>NC_043006.1:6032258-6369758 GCF_006345805.1 Octopus sinensis | reverse complement strand
AAGACATTTGTACTACAGAGCCAGAGCCGGTTTCAGCCGGGTTGGTAACGAAAGGGTTAAAGAGGCTCAAAATCCTGTTATCTAACTCTACCATTTCTTCCTTTGCTTTCTTTTCCTTTTTACAAATAATTTCCATTGCCAGAACACAGTAACATTACAGACCCAGTGGATAATGCTTGCATAATTCCATTCCAGCCTACACACACATCCTCTACATTCAATACTCATGTCTTCATACACAGACACCACAACAATGCTTGTAACAGGATGAGAGATTCCCGCACTGGATGGGTGCTGCTCGCATCCTTTACATTAAATATTAATCGAAGAAAGAGTCAAGATTTTCCGTTAACTTCAACAGTAGAAATATTTATTCTTGATTCGCAATATAAACAGTTCCTTCCCCTGGGCGAATCGGCAACCTAGGAGCTTATCGGTAGTAGTCATGTGGAGTGAGTCAATCCTGCCTGGTCAAGCATAGCAGGGATGCACTATGAGGTAGCAGCTCAAGAGAGCTGCTGCAGACACGTCTGTTTTGTTCAGCTGCTAGCGTCCAAGAGAGAGATACAAGAAAACTTCGCTGCTGCTAGTTTTCTGCGCATGCGTATGAGGGAACTTCTGCCAGGCCTTCCGGAAGATTCCAACCCTGCGCATGCATGCTGGAGATTTCCAAGATGGCATCACTACATACCCATCATGAATAACCCTCATATAATGTGTCCTTCATTTGGACAGATGAAAGCTTTGCTGCCAGAAGTAGAAATATTTCTCTAAACTTTTTCCATGTCATCTTTACTCTGGCTACCATCATCATTATCATTTAACGTCCACTTTCCATGTTAGCATGGGTTGGACGATTTTGACTGAGGGCCAGTGAACCAGATGGCTGCACCAGTCTCCAATCTTGATCTGGCAGAGTTTCTACAGCTGGATGCCCTTCCTAACGCCAACCACTCCTAGAGTGTAGTGGGTGCTTTTTACGTGCCACTGGCATGGGGGCCAGTCAGGCGGTACTGGCAACGACCTCACTCAAATCTTTTTACACGTGCCACCGGCACAGGTGCCAGTGAAGCAACATTGGTAACGATCCTGCTTCAATGGTGCCTCCTCGAATGGCACGGAAACCAGTTAGCCACTCTGGCAACGATCACGCTCGGATGGTGCTCTTGGCACCCTACTAGCACAGGGGTCAAATGCCAGTAAGGCAACGCTGGTAACGATCACACTCGAATGGTGCCTTTTATGTGCCACTGGCATGGAAGCCGGTTAGCCGCTCTGTCAATGATCACACTTGTATGGTGCTCTTTGCACCCCGCAAGCTACAAAACCCTCTTCCAATACTGATGAGGTTACCTAGGTAACAAAAACTGTTATCAACTTTTAGTAAATATTCCAAGTAGTTGAAATAGTTCATAACATAAATGTAATATAAAACTGCCTCTGGGGAATGAAAAAGAATTTTAAAATTTTAGACATAACAATAAATTTCTGTTGTGATATGTTTACAGCTAAATAGATTCTGTGACTTAGATTTATAAAAAAATTTAAATAGAAAATTGTTTCAACTTACATTAACTCTGCTTATCACGTTATTGATCTCATCCGTGTCTCTATATTCTGTCTTGTAAGCACCACTGACCAATCGATCGGAGGCAACATGGCGGCCAAATACCTATCAGCAAAAGAGGAAGAACAGAATAACTTACAAATATCAGAGAAATATTTTGACAAAGAAACAAATCTCTTTAGAATGAAGATAGATTTTAACATCTGCACAGGCATGGCAAGATAGTTAAGAAGTTTGCTTTTCAGTTCAATACCAGTTCTTAGTACCTTGGATAAACATCCACTTTTTTGTCGAGGCAGATTTTCTATGGCAGGATGCCCTTCCTCTCATGAACGTTCACCTAATTACTGTCAATCTATCTCAGAAACATATTTGCAGGTTATATGTATTACACAATATTTGTAGGTTAGAAATATAAGACAATATTTGTAAATGGTATGTATAAAACAATAGCTGTAGCCCATATATATTTGTTGGTTATATATATATTAAGACAACATATACAGGTGATATGTATTAGGCAAGAATAGGGGAGACAAACAGAGAAAGGACACATCTTCATCATCATCATTGTTTAATGTCCGCTTTCCATGCTAGCATGGGTTGGACAAATGACTGAGGACTGGCGAACCAGATGGCTGCACCAGGCTCCAATCTTCATCTGGCAGAGTTTCTACAGCTGGATGCTCTTCCTAACGCCAACCACTCCGAGAGTGCAGTGGGTGCTTTTACATGCCACCGGCACAAGGGCCAGTCAGGCGGCACTGGCAATGACCTCACTCGAATCTTTTTACACATGCCACTGGCACAGGTGCCAGTGAGGCGATGCTGGTAACGATCACGCTCGAATGGTGTTTTTTACGTGCCACCGGCACGAAAGCCAGTTAGCCGCTCTGGCAACAATCGGATGGTGCTCTTAGCACCCTACTAGCACGGGGCTGAAGTGCCAGTAAGGCAAAGCTGGTAACAACCACATTCGAATGGTGCCTTTTATGTGCCACTGGCACAAGCTGACATGTACAATTCTGATTCCTCTGTCTCAGCACTAGGAATTAGAGAGATGAGATAAAGTAAAAGACATCTCATAAAACCTCTTATTCAAAGATGAGCTTATCAAATTTCGCAGTAGCAGCAGAGAAGATTCCAGGAGTAGAATTCCTAGAAAGACATGCATAAGATCTGGTCATTAAATCTAAGTAGAGACTTCAAACTTGAAATCTTCAAAGCCACAGTCGAACCAATTCTACTGTATGGCTCAGAAACCTGGACATTATCAAAGAAGCTTGAGAGGCGGTTGGATGGAACCTACACTCGCCTCCTTATGAGAGCTCAAAATCTCTCGTGGAAGCGCCATCCAACCAAAATGCAAATATATGGGAAACTACCACCTGTGTCATCTCTTGTGAAAGGTAGGAGAGTCCAGTTTGCTGGACATTGTTGTAGAGCTGAAAACGAGGTAATTTCTACTCTTCTCCTCTGGAAGCCATCTACTCGCAATACCAGAGGGCGCACACTCTCCTACCCTGATGTAATCTCCAGGGATACAGGCATCCAGCAACAGGACCTCCGTAATGCCATGATGGACCGTGAAGTCTGGCGTAGCATGGTAAATTCCATTGTCTCGACCACGGTCGAACAATGATGATGAAGAGAAAGACAGAAATAACAATGTTAAATGTGAACTTACTTCTTCCATGGCATCTGTTATTTCTCCAACAGTACAACGTGCACGAGCAGCATCAATAGAAAGTCCGAGTAAATTTCCGTCCCCAGACTCACAACATTTGGTGATGGCCTCGAGACACCTGTTAGCCTGAAAGGGAGATTTTCACATTCTATTATACTGAATTGGGAATATTTCTAGGAATAAAAAGACAACGTAGCAACATTATATCATTTATAATATTATTATTGTTATTATTTTTTCGTTTTTGGATTTGGTTTGCAAGATTCTTTATATGAGTTTGTGTGTTGAAGCATATTCTGTTGTGTCTGGGGAGAGTCATTTTCTTTTTGTGCCTTATAATTTAACACACTCACCGGTAAAATTTCCCACGCAACGAAAATTTTAGGACAATAAAAATAAGAAAAAAAAAGCGGAAATTTTTCTGGTGAGTGAGTTAAATAATACGGCACAAAAAGAAAATGACTCTCCCCAGAGACAACAGAATAGCTATTATTATTATTATTATTTTTATAAAGGTGGCAAACTGGCAGAATCGTTAGCATGCCAGGCAAAATGTTTGGCAGCATTTCGTCTGTCTTTACAGTCTAAGTTCAAATTCTGCCGAGGTTGACTGCATTTTCATCCTTTTGGGGGATCAATAAATTAAGTATCAGTGAAACACTAGGGTCAATGTAATCAACTAGTTCCCTCCCACAAAATTTCAGGCCTTCTGCCTTTAGTAGAAAGGATTATTATTATTATTAAGGTGACGAGCTGACACTCATTAGCATGTCAGGCAAAATGGTTGGTGACATTTTGTACAACTTTACATTTTAAGCTGAACTGCTGCTGAGATTAACTTTGCTTTTTATGCATTCGGGGTTGATAAAATAAGTACCAGTTGAGAACTGGGGGGGGGGTCGATATAATCAACTGGTCTCCTACCACAAAATTTCAGGTGTGGAGGCACATGGCCTAGTGGTTAGAGCAGCGGACTCACGGTCGAGGGATCGCGGGTTCGAATCTCAAACCGGGCAATGTGTGTGTTTATGAGCGAAACACCTAAGCTCCACGCAGTTCCGGCAGAAGGTAATGGCAAACTTCTGCTGACTCTTTCACCACAACTTTTTCTCACTCTTTCCTCCTGCATCTTGCAGCTCACCTGCGACGGACCGGCGTCCCGTCCAGGTGGGGAACCTATACGCCAAGGAAACCGGGAAACCGGCCCTTATGAGCTAGGCATGGCTCGAGAAGGAACAAACAAAATTTCAGGCCTTGTGCCTATAATAGAAAGGATCATCATCATCATTAGCAGCAGCAGCATCAGATGGCACAAAATTTTCAAGGAGAGGAGCTTGTTCTATGCTTGTTTTGCTAAGAATGACCTGATATTAAGGTAATCAATATAAAATGCTCTGCATGTTTTAATCAGTTAAAACCTCAATCAAGAGATCAATAATTTGATTTTAATTTTGAAAAGAAGAAAAAGCTTCACACCACCATATTAACCCTTTCGTTACCGTATTTATTTTGAGATGCTCTGTGTTTTTTTTCAATTACTTTAAATATAACAAAGAATTTAGTAAAATAACTTGGTTATCATTCAGCTAGTGTTAGGAACATAAATTGTGACCAAGGTTTGGTGGGAGATTTTAATTCAAAACTTATGAAAACAAGACATTTGTACTCAGAGCCAGAGCCGGTTTCAGCCGGGTTGGTAATGAAGGGGTTAAAGTCTAATAGTTTCCCTAAAATAAATTTAGTGATGTGTATTTTAACATAGCATGGAGCTCTATAAATATGGAAAGTTTCTTTCCAAAACTGTTAGCTTACTTTAAATCTGAAGAGGTTTCATATTTTTCAGGTGAATAAATGAAGAAACGGCATAATAAATTATTATATCTTCTTATTATTTTAATTCATTTATTTTTATCATTTTAATTATTTGCATACTATGTTGTTGTTTTTTTGCAATCATCATTTCTTAGCACAATGTCAAAAGTTGGAATGGAGTGGGTAAGGTGAAGTTAATTTTGGTGTTATTTAAATCATTTACTATTCAAACTCAGAAGAAACTGAACAATGATTGAGCATTTAATCCAAAAATCAACCATTTATAATAATAATAATAATAATAATAATAATAATAATAATAATAATGAAATTATTGTATACAGTGCTCAGGTGCACCACAACTTGTCAAAAGTGCGTATAAAGTATATGCAGTAATGTACAAATGTCTGGGAAGTGAACAGTGAATGAGTCAGATACATGCTTGCGTGTGTATGGAAGGGAGAAAGATCAGGTGTAGTGTTGGCGAATATCAGGAAGCATGGAAGTTTTGAAGGAGTCCAGTGCTCCGACAACTAACAACTGATGCTGGCAGTTTGTTCCATGCTTCAGCAACTCTCAGCGTGAAAAAATGTTTCCGAAAGTCAATGGAGCTGTGCTGTTTTCTGACTTTGTAAACATGTCCACGGGTGTTAGACGGGTGGAGTTTGAAAAGGTGCTCAGAGTTATTGTTTGTAAGATGGTTAATAATTCTATGGGTGTCTGCCAAGTCAGCTGCCAGACGTCGGAGTTTCAATGTATCCATGCCCAGGGAAGTAAGGCGTTTTACCACTTCACCACCACAACACAACAAGGGACTATGTGGTTACTCAACATCACTCACATCAGACCCTATCTTCTTACATAAGGAAAGGTTACATTAGATAATAAAATCCTAAATATTCTTGATAAGATAGGATGGCCACATCTGGAATATTTTATTCATAAATCTGCTCACTCTCAAGGTTCATTTGTGTCTAAACAACTTACTATCAAAATACATAATTTTTCAGAGGGACACAAGTTTGTTATCAACTGAATCAACAATAATCAATTTAATCCTTATTTTATCAACTCTGACACAATAAAAATCAAAATTAACCTAACTTTGACCGAATGAAAGTCAGAATAAACCTAAGATACAAGACATGAACTACACAGTAACGACAACAAGAAAGTCTAATGGAATATTTAGTGAAAAAGAGTAAAACTTACAGAATCTGAGTCTCGTGTTTCTCGAACCATTTTCAAGCGATTAATTTGTGATTCGAGTACTTTAGTGTTATCAATGGCTAAAACATCAACTGTATCTTCTTCCTTCAGTCGGTACTTATTTACACCAACAATTACCTCTGAAAATAATTACAATGTAATGCAAATATATGTACATACAAATATGCATATATATATATATATATATATATATATATATATATATATATATCATCATCATCATCATCGTTTAACGTCCACTTTCCATGCTGGCATGGGTTGGACGATTTGAATGAGGACTGGCGAACCAGATGGCTGCACCAGGCTACAATCTTGATCTGGCAGAGTTTCTACAGCTGGATGCCCTTCCTAATGCCGCAAAACAACAAACAGACTTCACTCTATTTGCGTACAGGTCCCAGACCAGCAATTCATTTCATTTTGAGGAGATCTGAGGACATGGTATTTATTACTTGATTAACTCAATTAAGGTTGATCTAATCAAGTAAACCTGCAATGCTAATCCACAGCCCAATGAGTGGAACATCATCATCATCATCATCATTTAATGCCCACTTTTCTGTGCTTGCATGGGTCAGATGGAATTTGTTGAAACAGATTTTTGTCACCAACACTCCCCTGTTTTCAAGAAAGGTAATATTTTCCCTCGGTTAGACATGAGTTTCGATGTGAGACCGGAAATGAGCAAACTCACTTGTATGATGATGATATTTATTTACAACCATCACATATCTACACAAGAGTACACACATGCACACACACACACACATCATCATCATCATCGTTTAACATCCGCTTTCCATGCTAGCATGGGTTGGACGATTTTGACTGAGGGCTGGCGAACCAGATGGCTGCACCAGGCTCCACTCTTGATCTGGCACAGTTTCTACAACTGGATGCCCTTCCTAATGCCAACCACTCCAATAGTGTAGTGGGTGCTTTTACGTGCCGGTGTTTCAGAATTAACTATCTATTTCAGTGAAATTGCACAATTGTTTTTAAAAACTCACTTTTATTTACATTTATCATATTTAATGTTTAAAGCAAATAAATTTTTAATCTTGTTTATAATTTTAGTATTTTACAATTATTGTCATTCTTGTTGGATCCCACTTATCTCTCCACAACAGCTTTTCTTTTTAGTTTGGCTATATATACGAGGGGGTACCCAAAAGTAAGCAGAAATGCTCTCTGTGGAACAAACTTGTTGTAGTTCAGGCTTCTGCCACTAGAAACCATTTGATGCAACCCTTAGGCACCAGTCTACCAATTGGCAGCATTCAGTGGGGTCGTACTGCCATGTGGTGCATCTTTGTTTTGCAGTATTTCTCCCTTGCTCATTGATTTTTGCAACTGCTGAAACAAAGGAACAGTGTGCTTCCATGAAATTCTGTTTTCTGTGGGGGGAAAATGGCAGCTGAAACAGCTGTCATACTTCAAACAGCTTACAAGGACGATGCCATGAGCAAAGCACAAGTTTACAAGTGGTTTCTACATTTTAGGAATGGTCACTAGTTGCTTGAAGACCAACCTCATTCGGGACAACCGCTGACCTTGCGGACAAATGAATCATTATCTAAGAAACATAATCAGTAATGAGGTCAGTATTTGGAAAGTATGTTCTTTCTTGTCAACATACCAAAGCAACCATATACTTACCATTTCCACCATCAATTCTCGCCTGCCTTTTTGCAGCACATTCTTCTATCTTTAGTTTTGGCATGCCAGAAGCAACAGCTTTAGCCATTCCACCAAGATCTTCTATCTGAAAATATAAAAAGAGACTGATCGTTTGGTTATTGTTATCAAAGTTGGTAATGATTACAATGAAGATGATGATAGCAATGTGAACTTGTAGCATATTACATAAAATTACCATTATTCATTAGTAAAACTTACAAAAACAATAATTACAACAATAATTATACATTACCTCATTGATCAAGTTAAGTGCAGACTCATAGATCTCATTGGTCAGCGTTTCCATCAGGTAAGAGCCACCCCAGGGGTCAGCGACCTATGAAGCATAGGAAATAGAATTTAAACAACTCAAAAGTCAAAACCATATCAAAGAATGGATCACAATTTATTCTATAACTTTTATCTAATTGTGCAATAATATACAAACATTAAGATGTTTCCAACCCAACAGAATTCAGTGAATCAAGCAATGATTAATAAAAACTGTTCAATGGAAAACAGATGTTTAATGATGATGATGAAGATTGAGAGAGAGAGAGAGAGAGAGTAATATATTTGAAACATCTCTTTTTAACATTTCATCAATACTAATTTCTTATATTAGTATATAGTCACAAATTTGTAAGGGAAGAGATAAGTAACTAAATCAATTATTATATGTATATATATATATATATAAAAATTAGAAAAAAAACACCTTTTATCAATTCAAAATGAACAATTAAATTACACCATCTAGAAAATTACAAATAATAGAAATATTAAAATTAAAATAACAATAATATACCGATGATTAAGTAAATTGCAAAAAAAACGTATATAGTTATTCTACCAATTATATACGTTTTATTATTTTTTTGCAATTTACTTAATCATCGGTATATTATTGTTATTTTAATTTTAATATTTCTATTATATGTAATTTTCTAGATGGTGTAATTTAATTGTTCATTTTGAATTGATAAAAGGTGTTTTTTTCTCATTTTTATATATATATATATATATATTTTGTCCAACCCATACTAGCATGGAAAGCGGACACTAAACGATGATGATGATATATTATATTGTGTGAAATTTGATTTAGTATTTCTAAATTGAATTTTTCCCTGTAAGTTAGGATTAATATTCTCTCAAATGATTATTTTTTATATATATATATATATCTTGTCTTCATTTTATCAGTCCTGCAAAGTAAACTCATACAGTATTGAAACTTGAAACTTAAAACACAGTGAGACAGACCTATATATATATATATATATATATACTGTAAATCCTCGAGTATAGTCCACCCTTGAGTATAATATGCAGGGGATTTTTAGTGGGCTGTACCTCTGAAAAACCTAAACCTTGTGTATAATACACACCCCTTCTCTAACTTGAGTCAAGGAGGTCTATATAACATCCTTGGTTTGTAAAAATGTCTACGGTAATGTCCTTTATTATTATTGTATATGTAACATAATGCAAACGTGTAGCTTTTTTGTGCATTTTGTTTGCAGAAAATAAAGAAATAACAGTAATAACGTTTAATGAATGTTGCTTACTGTAAGTTATGGATGATTCTTTTATGACTTCATTGCTTTCAGGCTTAGCTTAAGGTATTTTCGAGCTCGACATCACAAAATGCATCTGAATAAACATTGCCGGACAGCAAATAGAGACTAGGACATTGCTTAGAAAATATTTTTCATTTTTAACCTTGTATATAGTATACACTAAGGATTTTGACCTTTCAATTTTAGGGAAAAAAAATGCGGATTATACTCAAGGATTTACGGTATATATACATATATATATATATATATATATATATATATACATTTATCAATTTGTTTTGCAAGATTTCTGATGTGAAATCATGTGTTGAAACAGATATTGTTGTATTTTGGGATGGTCATTTTTTTTTGCCAAATACACACACGCGCTGTATATTTGTTCTTCACTCCTTTATTATTGTTTTTGTTTTTTTTTTATTTAACTCCTGTTCATTGTCTGGAAATTTTTTGTCACACATCTGTGACTTCTTCAGCGACACGAAAACAAAAAGTGTTGCTGAAGAGATCACAGATGTGTGACGAAAGATTTCCGGACAATTGGTATGAGTTAAAATAGGAAAAAAAATAAGAACAGTAATAAACAAGTGAAGAACAAATACATAGTGCGTGTGTTTATTTGGCAAAAAAAAAAATGACTATCTTGAAATACAACAATATATATATATATGTGTGCATGTATATATATATACATATATATATATACACTGTAAAGTGATTGGCATTTGGAAGGGTATCCAGCTATAAAAATCATGCCAGAACTAACCTCGCCTGTGCTAGTACCATGTAAAAAGCACACTCTGCAGAGTGGTTGGTGTTAGGAAGGGCATCCAGCCGTAAAAACCCTGCTAAAACAGATAGAGTAGCATAGGGTAGTTTTTCTACCTGGCCAGCTCTTGTGAACTGTCCTACCCATGCACGCATGGAAGCTGGACATTAAACGATAATAATGATGGCACACATCAAGCTTCTTTCAGTTTCCATTTTACCAAATCCACTCACAAGACTAAATACTTTTGACACTCTACTGTTTCTACCACTCCACTGCTTTTCCTGTTGATCAATATTTAAAAACACCATCAAAAACAGACCTAAAGTTCCACTAAAAATCATTCTGTTACTGAAAGATAAGATGAAATTTATTTGGTAACAAAATCGACAAAACCTAAAATGAACTCTAAAATTTTATAACAAGTAAAATTTCATCTTGAATTGTTGTTTACAATTATTTTTAATCTGAACTTCAAACCAACAGGAATAGCAAAAGGAAAAAGGCTAAACTTCTTCAAAGACAGGTTTAGGCAAATTACATGAGTGGTTAACAAAAGAAATCCAGTATAGAGATGACCCGCAAGATCCTCAACAGATGTCACTATTGGTTCTTTTTCTTAAAAACAGTTGTAAGGCTGGTAGAGAAAAAGACTAACAAAGGACGGATATAAACATAGATGAGGTGTTCATAATTCCAGTAAACCAATTAGTGTTAGATTAACCCTTTAGTGTTCACATTATTCTGCCAAAATTAATGCTTCTTTATCCACATTGTTTTGAACTAATCATGCATTATCTTGTAGCTTTGAGATTTTGATGAGGTAGCTGTTAATTTTTAAAATGATGTAGGGTTGGTAGACCAGATCTGGCCAGTTTGAACATAAAACAGGCAGAATACTTTTGGCTGGATATGGCCGGTTTAAATGCTAAAGGGTTAAACAAACCTTTTTTTTGCAATCAAATTCATAACAAAAATGGATCAGAGAGGTTTAAGAACAAACCTTAGGTATTCCAGATTCTTCTTGCAGAATGATTTGAGTATTTCTTGCTACACGTGCACTGAAAACGGTCGGTAAACCAAGGGCTTCATCAAAAGAATTTGTGTGAAGTGATTGCGTTCCTCCAAATAATGCTGCCATGGCCTCGATGGCTGTTCTGATAATATTATTGTGAGGATCCTAGAATGAAGAAAAGTGTTTAAGTCAGTTTGCTAGGACACAAAACAGGGTCATTTTTAAGCCCCCTTTGAGACAATCAACAAACATAAAACCTGCAGTGATACTAATAATCCTTTCTATTATAGGTACAAGGTTTGAATTGGAGGGGAGGAGCTAGTTGATTACATCAACCTTAGTGCTTGGCTGATACTTAATTTATTGACCCCAAAAAGGATGAAAGGCAGTGTTGATCACAGTGGGATTTGAACTCCAGACATAATGGCAGATGAAATGCCAATAAGCATTTTGTTTGGTGTGCTGCCAGCTCACCACATTCACAGAAGTAACAGTAGTAGTAATAATAATAATAACATCATCAATAACAGCAACACCAGACACTGATGCCAAATGCCTTCCCTGACACCAACCCTTTTAGTCATCTCTTACATCATACAGTGTACTCATTCTAAAAGCCACACTGTATGCATGTATACACACACACACACACACACACACACACACACATATATATATATATATATAAAAATTAATAATAAAATATTAGGGAATAAATCCAAACTTACAGGGAAAAATCAGATTTAGGATTGAATCCAATTTTATAGTAAAATATTATATTATATTAAATTAGAGACAAAACCACTATTAGGCAAATCAAACAATGAAAAACTTAAGCCAATACATAAGATTATTTAATTTATATTATTTAAATATATAACAAAATTATTAAAAAAATATAATTAATATCACACTACGATCGTTTCATGCCTGCTAACTTCTTCAAATTTTTGAGTCGCAGTCATTCATCAGGTGGTTTAAATATTTATCTTGGCGAGGTTTAAACAATATATATATATAAAACCAAGAAAAAGAGAACAAATTTCAAAGGTCTGTTCATATTCACTCAATGTATTTCAAAGTGTCAGAATACTCCACAGTACACATAGGTGCATTCATATACAGAAGATATAATATAAAAATTTATAAATATATAAATATATATGAATTTTTGCGTAATAAGATAAAAAAAACCCAAGGCTGTATAGATAATGCTCTAATATCTATACAGCCTTGGTTTTTTATCTCATTACGCAAAAAATTCATATATACACACGCTGACATAGAACCAACATTGAACCCTTTATTCGCAATATTACCGAATCTGGAACTTAACTATGGTCTGTCTGTAGCACTTATTCAGTATTACCTGACACCTTTGGGTCTCAATGACACCATTATCTCTTATAACCTCAACTAAATATATAAATATATAAAAATACATAAATGTACTTGCAAGGTTGTATGTCATTATGAAAATCAATGAGGATATTAGAGTACGCGGATGGTTAATGTATAGAGGTAATCCAAAATGAAGAGAAAGTTGATATAAAATGATTTTAAAAAGAATCTTGAGCAGGTGTAAAGTCTGATGGCCATTTTGAGAAGATATAGGTAGGTGTGGGCGAGTTAATTCCAACCATAACAATCGTCTATATTTCTCTCGTCAGAGTTAATCTGAGGATTTATAAAAATTATGAAGTTGGGCTGAAAAGTTCATAGGCTGGCCATGAAAGAGTGATGCCTAAGCTGCAAAATCTTGCATGCATTAATTTCAAATCTACTTACTAATAACTGCATTGTTTCTTTCCAGTTAAACTGATAATCCGACTCTCCCAAGAAGACTTCAAATGTAACTGAAAGTGACTTCTCTGAAAAAGTGGCAAAATTTGGCATCATGGTGTTAACAAGTACCTGCAGGAAAATGGTTTAGCCTCCAAAGACATTCATGCTGTAATGGTTGCTACATTAGGGGCTGATACTTCAGCTTTATCAACAACGCAAAAGTGAGCAACAGAATTTAGGAGGAGAATGGAGAGTCTTGATGACCAAAGGTCTGGACATCTTGCAATTTCCACCACCAAGGAAAACATTTATCATGTTCAGCACATGTTAGTTGATGGCAGATAATCTTTATATATAAAAGTGAGGTTGTGTGCTGTCTGTCTCCTATGATTTAGATTCCTAACTACTCCCACATTTTGCGGTGCAGTTTAACCAAAACCGGGTATCTTATAGTCGTGATTCATATCGAGCCCTTCTGGGTATTAGCGCACATCTACGATGAGTCTACGATTTAAAAAAAAATTTACCATCAATTTTTCCCATTTTTAACGCATTTTTGGCATATATAAGGGAAGTAACTCTCTAAAAATTTATTATTAAATCTCAAAACGTAAAAAGCTACAGTAACACCCCCCCCTTGAGATGGCTATTATACTTTACATCTCTAAAAATGGCTATTATACTTTACATCTCTAAAGATGGCTATTATACTTTAGATCTCTAAAAATGCTTATATAGTTATTTCCCTTACAAACCCGAGCAACACCGGGTGATACTGCTAGTTGACTATAAATCAAACAGCCAATAATATTAGTATATCCCATGAGAGAGTTGAGAATATTCTGCACAATGAACTTGGCATGACAAAGGTTTCTGCTTGGTGGGTGCCATGTCTTTTGACACCTGATTAAAATTATATCAGGCTGATCACATCATCAAAAAATCTCATTGTTTGCAGCAAATCCAGCTGGCTTCCTTGAATGTTTCCTAGCCCAGGATAACTGTTGGGCTCAACACAAGCTCCAAAGAAGGCCAAAAGCATTTCATCTGCAGGGAAGGTGATGTCTACAGTTTTGGGGGATGCAAAAGGTATCAGCATATTTCATGAGAGAGTTGAGACTATTCTGCAAAATGAACCTGGCATGATAAACGTTTCTGCTCAGTGCATGCCATGTCTCCAGGCACCTAATCAAAATCACAGCAGACTGATCCCATCATGGGAAAATCTTACATTGATTGAGGCAGATCCAGCTGGTTTCCTCAAACATTTCCTAACCCAGGATGAGTGTTGGGTTCATCACTTTGAGCCAGAGACAAAGAGACGATCCATGCACAGAAAACTCCCCACCTCACCTGCTCGAAAGAAGGCCAAGGTCATTTCATTTGCAGGTAAGGTGACGGCCTCAGTTTTTTTGGGATGCAAAAGGTATTGTGTATATTGATTATTTTCAAAAGGGTCACACCATCAATGGAGAGTACTATGCCAACTTGCTGAGGCAGTTACAAAAGGCTATCAAGACTAAACACCCAGAAAAACTGACAAAAGGGGGCTGGTTTCATCAGGACATTGTTCTAGCCACGTTGTTGGTTTCAACGGCTGCTGTGCTTGTCTGTGACTTTGAAATGGTTGATCACCTTCCTTATTCTTCTAATTTTGCCCCATCTCACTTCCATCTGTTCTCCAACATAAATAAAATCCCTTGACTGGGAACCAGTATCACAGTGATAATGACTTTATTTCTGTTGTTGACGATGTCTTTGACCAAACGATGAAAACTTTTTCACCAATATGATCCAAGCACTGCAACAGTGAAGGAAGAAGTGTGTGGACCACAAGGGTGGGGTCTATGTTGAAAAATAAGCCCCATTTGGTCACATTCCAAGAGACCATCTTGGTCAGCCTATGAACTTTTCAGCTGACCCTCATACATAATGTAGTCTTATATATTCTTTCAAAGATAACATGGCCACAGTTTGAATGCCCTTGATTATAGTTCTAGTCCATCAGGGTTGACCTCTACTAAACAACTGTGAACATAAGTGGAGAGTAAAAAGAAATTATTAACATTGGACATGTTTTAACAAGTTTTGTTTAAAAAAGTACTTAGGAAAAAAGTATTTACCTGCTCAGTCAAAGACCAACCAGAAGTTTGGCAATGGCAACGTAATAGTTTGGATTTTGGATTGGTAGGATTAAACTTTTCCAACAGGTGAGCCCATAAACGCCTTCCAGCACGAAGTTTAGCAATCTCCTATAAACCAAAAAACATCAATTTATTAGCCACACAATTGTAACATTATATAAGACCATGCCATAAATATGCAAATATGTCGAAATCGAAATCAGAATCAAAATTGAACCAATCCTATGACTGGCACCTGGCAGATGCCAGGACCCCTGGACTGGAGACACGTAAAAAGCACTATCAGAATCGTGGCCGATGCCAGCGCCGCATCGACTGGCTTCCATGCCGGTGGCACATAAAAAGCACCATCCGAATCGTGGCTGAAGCCAGTGCTGCCTCAACTGGCTTCTGTGCCGGTGGCACGTAAAATGCACCAATCCGACCGTGGCCGTTGCCAGCCTCGCCTGGCACCTGTGCAGGTGGCACGTAAAAAGCACCCACTACACTCACGGAGTGGTTGGCGTTAGGAAGGGCATCCAGCTGTAGAAACATTGCCAGATAAGACTGGAGCCTGGTGCAGCCTTCTGGCTTCCCAGATCCCCGGTCGAACCGTCCAACCCATGCTAGCATGGAGAATGGACGTTAAACGATGATGATGATCATCATCATCATGTCTCAACCTCCAATCAACCAATCAGCCTTTTGTTCTTACCTCCAACATTCCTAAACTAATTTAGCACCAGAAGTATAATTATTGAATTTCAGGTGATAACTATGGAATAACATCTCAAACAGCACATGTTCGGTTAATTCACCTGCCAGCATATACAAATATTTACCATAAAAATTTATTGATGATTTAGTGGACTTCTAATAAAGAATTAATATAAACAGCTATGTGCAATGTGATACCATAAAGGAAAAATTCAATCGTCACTAAGTGTGACTAAGGACGCCACCTACATTTCTAGAAATAAGAGTTAAAATACTCTTAATGCTGTAGGAAGAGTGCAGGCATACATGCTGTTAATCCTATTTAAGGTTCATATACATTACAGAAGGTTCACATAGGATTTTAATACTCACCATATAGAAATTCATGCCAATTCCCCAGAAAAATGAGAGACGTGGGGCAAATTTATCAATATTAAGACCTCGACTGATACCTGTGGTAATGAAAATAATATGAGTCCAGAATAAAGCAAATACATTACAGATCTTCAGTTTCAATTTCATACTGCAAAATATTTGAAGAATGAAAAATGCAGGTATAGAATCATCATCATCATCGTTTAACGTCCGTTTTCCGCGCTAGCACGGGTTGGACGGTTCGACCAGGCTCCAGTCTGATCTGGCAGTGTTTCTACAGCTGGATGCCCTTCCTAACGCCAACCACTCCGTGAGTGTAGAAATGTAAGAATATTAAGTATTGAACCAGGAAAAGTACAGAACAAGCAGTAATTAACCATGGAAAAGTACAGGACAAAAAGAAACAAAAAAGTTTAAATATTGCTGCTGAAGTTGGAATTTAAAAACTAGAATAGTAATAAAGGTCCTTTTATATTTTTTTTTTTTTACTTTAAATTTAAGTTGTTTTTAAAGAGCTAGGGAGTTATTTCTACATTTTGCACTCAATTTATTCATTAACCTTCAGATTTTTTTTTTACTTTAACTGTAAATAGAAAATACTTACCGTAAATCCTCGAGTATAATCTGCATTTTTTTCCCAAAATTTAAAGGTCAAAATCCCTAGTGCGTAGTATATACGAGGTTAAAAATGAAAAATATTTTCTAAGCAATGTCCGAGTCTCTATTTGCTGTCCAACAATGTTTATTCAAACGCATTTTGTGATGTCGGGCACGAAAATACCTTAAATCATCCATAACTTGCAGTTAGCAACATTTATTAAACGTTATTTCTGTTATTTCTTTATTTTCTGCAAACAAAATGCACGAAAAAGCTACACGTTTGCATTATGTTATATATACAGTAATAATAAAGGACGTTATTGTATACATTTTTACAAACCAAGGACATTATATAGACTTCCTTGACTCAAGTTAGAGAAGAGGTGAGTATTATACACATGGTTTAGGTTTTTCAGAGGTACAGCCCCCTAAAAATCCCCTGCGTATTATACTCAAGGGCGGACTATACTCGAGGATTTACGGTAGTTATATTATAATGCAAACTTCAAAGAAATTATTTCTTTTGTTTCTGTAAAATCATTTTCGTTTTACTATTTTTTACTCTTTTGAATTACATATATTCTACATGAATTTAATTTTATAACACAAAGCACCATCCGAATCGTGGCTGAAGCCAGTGCCGCCTCGACTGGCTTCAGTGCCGGTGGCACGTAAAATGCACCAATCCGACCATGGCCGTTGCCAGCCTCGCCTGGCACGTAAAAAGCACCCACTACACTCACGGAGTGGTTGGCGTTAGGAAGGGCATCCAGCTGTAGAAACATTGCCAGATAAGACTGGTGCAGCCTTCTGGCTTCCCAGATCCCTGGTCGAACCGTCCAACCCATGCTAGCATGGAGAACAGACGTTAAACGATGATGATGATGATGATGATGAATATCTGTGATTTGAAATTTTTGGATAAATGAGTTTTGCTAAGAAAAGAAAATTTTAAAAAATATACTAAAAGTAAGACAAGAGATGTTTTATCTTATTACAAGGAAACTTAGAACAAGAAAATATTAACTTCAATTTTAAAAATTTGCAATAAAAACCTAAAAAGATATAAAAAAACAAAACAATGCACACTTTTTTTATGAATAATTTCAGAAATTTGTTTAGCAAATTCTAACTTCAGCAGCAATATTTTAAGTTTATTTTTTCCACCTATACTTTTCCAGGCATGGAAAGCAGACGTTAAACAATGATGATGATGATGATGAGAACAAAACATAACAGATCTTAGTAGCTGAATGAGATATAACATTTCATGAACGGTGAGTGTAATTTCTAGATGTATTAAGACTTATTTGTACGAAATACAAAACAGCAACGATGAGCAAGATAATAACCTGAATAATAAATGCACTCATTAACAAACGAGTCAGCCTTTACAGACTTTGCTACACCTGTATAAAATATGACACAATTTCTATTTTTAAAAAATCTGTAAATCAGTTATTCAAACAAGCCAGGACTGACCCTCTACCCTTTTGTTAGTAACCAAATGTATAACAGGTGATTGTTGACAGAGCAGCTAACCAGCTTCCATGCCAGTGGCACATAAAAGGGCACCATTCAAGTGTGATTGTTACCAGTGTCGCCTTACTGGCACTTGTGCCCGTACTAGTAGGATGCCAAGAGCACCATCCGAGCATGATCGTTGCCAGAGCAGCCAACTGGCTTCTGTGCTGGTGACACGTAAAAGGGCACCATTCGAGCGTGATCGTTACCAACGTCGCCTTACTGGCACCTGTGCCGGTGGCATGTGTAAAAGATTCGAGTGAGGTTGTTGCCAGTATCGCCCGACTGGCCCTGTGCCGGTAGCACGTAAAGAGCACCCACCACACTCTCGGAGTGGTTGGCGTTAGGAAGGGCATCCAGCTGTAGAAACTCTGCCAGATCAAGATTGGAGCCTGGTGCAGCCATCTGGTTCGCCAGCCCTCAGTCAAAATCGTCCAACCCATGCTAACATGGAAAGCGGACGTTAAACAATGATGATAATGATGATGATGATGATTACAGTGACATGATATGAAGATTACAAACATCAACTGACCTGTTCTGATATATTCCAACCCGTCAGCTATGGTAAATGCCAATTCAAGGACTGCATCAGCACCAGCTTCTTGGATGTGATATCCCGAAATGGAAATTGAATTAAACCGTGGCATGAACTAAGAAACAACAAAATCCAATAGTTAATTTCATTCACCCATTTCAAATAAATAGTCTTTTTAGAAACAGAGAGAGAAAAAAAAAGGCAACGGTTATTTTTTTGTTTTAAGTGTTTTTAGCAAAAGATCATTAATACAATCTTCAGTTAATCATCAAATATGCATCGATGCATGCATAGATACATACTATTTAGTGACCTAGACATTTTACAATATATGTACGAGAGTGTGTATATATGTGTAAATATACACACACGCATCATCATCATCATCGTTTAACGTCCGTTTTCCATGCTAGCATGGGTTGGACGGTTCGACCGGGGTCTGGGAAGCCAGGAGACTGCACCAGGCTCCAGTTTGATCTGGCAGTGTTTCTACAGCTGGATGCCCTTCCTAATGCCAACCACTCCGTTAGTGTAGTGGGTGCTTTTTACGTGCCACCGACACAGGTGCCAGGAGAGGCTGGCAGCGGCCACGATCGGTTGGTGCTTTTTAAGTGCCACCGGCACAGAAGCCAGTCAAGGCGGCGCTGGCATCGGCCACGTTTGGATGGTACTTTTTACGTGCTACCGGCCCAGGTATCACAACTACAATTTCCATTTGATATTTATTTTGATGTTGATGTACTTGACTCAATAGATCTCCTCAAGCACAAAAGGTCACATGCCACCGGCACAGAAGCCAGTTAAGGCGGCGCTGGCATTGGCCACGTTTGGTTGGTGCTTTTTACGTGCTACCGGCCCAGGTATCACAACTACAATTTCCATTTGATATTTATTTTGATGTTGATGTACTTGACTCAATAGATCTCCTCAAGCACAAAAGGTCACGTGCCACCGGCACAGAAGCCAGTTAAGGCGGCGCTGGCATCGGCCACGTTTGGTTGGTGCTTTTTACGTGCTACCGGCCCAGGTATCACAACTTTTATTTCCATTTTATATTTATTTTTATGCTGGTGTGCTTGACTCAATAGGTCTCCTCAAGCACGGCAGGTAACCCTACGATCCAAGGTAAGCACAGCAGGTCGTTCTGCAATCCAAGGTACTTTGGATGGACTGGGGCTGCTATGCGAAACTGGTGCAGGAAACAGCCATGAACTCACATTATTTGTTGGGTCTTTGAGTCACAGCATATCTCCAGAGATCTCTTAGTAAATATGTTCTTTCTTACACGTGTGCGGACTCACTTGATGTGGGGTGGGATTAAGATGTGAATAACAAATCTTTTTGTTACTGTTGCTTAAATCCCAGTAACTGACCACTGCATCATCATCATCATCATTCCATAAAATGTGCTTATTAGGAGAAAATATAGAAACACATCAATACATGTCAGAGTGACAAA
This sequence comes from Octopus sinensis, assembly GCF_006345805.1. Lineage (NCBI taxonomy): Eukaryota > Metazoa > Mollusca > Cephalopoda > Octopoda > Octopodidae > Octopus > Octopus sinensis. The sequence continues at coordinate 6,349,297 of NC_043006.1, read as the reverse complement.
GGAACAAGGAAGGTACCAGGTGGTCGTGGGATGCGCTAGAAGCACCAGCTAAAAATTATTTTGGAATTATAAACAGAAAGAGATTGCACATTTGGAATGTCCATATTTTAAAACTATGATTTTAAAAAGTTTTGAAAAACCTGAAGTTATAGTATTTACTTTTAATGAAAAACCTATTTAAAATTTTACTATTGTTTTCAAAATATGCTTCATTTTCTGTTTGGAGTGGGGATTGTAATGGGGTTCACCAATTCTCAATTTTTTTTTAATTCTTTAAACCTTCGTTTTTAAATATGTAGTGCAAAACACACTGACCGTAACCAGAACTAAGTGGAGGGGAATTGAAAAATATTCATAAATTTTCAAATATTTTTTTTTTATTTCACAGAAAAGATGTCTCCCATAGTGCAAAAATCAATTGGACAGAATCAGTCTGGAAGGGAGGATCCATAAATTTTCAAAAATTCTTTTTCATAAAATCTACCAGCCACCATTTGCAAGGATGTAGTGAAAAATAAATTTGAAAAATCCCCATCAAAGTGGAGAAAATCCAACTTGGGTGGGCATGTAAAATCCCTGCCAAAACAGACACAGTAGCCTAAGGTAGGTTTTCTACCTGGCCGACTCCTGTCATCCGTCCTAGCCATGCATGCATGCATGGAAGATGGACATTAAACAATGATGACGATGATGGGCATCCACTCACAGGCATCCACACAGCTGTGTGTAGAAGGGTCAGACATACGAAAGATTTGAAGTGAAGGGATAACTGCAGTTCTTCTAAGATACAAAATTGTAAAAATCATACAGAAATTCTGAAATAAAATATTTTAACAGATGCTAATAAAAATGTATTGATGAAATTCCAAGACCTACCTTCGATGTATATTCAAAAATATCCCCTATTATTTTCATTGAGGGTTCTGGAGGGAAAATGTAAGTATTTCGCACCATAAACTCTTTCAAAATATCATTTTGTATTGTTCCGGCCAGATTAGTTTGTTTTCCACCCTGAAAGAAAAGAAAATTAAACATTCAAATGAATGTTCTTTGCATCGCTTCTTTCTTCCATTTGAAAAGGGAATTTTTTCCCCGAAATATAAGATCGTTAAACAAACCATATCAGATAATACAATATCCTTTCTCATCATTTGCATTTATTGATATCACCTTACATATTTTACCTAACCTGCACTGCTCAAAGATTTTTTTTTTTCAGACATTTGTCTCAAATATTCAATCTTTAGTATAAAATAAAATTTGTATTATTCTAAATAGACAAAAGCTTGAATAAATCTTATCTTACATACTCCTGTACCTTATTGTAAATTTATTTCTCATACTCGACAGTTAAGGTGTAGTGGTATCACAGGAAAGTTAACAAAGAATATAGTGTTTGTGTGTGGGATGTGCAGGTACAATAAGCACTAAAAATGCACAGACAACAGACTCGTTCAAATGCTCGGGTGGAGGGGTGTCTTAGAAGTAGTAGCTTCTGTTACCTAGGAGACTAAGTTAGCAGTGGTGGAAGAAGTTCTGAAAATGTAGTAACTAGAATAAGAAAAGGCTGGGTAAAGTTCAGAGAGCTACTAACTTTGTTGGTGACTAAGGGTTCTCCCTCCGAGTGAAAAGCAGATTGTATGATGCCTGTGTATGTACAGCAATGCTATACGGCAGTGAGACATGAGCTAAGACTACTGAGCGGGGGCGCAATGGCCCAGTGGTTAGGGCAGCGGACTCGCGGTCATAGGATCGCGGTTTCGATTCCCAGACCGGGCATTGTGAGTGTCTATTGAGCGAAAACACTTAAAGCTCCACGAGGCTCCGGCAGGGATGGTGGTGATCCCTGCTGTACTCTTTCACCACAACTTTCTCTCACTCTTTCTTCCTGTTTCTGTTGTACCTGTATTTCAAAGGGCCGGCCTTGTCACTCTCTGTGTCACGCTGAATATCCCCGAGAACTACGTTAAGGGTACACGTGTCTGTGGAGTGCTCAGCCACTTACACGTTAATTTCACGAGCAGGCTGTTCCGTTGATTCGGATCAACCGGAACCCTCATCGTCGTAACCGACGGAGTGCTTCCAAGACTACAGAGGACCTGTGAAGGCTTGAAAGAAATTAAGCTGGTATGTTCTGCTGGATGGATAATGTCAGTGTGCATACACGACAGAGTGTAAATGATTTAAGCAGGAAACTGGGTATAAGAGGCATTTGATTTGTGCAAGAGAGAAAACTGCACTGATTTGATCATATGATGCGTATGGATGAGGACAGCTGTGTAAAGAAGTGCCAAGCTTTAATTGTGGAGGGAACCTGTGGAAGGGATAGGCCCAGAACAGTTTTGTAATGATAGTATCATTCTGAAAATTGTACATTTACCATTCACTGTATTTTGACAGGTTTTTTTTTTTTTTAATTAGATTAAGGAAACTGTTTACCTCTTGAACAGATAGAATTTACCTGCTCTTCAGCCGCAACAACATACATAGCCATAACAGGCAGCACAGCACCATTCATTGTCATTGATGTACTGATTTTTTCCAAAGGAATGCCATCAAAGAGAAGTTTGGTATCTTCCACGGAATCAATAGCGACACCAGCCATTCCAACATCTCCAGTCACGCGAGGATTATCAGAATCATAACTGTAAAGGATAAACAATAAATGCCATTACAATCCAGTGATTACTTAGAGTCAATTTTCTTTATAAAGTTTCAGTCTTAAAAGTTCTGTTCACATTTGAAGATGATTCAGTACAATCTTTCAAGTTCCTGTTTTATAAACTACCAAATCTTTCTTGCCATTGTTTGAATAAGATGAAACAGCTTATTTTGAAACATTAAGTTTCAAACAGAATTTCAACAGTCACACAGGTGCCAGCCTCCTCTGGCACCTGTGCCAGTGGCACGTAAAAAAACATCTACTACATTCTCGGAGTGGTTGGCGTTAGGAAGGGCATCAAGCTGTAGAAACACTGCCAAATCAGACCAGAGCCTGATGCAGCCTCTTGGCTTCCCAGACCCCGGTCAAACCATCCAACCTGTGCTAGCATGGAAAACGGACGTTAAATGATGATATATCATCATCATCATCGTTTAACGTCCGTTCTCCATGCTAGCATGGGTTGGACGGTTCGACCGGGGATCTGGGAAGCCAGGAGGCTGCACCAGGCTCCGGTCTTATCTGGCAATGTTTCTACAGCTGGATGCCCTTCCTAACGCCAACCACTCCGTGAGTGTAGTGGGTGCTTTTTACGTGCCACCCGCACAGGTGCCAGGCGAGGCTGGCAACGGCCATATATATATATATATATATATCACAATCATCATCATATAACATCCATTTTCCATGCATGGGTTAATCAGTTTGACAGGAACTGATACAGTCAGGATCCACACCAGCTTCTATAATCTGTTTTGACATGGTTTCTGCAGCTGGATGCCCTTCCAACCACTTTACAAAATATACTAGGGGCTTTATATGCAGCATCAACACCAGTGCTTTTTACATGGCACCAGCGCCAGTGTTTTTAACATGGTACCAGCACAGACTAGGTCGGCAAATATCTTTCAAGACAAGAAACCCTCAACTAGGAAAGAAGGGAGTGGTACTGAGGGAGTGTGACTTTGTGCCAGTTGAGATGTTTTAAGTATAGAGGGGACAGATATAAGTGTTTCGCTGTAGAGAGAAAAGGAGAGTGAGCTGGAGAGTAAGATAACGAGAGTGATAGTGAGAGATGATGGTGGAAATGTGTTGGGACATGCCCCTTGAAGGACATTAGGAGTAGTGATAATAGGTAAAGGTGATATAAAGGGTTGGGCTGAGCAAGTGGACAGGATGAGGTGAATGTAGCAAATGATGGAGAGAAAATTAGAAGATCAGGGGTGGGGGTTGCAATAGAAATGTAAAGGTATTGTGGGCGGAGGGCATTGAGGGTGATAGCAAGCAAGGCGCTGAGGATGGACAGCAGCAGAGGAGAAAAAGGTTGCAAAGTCTGCTTCCAACTGCATGGCTCTGGGTTCAGACACCTTGGGCAAGTGTCTTCTACTATAGGCTCTGACCAACCAAAGTACTGTGAGTGGATTTGGTAGATAGAAACTGAAAGAAGCCCATCATATATATATATATATATTATGGATACTAACCCTCTGTGTGTTGGTAGATCAAATGCAACACTTAATCCTTGTTGTCCCGCTGCAATGTTTGATCGATAAAACTTGTTACTTTCTTCAACTGTACTAAAACCAGCGTACTGTTAAAAGATAAAGAATAAAACTCTCTAATTAGTCATTAAGAAACAATTCAAACAAGTTTTTAAAAATAATTTTATCATCAACAATAACATATATTTAATTTTTATTTTTATCATTTCATGCAAACATTGGTTTGATACTGTAGTGACGCTATTTTTGGAAGTTTTCAGCATGCATTCGCAGAGTTGGATTGCTTCCGGTAGGCCGCCGGAAATTCCTTTATGTGCATGCGCAGAGAACTGCAAACTGAAAGCGTTCCCACTAAATCTGTCTTTTTGAATCAGCAACCCTACCGAGTGGACATGACCAACCTTCTCTCAGGGAAAACCATACATATAGAGAAGCTCTCTTCTAAGCGGGAACGGAGACGGTAATTTTGGCTCACACAAGTGAACATTTGTGAACTGTCTTGTGGACTTGGCTACTGGTTCGCCCTTAAGGAAAATATATGTGTATAAATATTTTTTATTTGCGAAACCCTGAAAAATAAAGTATTATTTATTGCTATTGAAAACAGTCGGAGTTTTGATTCTCCCTTCGACAATTTGTATGTGACAAGATAAGACAGACACCCCACAAGTGTTCCTGAGACCCTCATCTTGTTACAATACCAATACATTAAATAAAAGACACTTTACCTGACGAATGGTCCAAGGTCTATAAGTATACATAGTTGTGTAAGGTCCACGTGTATAAGGATATTTGCCAGGAATTTCATCTTTGAAACCTTCAATATCTTCTTTTGTGTACACAGGTTTGATATTTATACCCTGAATAGCAAAAATGAAAAAGTACACAAAAGTTATGAGTGATCTTAATTTTTTTTTGATTATCAATAACTTACACAAAAATATAAGTACAACTTTTGATCTGAAAACATAAAATATATAAACAGCAAATTATTGTAACTAACAGATTACTAAATATTCATATTACAAAATAATAAAAATATAAATTCAAAGTTAAAATCTATGGTTGACCCAATTTACTATTTTGCTTGTACGAACCACTAAAAATCTTATATACACTCCCCCAGGGGTCATGCAGACCTTGGTTGAGAACAACTGTTACAGATGGCCATTTGCTAATTAGAGATCTGATTTAAATAAATGCCCTGCGTCAATCTTCTTTCAAGGAATAAATTCTAATATCACTTGGCCTGCACTGAAAGAATTACAAATAAAAACCCATTATTATTACTTTTAATCCTACACTCTCGGAGTGGTTGGCATTATGAAGGGCATCCAGCTGTAGAAACTCTGCCAGATCAGACTGGAGTCTGGTTCGCCAGACCTCAGTCAAATCGTCCGACCCAGGCTAGCATGGAAAGCAGACGTTAAATGATGATGATGATGATGATTAAACAATGGCAGTTGTTAATTTTAATTAAATTTTCATGTAAATATAATAGAGCATGATTACTTAGAAAGAAATTTTATTTCAGTGTAACTCTTTAATAATGAAATTTAAACTTTCTGATTGACAAGATTGCTTCCCAACTCTATGGTCTTCAATTTGGTCCAACTACATAACATCTTGGGCAAGTGTGTCCTACTAAAGGCCTCACACTAACTGAAGCCTTATGAGCTGTAGACAGAAGCTTAAAAAAAGCACATCAGAAATGTGTGTGTGTTTATACCCTTGTCTTGATATTAAGAGATGCTTGGAAATGAACGTCACCATCCATCAAGCGATGGTGTTCATTTCTAGTCTTCCATATACGGTATGTCTGACCATGGGGAAATATTACCTTGTCTGGAAACAAGTGAGGGCGGGCAACAGAAAGGTCATCCGGCCTTGGAAAATCCACTGCAATTCCATCTGATCCATTCAAACATGGAAAAGTGGACATTACATGATGATGATGATGAAATTGAAAATAAATACAAGAGAAAAAAAACTCATAACAGTTACCTCAGGAGTTCTCCACGTAAGAGTTTCTTCAGGGTTTTTTCCTTTTAGTTCCTTTATAGCACCAGCTTTCCATTCAGGGTCAAATGGCACACTGTGACGCCACCGATTAGACACGCAGCCAGAAGAGGCATACAACAGAGCTGGCAACTAAAAAAGTAAACATTTATAAAGTTTGGAATTAAAGACTACATTTTGTCATTTTCAATAGATATTTAACCCTTTCGTTACTGTATTTATTTTGGGATGCCCTGTGTTTCTTTCAATTACTTTAAATATAACAAATAATTTAGTAAAATAACTTAGTTATCATTCAGCTAGTGTTAGGAACATAAATTCGGACTAAGGTTTGGTGGAAGATTTTAATTCAAAACTTATGAAAACATGACATTTGTACTACAGAGCCAGAGCCGGTTTCAGCCGGGTTGGTAACAAAAGGGTTAACTCAAAATCTAATGACCTAATGCGTTTGGGCTGTTTTATATCCATTTTTCATGTGAGCATAACTGAAATATTTTTCATGAAACATAACAGTAGGAAAACTTTTTATTTTACTCACCTCCTTTATATATATATCTATTAGACAAATGGCAGAATTTATGTATAACATCTGTAGAAACACTGCCAAATCAGACTAGAGCCTGGTGCAGCCTCCATGGCTTCCAGACCCCGGTCAAACCGTCCAACCCCTGCTAGCATGGAAAACGGACGTTAAATGATGATGATGATCTTTATTTTTGAAAATGTCACAATGTTAAGGCACAGTAGAAGTCAGTGTTTAGGGTAGGCACTGTGTAAGGAGTTAGTCCACTTTGCAACTATGTGGTTTTGGGTTCAATCCCACATCACAACAGTTTGGACAAGTGTCTCCTGCAACAGACTCAGGTCAGCCAAAGCCTTTCAAGTGGAATTTGAGAGACCGAAACCGTATGAAACCTGAATAGCAAAACCTCCCCTGTTGTTGGGAAACAGACTTCATTTGGCACCCAGTTCAGCAGCAACACATGACCCACGGATGCATTTAGTAAAGTCCACTCTGTTGTAAGCATTAGGGCCAAGTGCCTGGTCTAAAGATAACTCTCTCTCCTTTTTGCTTCTACGAGTGTTGGAAGCCTGAATTAAGTCATCAGGAATGCTCTTCCCCTTCTCACTAAGTAATAACATTTATTTTCAAAAGCTTAATTTCCAGTGTCAATCTCTCGTTCATTCTGCTGCAGCTCAATGGGACATATTGTCAAATTGAGAGATACTTAAAATAATTTCAGTTTCAGCAGCTACACTTTACTTCAGGGAGTGGCTGTGTGGTAAGTAGCTTGCTTACGAACCACATGGTTCCGGGTTCAGCCCCACTGCGTGGCACCTTGGGCAAATGTCTTCTACTATAGCCTCGGGTCGACCAATGCCTTGTGAGTGGATTTGGTAGACGGAAACTGAAAGAAGCCTGTCATATATATGTATATATATATATATGTATGTGTGTGTGTTTGTGTGTCTGTGTTTGTCCCCCTAGCATTGCTTGACAACCGATGCTGGTGTGTTTGCGCCCCCGTAACTTAGCGGTTCAGTAAAAGAGACCGATAGAATAAGTACTGGGCTTACAAAGAATAAGTCCCGGGGTCGAGTTGCTCGATTAAAGGCGGTGCTCCAGCATGGCTGCAGTCAAATGACTGAAACAAGTAAAAGAGTAACATGTTTAAACTAATTTCAGTTATGCTTGAATGAGTCTTACAAACTGAGACTTAATTTAGTATAACATCTAGGCAATGACTAGTGACCGAGACCTTTGGAATTATGCTGTGCGTGAGAAGACCCGACAGGACAAGTGAGACCATAACCCGTGGCCTCTACCTGGGATGTAGCCAGTCCACTTATGCATACCTTTCCTTCTTGGGACACAAAACTCTGCTTGCGAAGACCTGTTGAGGCAAGTGAAATCGTAATTGATAAAAAAATCAATGGAAATTGTAGTTGTGATACCTGTGCCGGTGGCACGTAAAAGAACCACGTAAAAGAACCATTGCCAGCGCCACCTCGACTGGCCTCCATGCTGGTGGCATGTAAAAAGCACTAACCGATCATGGCCGCTGCCAGCCTCCCCGTAAAAACCACCCACTACACTCACGGAGTGGTTGACGTTAGGAAGGGCATCCAGCTGTAGAAACACAGCCAGATTAGACTGGGCCTGGTGCAGCCTCCTGGCTTCCCAGACACCAGTCGAACCGTCCAACCCATGCTAGCATGGAAAGCGGACGTTAAACGATGATGAGGATGGTGGTGGTGGTGGTGGTGGAGTGTCTTTGAAAGTAAAAACCTATGCCATGATAGCGCAAGACTTCCATTTTAAACCATTCCCCTTCGTTAACTTTTGGCTGTTGTTTTTTGTTCACTTGATTCTCCTTTACATGTCCTCTTGTAACTTTGGAATTGTCTCCCCTTGTACGAGACGATGCAAACTTTAATTCATTTTAACGAAATTTGATAAAAGTTGACAGACAGAGTATCATAGGTACAAATAAAGAAGCTTCTGTCAAGTTGCTCCATCTCTTAGAAATGGCACTCATATCTTTCTCAAGTCACACTTAAATGATTTTTAAAAAATGAAAGGGCACATTGGACGATGTGGTTCTAGATCTGCAAATGGTCATGGCTAGAACGTCATCGACCACGAGTTTTTCTCGATCAGAGCAAAATATTATGGTAAGTACATGTTACAAGAACATCGATAAACCACCTACCTGCGTAAAAGATGCATTTACGTAAGCACACGTCTGAGAAATGAATTTCTAAGACCGATAAGGTTTATGTAACATGAAAAAATACATGTATTTAAATTGGTTTCAGATTTTAGCACAAAGCCAGCAAGATTGGGGGAGGGGGTAAGTCGATGACATTAACACGGGTGGTTAACTGGTACTTATTTTATCGACCTTGAAAGGATGATGTGCAGAGTCGACCTCGGCGAAATTTCAACTCATTACTCAAAGACGGACGAAATGACGCAAAGCATTTCGCCAGCTCGCCGCCTCTTCATGTATATTTATACAGAAATTTCATTTTTCATTTATAGAACAAATTCGATCTCTTAATGTGCACCGCCCCCACCACTCTACCGACTGAGGTCGTGTAGATAACGGGTTACCTTGTTGGTAATCTCTCGTCCACGTGTGCTTGTTGCAGAGCCGGCGATAGGAAAGTGTCGGGGCCCTCAACTCAACAAAAGCTGGAAATTGAGGTTTTTAGGTTTCATGTAGTATGCCCGTCCCAGCCAAAAAGCGTTGAAGGCCCCACCTTTAGCCACAATGATAGACTAAAAACATAGTTTCAATGTTTAGACATTTGTACATTACTGCAAATGCTTTATACGCACTTTTGACAAGTTGTGGTGCACCTGAGCACTGTATACAATAATTTCATTATTATTATTATCATAATTATTATTATTATTATTTACATACTGTTTATGAATAGGTCTTCTAAAAAACAGACTTTTCTGACTTTTTATAGAAGTCTTTCAAAATCATTTCAAAGTCAATGATTTTTGTAATGTCATTGCCTGTATATAACATGGTTAATGTTTACATCTTGACCCGGAAATGAAAATCCCCAAAACAAAAAAATACATTAAGCGAAATGATTAATTGCACGGAGCCCAATATTTACATGCTAACCTTTATAGTTTTGTGTGCTTCGAGGTCCACTATTCCACACCACACATATATATATATATATATATTATATATATATATATATATATATATATATATATACATACATACATACATGTAGAGTAGATGAAACCTTTAGCGACTGAAGAAGGGTTTTTTTTTCTTTGTGTTATTTGTCCTGTACTCTATATTTTTTTACTGTTTTTTAAAAAAATGTCCAGTTCCTTTGGTTTGTGTCTATGTTTTCGTTTCTCATTGTGTTCGACGTCCTTTTGGTGTCCTGTACTCATATATGCGTGTATATGTACATGTAGAGGTAGGTACGTACATATATGTTTATATATATGCATATGTTTTATTTTATTTATTAATATATACATACATACATCTATATATATAAGGATTTACTTAATCTGCGCATTAGTCGCATCAGGTGAAAGAAGTTTTTCCACAACTTAACCTGACCAAAACACCTTCGATCGACAATTTTACAGGTGAGAGTAAATAAGTTGGTGATATATATATATATATACATACATATATATATATATATACATACATACATACATCTATACACACACACACACCTATATATATACATACATACATACATCTATACACACACACACACACACCTATATATATATATATATACATACATACATCTATATACATACACACACACACACATATGTGTGTGTGTGTAGATGTATGTATGTATATATATATAGATGTATGTATGTATATATATAGATGTATGTATGTATATATATAGATGTATGTATGTATATATATAGATGTATGTATGTATATATATAGATGTATGTATGATATATATATATATATATATATATATATATATATATATATATATATATATGTGTGTGTGTGTGTGTGTGTGTATACTGGATCTTTGCATCAAAATACAATACCTCTTTGGCAGCAATCCAGCCGTGGCTCTGTAATGTCGACCGAAATCTCAGCATATTGCCAAACTGTGCTTCGGAATGTGTCAAACTGGGACTTCAAGCAATTACGGGTCTGTCAAATAATTCGAGGAACAAAAGAGACGGAGATCAATCCAAGCCAACCCACATCTTGCTGTCGGTTTTTTGTACTTTATGGAAACGATCTGGGAGCTAGCAACATTAGTTTCGTAGACAGTCGAGCAAGGAGTTTAGATATTAGTTTTCGAGGTGTACTTTTAATTCGTTTCAGGATTCCAAGTTGTATTTTTTGTATACATATTTATTTTGCATACATTTCCTAAAATATATATTCCTATTCTATTGTGTCTGGGGAGACTCATTTTCTTTTTGTGTCTTATTATGTAACACCACTCACAGGTAAAAATTTTCACGTTTTTCTTATTTTCGTTGCGTTTTGCAACCTTTTCAATAGTTTTGACTCTCTTTTAGGACAATAAAAATATGAAAAATGTGGAAATTTTACCGGTGAGTGTGTTACATTATAAGGCACAAAAAGAAAATTACTCTCCCCAGACAGAATAGAAAATGCTTCAACACACGAACTCATATAAAGAATCTTGCAAACCAAATCCAAAAACGAAATATATTCCTATTGTAATTCCTCGTCCACTCCATTCATTTTACAATTACACACCTATCACAATGGAAGCACTCCGTCGGTTACGACGATGAGGGTTCCGGTTGATCCGAATCAACGGAACAGCCTGCTCGTGAAATTAACGTGTAAGTGGCTGAGCACTCCACAGACACGTGCACCCTTAAAGTAGTTCTCGGGGATATTCAGCGTGACACAGAGAGTGACAAGGCCGGCCCCTTGAAATACAGGTACAACAGAAACAGGAAGCAAGAGTGAGAGAAAGTTGTGGTGAAAGAGTACAGCAGGGATCACCACCATCCCCTGCCGGAGCATCGTGGAGCTTTTAGGTGTTTTCGCTCAATAAACACTCACAACGCTCGGTCTGGGAATCGAAACCGCGAGTCCGCTGCCCTAACCACTGGGTCATTGCGCCTCCACACATCTATTACAAAAGCACAAATAAATATCTTTCAACTTATCTTTTTCTTTCGGCCTTTGGACTCCAGTCACGCTGGGGCCACCGCCTTGAAGGGTTTAGTCGAACGAATCGACCCTCGTAAGCTAGTACTTATTCTATCCGTTCTTTCTTTCTTTATCTTTTTTTTTTTTTTTTTTGCCAAACCATTCAGTTACGGGGAGGTAAACAAACCAAAGCCGATTCCCAAACGGTGGTATATACTGAGCCGATGTAGATCTATCGATTTTTTTAGTATACAAAGGCAAAGGTGATGCCTTAGATACACATAATTACAGAGGTATCAGGTTGTTGGATCAGGTAATGAAAGTCATGGAGAGGGCCATAGCCCAACTAATTAGGGAAATAGTCAGTCTAGACGAAATGAAGTTTGGGTTTGTGCTAGGGAAAAGTACCACTGATGCTTTATTTCTGGTAAGGCAGCTGCAGGAGAAATACCTAGTCAAAGATAAACCTTTGTACCCGGCTTTCGTTGACATGGAGAAAGCTTTTGACAAGGTCCTCCGATACCTTATTTGGTGGTCAATGTGGAAACTAGGGATAGATGAGTGGTTAGTGAGAGTTGTACAAGCCCTGTACAGGGATGCTGTCAGTACGGGGAGGGTTGGCAACGAGTACAGTGAAGAATTCCGAGTAGGGGTCCGCCAAGGATCAGTCCTCAGCCTCCTCTTATTCATTATAGTCCTCCAAGAATCCCAAGACAGGATGCCCCTAGGAACTCCTCTATGCTGATGACCTTGCTCTAATAGCTGAGTCACTATCAGAACTGGAAGAGAAGTTTCAGGTGTGGAAGCAAGGATTAGAATCGAAGGGCCTTAGAGTGAATCTAGCAAAAACCAAAATTCTTAGTGAGTAAGGAGGCAGACAAACCCAAAATCCCTTCAGGTAGATGGCCCTGCTCGATCTGTAGAAAAGGCATAGGTAGAAACTCAATAAGATATACTCGGTGTAAGCTGTGGACACATAGGAGGTGCAGCAATATCAAAGGAAGGCTAACTGGGAAGATAGTTTTTGTTTGTGGCAAATGCTCAGGGGCAATAAACACTGAAAATGTGCAGAAAACAGCTTCCGTCACATTCCAAGGGGAAAATCTACAAGTGGTTAATAGCTTTCGTTACCTATGTGACCAAGTCAGTGGCGGGGGGTGGATGCTCTGAAAGTGTAGCTGCTAGAATAAGAATAGCCTGGGCAAAGTTCAGAGAGCTCTTACCTCTGCTGGTGACTAAGGGCCTCTCGCTCAGAGTAAAAGGTAGACTGTTTGACGCATGTGTGCGAACAGCCATGCTACATGGCAGTGAAAGATGAACCGTGACTGCTGAGAACATGCGTAAGCTTGCAAGGAATGAAGCTAGTATTTTCCGCTGGATGTGTAATGTCAGTGAGTAAACACGACAGAGTGTAAGCGCCCTGAGAGAATAATTGTTCTTAAGAAGTATCAGATGTGGTGTGCAAGAGAAACGACTGTGCTGGTATGGTCATGTGTTGCGTATGGATGAGGACAGCTGTGTGAAAGTGTGTCACACCCTAGCAGTAGAAGGAGCCTGTGGAAGAGGTAAACCCAGGAAGACCTGGGATAAGGTGGTGAAGCATGACCTTCGTACGTTGGGTCTCATGGAGGCGATGACAAGTGACCGAGACCTTTGGAGGTATGCTGTGCATGAGAAGACCCGGCAAGCCAAGTGAGACCGTAACCATGGCCTATGCCAGTGCAGCATAACTGACCCATTTAAGAGTACCCTTCAATCATTGGGCAATAAATTGCGCTTACGAAGACCTGTTGAGGCAAGTGAAGTCGTTGTAGTGGCCGATGACAGTACCGCCTGACTGGATCTCGTGTTGGTGGCACATAAAAGCACCCACTACACTCTCGAAGTGGTTGGCGTTAGGAAGAGCATCCAGCTGTAGAAACTTTGCCAGATTAGATTGAAGCCTGATACAGCCTCCTAGCTTGCCAGCCCTCAGTCAAACCGTCGAACCCATGCCAGCATGGAAAGCAGATGTTAAACGACGATAATGATGATGGTGATGCTTCTTATGCTATACCACGCTATAGACCCTCAACACCTTGATGGAAGCATGCGGAACTGCACGATTGCCTCACCCGCCTGCCTTGGACAGTGTCAATTCATTCTAAGATGGGAAGGATGGCTTCCCTTTGCAAATACCGATGGGGCACAGAAAGTGTCAATAGCCAGCTGGAGGAGGTGTTCTCCTGGGGCTACACGCTGTAGTAACATCTACCCTTAGTGGTTAGCCACATTTGAGTGGAAAATATACTTCACATGATCATATTTTTGTTTTATTGCAAACTAGCAGTATCGCCCGGTGTTGCTCGGTTTGTAAGGGAAATAACTATATAAGCATTTTTAGAGAGTTATAGCCAAAAAATAGCAAAAAAATGCATTAAAAATGGAAAAAAAATTATGGTAAATTTTTTTTTAAATCATTGACTCATCGTAGACATTTTTAGAGAGTTACTTCCCTTATATAATAGCGAAAAATGCATTAAAATGGAAAAAAATTATGGTAAATTTTTTTTTAAATCGTAGACTCATCGTAGACGCGCGCTAATACCCAGAAGGACTCGATATGAATCACGACTATAAGATACCCGGTTTTGGTTAAACTGCACCGCAAAATGTGGGAGTAGTTAGGAATCTAAATCGTAGGGGACAGACAGCACAACTTGACTTTTATATATAAAGATATAAAGATATATATCGTTTGATGTTCACACATCATTGATATATCACCACTCCAAGCCGCCCAGAAAGTGGATTTTGTTGCATCTAACTTTCCATGCTTCATTTCTTCTCTGACATAAAGTCTAGCCTGAAACACTTACTCTTTACTCTCTTTTACTTGTTTCAGTCATTTGACTGCGGCCATGCTGGAGCACCGCCTTTAATCGAGCAACTCGACCCCGGGACTTATTCTTTATAAGCCCAGTACTTATTCTATCGGTCTTTTTTGCCAAACCGCTAAGTGACGGGGACATAAACACAGCAGCATCGGTTGTCAAGCAATGCTAGGGGGACAAACACAGACACATACACGCACATATATATATATATATATACATATATACGACAGTTTCCGTCTACCAAATCCACTCACAAGGCTTTGGTCGGCCCGAGGCTATAGTAGAAGACACTTGCCCAAGGTGCCACGCAGTGGGACTGAACACGGAACCATGTGGTTGGTAAACAAGCTACTTACCACACAGCCACTCCTCATGTTTTTTTTACAGAGCCCTAAATCTAACGGGTTCGTGCTGTTTCAGACGATCACTAGCACACAAATTTTGGAAACTATCCTGTTTTTCATAATGTTATAGTTTCGTTGTGACCCCTTGTAACAGTAAAGGGATCTTTTCGGTTTGAACGGCAGTTTTTTCTAGCGGTGTCATGTAATTGTCACCCATAATTATGACCCTAGTATCGATCTATTGCATTTCAATCTGTTTTAGGGTTAGGGTGGGGGGAAGGGTACCTTTTTTTCTTCAGAAATGTAAATAAACCCAATCTGTTTCTTAAACGAGGGACATATTCATACGGCACAGAATGTTTTCACCTCAATAGACGTCACTGATTGGTTGAAATTGCAGAAATTGAAGAAATTAAACAACAAATATCTTACAAACTACAGAATTTTCTCAATAAAGCCCAGAGGAAAAGATGTTTTATAAACACATTCTACCAGTATACGAAGTTTAAAAGTGTTTAGTTACGTGGAAATTATTTTTAAAAAACTGCCGTTCAAACCGAAAAGATCCCCGTAA
This sequence comes from Octopus sinensis, assembly GCF_006345805.1. Classification (NCBI taxonomy): domain Eukaryota; kingdom Metazoa; phylum Mollusca; class Cephalopoda; order Octopoda; family Octopodidae; genus Octopus; species Octopus sinensis. The sequence goes on along the minus strand of NC_043006.1, from coordinate 6,333,645 downwards.
AGTAGTATTGATTTGTCTCTCACGCTAATTAATCGATGGCAAATGTTTTAAATGCGTGTTAGGTTGCTTATGTATTGCCATTTAAATATGTGGAGATTATGAGAAAACTTTGGTCAAGGCAGCGAACTGAGCACGTGTTGGTGGCACATAAAAACACCCACTACACTCTGGGAGTGGTTGGCGTTAGGAAGAGCATCCAGCTGTAGAAACTTTGCCAGATTGGATTGAAGCCTGATACAGCCACTTAGCTTGCCAGCCCTCAGTCAAACCGTCGAACCCATGCCAGCATGGAAAGCAGATGTTAAACGACGATGATGATGATGATGATGATGATGTTTCTTATGCTATACACCTCTTCTCGTTCTGGGTTCAAATTCTGCCGAAGTTGACTTTACCATTCATCCATTCAGGGGTTGATAAAACAATTACCAGATATAATCGACCTCGAGTCTAGGTCCTAGGACCCTTCGCTGAAATTGCTGGCCTTGTGCCAAAATTCGAAACCATAATTTGAGAACATTTTCAAAAGTGCAGTGCGAACTCGATTGTCTCCCTTTGACTATTAACCATTCATCGCCAGGGACTTATTAAATCTACTTCAACAACTTAGTGTTACTAAGACTTTTTTGTAATTTCCTATTTGACGTTCGTATTTCGAATTCTTTCATCAGTCATACATAGTAAACGCAACTTTTTGTTCTCAAAATAATAAACGACATTAGATCAAATGAAGAAATATTTCCTGGAATTGATTTCCCCACCCAGACATCTCAAATTATATTTGCTAAAACATTACATTTCCGTGGTTAAGATTTTCAGTGTAATTTCTAAAAGGTGCGAAAACAAATCCCTGCCGGACCTACGTAAACTTTCTTTATAAATCATGTCTTCTTTCCACCAACTTCATATAATACTTTATGTATTCATGACGTTGTTTAACCCCGCGTGAAAATTAATAACTTAGACCTACGTTAAAAAGTATTCCAGCCGTGGCTACCCTGTCTTTTTCAGAATATCTACGACTGCGATGTACAACGTGTCCTCCCTTTGATGAGTGACATAAAATTTCGGCTGTGAATTGGCTGCTATTTCTAGTTCATTTTACGAACTGATGGTTAATAAATGATAGTTCTCATTCCTATTTCTATGTTGTAAGAATAAGTAGAGCTTTATTTTGTTTCGTTGAAACAAATTTGAAGTCGTGTCAAGAACCAATAACGAAGTCAATGTAGACGGCTGTGAAAAGTTAGGAACAGAAATTAAAAAGTTGCTTTTTGATGGCGACAAAAGGAAAAGCTATGGGACTTGATTCCTATATTTCTTATAAGATTTGCTGAAAACGTCTGCAGAATAGCTGTTCATTTTACGAACTGATGGTTAATAAATGATAGTTCTCGTATTAAAATTGTGTTAATAAGCATAATTAGTGAAGGGATTGGAAATAATTTGGAGATAGCTAAATTTATTTATTAAAAATAGTTAGATCTGCGCACTTTGTTTTAATTATCAAAAACAATCAACGAGAAAGCAGCGTTTTGATTGGACAGAGAGAAATCTGATTATCCAATTGAAATGTGAAGACAGGTGCGCGCGAAACTGGAAAAATATAAATTCAGTAGTTCAGCTTCGGCGCCCATCAGATTCATTTTAATTGTGATTGTTTTATCATGGCTCGTACCAAGCAAACCGCTCGTAAATCTACCGGAGGAAAAGCTCCTCGTAAGCAACTTGCTACTAAAGCTGCCCGTAAGAGTGCCCCCTCCACCGGTGGTGTGAAAAAACCACATCGTTACAGACCAGGAACAGTAGCTCTGCGTGAAATCCGTCGTTACCAAAAATCCACCGAACTCCTCATCCGAAAACTGCCTTTCCAGCGTCTTGTTCGTGAAATTGCTCAGGATTTTAAAACCGATTTGCGATTCCAGAGTGCTGCCATTGGAGCTTTACAGGAAGCTAGCGAAGCCTACTTGGTTGGTCTTTTCGAAGATACTAACCTTTGTGCTATCCATGCTAAACGTGTTACCATCATGCCAAAAGATATCCAGTTGGCCCGTCGAATCCGTGGTGAAAGAGCATAAATTCTCTTGAATTTTACAAACGGTCCTTTTAAGGGCCAATCACAAAGTAACGGAAGTCTCTTCATCATCTCATGTATACTCTATTTTTTTTTTTAGGTTGTGATCTAAAAACCAGTCTAAGAAAAATGGTCATCAATTTTATTACTATGAAAATTTAAACGTGACTTGAATACGTATTGTCACACGAAACTTCACGTTTACAAATAATATATTAGTTCGTTGAAGTTAATTTCTATGGGTACTTTCAAGAAGTACAGGCTAACTTGTTATTAAATTTCTGGGAAAAAAACGTTTAATAAAGGTAACTGTATCGAAGAATAATGTGAACTATACGAACATGATATGGCCAAAATAAAATATTCTGACGCTTGTATTTGAAATAAACTGATTGCAGACGAGTATAGTCTTTTGTATTTCAATTGCTTTCAGCATCGAGAGTAAAAAGGCCAAAAAAAAGGAAATCAATGTCCAGTTTTATTTTCACTTTATTTTGAATAAACGAAGCTGTTACATGTGCTCATGGTTGTCGATTAAGTATTTTACAAGCCAGAACGTAGTTCCCTGTTGAAAGGATAAGTAATGGGGTACTAATATCAAGTAATGGAGGGACTAATGCCGTATCCCTAAGTTTTAGATGTCGGAGATTACGAATATGCAAAAAGAAAAAAAAAAACATTTAAAATTTAAAACTTTCGAAATTTTCTTCGTTATGCTTTGGATGATGAAGATTCCGAATATGCGAGAGACCATTTTCAAAATCCTAAATTGAATAAGCATATAAATGTGTATAAGAGATGTCTTCCTGGGAAACCCCGTCTTATATTAAGGACTGCCACATTTAGTTGACAAATTCTTTTCAGTTCAATATTTTTGTATTTAATTTCGATTTGCATACGTTCGTCAATTCGCTACGATCTCTTTTAAAGTAAATCATCATCGTTTAACGTCCGTTTTCCATGCTAGCATGGGTTGGACGGTTCGACCGGGGTATGGAAAGCCAGAAGGCTGCACCAGGCTCCAAACAAATTTTAATGGGGTCGGGATGAAATTAAATTTTTTTCTTTCTTCATATTCGTAATCGCCGACATCTAAAATGTAGGAATCCGGAAGATTTTCAAAAAAAGAAAATGCATTTTTCATGGAGAGGTGCGAAACTGCATTACCCTCGTAATGAAATAGTTCAACTACTGTTTTTTTGAAAATAAATTTTACAGGACTCCGGAATGTCCCCATTTACTTATATGCAAAGATTAAAAAAATAAATCACTACTGTGCAAATGACAACCTCATCAATGCCGAACACATAAATTCGAAGTACATTTCGTCATTTCAGGTTTTCCATTTTAATTTTTACTTTTCTCGAAACTCATACTAGGAAGCTGGAGGTTAGTGCTTGCTGCTGGGGAAGTTTGATCAGTTTAAATATTCTAACATGGGCTAAAGTAAAGAATACGTACACCCGGTGTTAGAGATTTTGTTACGCCGAAAACAGTGTACGTATTGTATGTACTTCTGCCCTAACGTTCATTATGGTTAACTAAAAACAATACAGTCAATGATAACGGCGAAACAAGATTTACAAATTTAGGTGAAGCAGTAAAGATAAAGGAAAATTCGGCAGAGTTTACACATGATCCGTCGATTTTTTAATAATCCTATCGTGGAATAGTATAATTCTAGGGTACTATTAGCGAACAGCTAGTCGTAAGTAGTCGATCCTACGACTTGTAAATAATTTTTTGAACTGAGTAAATAAATTATTTTTTAAAACAATGTATATATTTTTTTTTACACAAATACTGGGACCACTGTTTGCTTGGAATACCTCTAATTCTAGGCAGTAAATGGAAAACCCTAGCAAAATTAAAATCCAGCAAGTGTTTCCACGTACTCGCATTTCTCTAGATGTCCTTTGGTAAAAAGTAGGCTAACAGTTAGAAGCTTTCTTAGCTTCTTCATAAGAAAATCGGATACAGTGTTGTATAGCCAGTCAGTTTTCTAAGACTTTAAGATGAGCTGCTATTTTTAGTCGGTCTGGTGACCAGTTAATAGCTCCCCTTCTCCAGTTGGTTTGTGCTATAATTTTAAGAGACTGGCTTCCTTTTCAAAATCTATGCTGACAAGCAACGATTTCTGATTTCAAAAGTCGAACATGGATGGCTGAAGCTTAAATGCTCAATTAGCTTCAAATTAATTGGTGGTGTCACGTGATACACCAGTTATTCTTTCCAAACTATAAAACACCTTTCTACGAAATTAATTTCTCGCTAAAGACGGGCGGAGTTTCCTAAAAAAAGCACACATGCAGGCAATCCTTAACGAAATTGCTTCTGAGGGGGAAAAAAAATCTCTTCTCTCCATTATATCGACTATATTAAAAAAAAAAAAAGGAAATGAAAGCCCAGAATAGGCGGCAAAATGCATTTTACGGATTCTTTTTATCCAACATTTTATCGCTCGTTCAAATTTAAGGTTACCTTACATAAGGTATAAAGTATGTGGATTCTACGAAGGATTAGATATTTAGTCCTAAATTAGATAACGTCCTGTCTAATAATTATCTAAACTGCATCTTAACCGTTTACAATAAGAAACGTGTAGAAATTTTATTGTATAAAAAAAAAAATCCTGTAGTACTAAAACCAAGCTACGTGAACTGATTTTTTTTTTTTTTTTTTTTTCAAAGGGGTAAAAGTAAGTTACAAAAGCATCATTGAAATAATTAGATTTCCTATCTTCGAGGTAATGACCAAAACTTAACCTTGCTAACACTGGGTGGTTCGTGAAGTTGAGAAACTTAACATTACACTAGCAAAATGTTTACAAAAAAAAATTCATGCCCCTGCATGGCCACAGCTCGTGAGCTGAAACTAGATGAAATGAAATGATGTTTGAAAATATGTAATTTTTAAAAAAAAATGGACGTTGGAACCTTTAATCTTTGAGTAAATTTTTCAAATGATTATGTAGCAACCGGTTTTGAGAAAGCAAACTTTTGATCAAAAGGTACTCCAGCCACCATGTGAGGTTAATTCAATAGAGAATCGATCGTTCCTGACATCTCAAACACCTACATATAAATTTCATTAGACCTTAACTGTCCGACTATTCATTCTAGAATTTTAAAAACCTAGCACTACTTGAATGCAGAGGTCCCCACTCATCTACGTAACCAGATAGCCCAAATACTAACCCGAACGTGTGCACAGTAAAAATATCATTAAGTAGATGCATCGGGACCTCTTATTTAAGTAGTGCCGAAAACTTCGTTTTGTTTTAATAATGAAGGTCTTTGAATGCACAGCTAAGACGACTCCTTAAACTTTTGTCATACTTGACCAATGTTGGTATTTGGCTGATTCAGAAAAATAGATTTCATTAATATATAATTGGCAAGAAAACAATCCAAAATAAATTCCACCGAACCCTTTTTTTTGGTAAATGTGTTGTCTGGTTTAAAAAAAAATAAATGTTCGTTGCACTTCACTTAGTTTCTCGTAAAATGGATAAAAATTTCATATTCCAGCTAAGAGAAAAAAATTTCAAGATGGTTTATTTGCGTTTAAACTTAAAAAGGGTACACATCATATAAGAGATGATGAAGAGACTTCCGTTACTTTGTGATTGGCCCTTAAAAGGACCGTTTGTAAAATTCAAGAGAATTTATGCTCTTTCACCACGGATTCGACGGGCCAACTGGATATCTTTTGGCATGATGGTAACACGTTTAGCATGGATAGCACAAAGGTTAGTATCTTCGAAAAGACCAACCAAGTAGGCTTCGCTAGCTTCCTGTAAAGCTCCAATGGCAGCACTCTGGAATCGCAAATCGGTTTTAAAATCCTGAGCAATTTCACGAACAAGACGCTGGAAAGGCAGTTTTCGGATGAGGAGTTCGGTGGATTTTTGGTAACGACGGATTTCACGCAGAGCTACTGTTCCTGGTCTGTAACGATGTGGTTTTTTCACACCACCGGTGGAGGGGGCACTCTTACGGGCAGCTTTAGTAGCAAGTTGCTTACGAGGAGCTTTTCCTCCGGTAGATTTACGAGCGGTTTGCTTGGTACGAGCCATGATAAAACAATCACAATTAAAATGAATCTGATTGGCGCCGAAGCTGAACTACTGAATTTATATTTTTCCAGTTTCGCGCGCACCTGTCTTCACATTTCAATTGGATAATCAGATTTCTCTCTGTCCAATCAAAACGCTGCTTTCTCGTTGATTGTTTTTGATAATTAAAACAAAGTGCGCAGATCTAACTATTTTTAATAAATAAATTTAGCTATCTCCAAATTATTTCCAATCCCTTCACTAATTATGCTTATTAACACAATTTTTTTTCTGTTACGAAAATTATAAACAGTATTAAATCAAATGAAGAAATATTTTGTTGGGAACTGATTCGCTACCCCCAACATCTCAAACTAGTTATTAAAACATATTTCCGTCGTTAAAGTTTTCACTTGATTTCTACAACTTTTAATAAAAATTTTTCTTTGATTCTACATAGATTTTACAAGTTTCTTTTCTTTCCCCCGATTTTATGCCTAATTCCCAATATAAGAATTACTGGCAAAACTTGGTACTTCTCTTAAAAACAGATTTTAAGTTTATCAGAAATATTTGCTGTGGTATTTTCGTATGAGCTGGTTAAAATAAAGAAGGGACGATAGACGTCTTTTGATATCGTCTGTATTATAATGGCTCAGTAGTAGAGTTGCTTATATTTTTACATGAAGATTGTTGACAATATATTTATTAAATTGGGATCTTTTCGGTTTGAACGGCAGTTTTTTCTAGCGGTGTCATATGAAATTGTCACCCGTAATTATGACCCTAGTATCGATCTATTGCATTTCAATCTGTTCTAGGGTTAGGGGTGGGGGGAAGGATATCTTTTTTTTTCTTCACAAATGTAAATAAACCTAATCTGTTTCTTAAACGGGGGACATATTCATACGGCACAGAATGTTTTCACCTCAAGAGACGTCACTGATTGGTTGAAATTGAAGAAAAAAACAACAAATATCTTACAAACTATAGAACTTTCTCAATAAAGCCAAGAGAAAAAGATGTTTTATAAACACATTCTACCAGTATACGAAGTTTAAAAGTGTGTAGTTATGTGGAAATTATTTTAAAAATCTGCCGTTCAAACCAAAAAGATCCTTAAATTACTATTGATTGGGTGAAATTTTCAAATTTACTGTCCAAAATATGTAATAAGATTAGTTCACGTGGTAAACTGGAAGCAAAGTGGGGAACAAATTAACTTAGTTAATCGCTAGACTAGTATTTAATATAGTATATTGGTCTTATTTCAACTTCCCTTTCAGAAATCATAGTGGTTTTTCAACTGGTCTTTTTTTTTTTTTTTTTCAAAGTCTGAACAAATAAATTCAAGATGAAAGAGGTGTAACCAAAACACGAATGAACAAATCGATCCAAGATTAAAACTGACATTTCAACATTTCCTCCAAGTCTGAATCTTCCATTCTGCAGGACATCCAAATGATCCACAATACTCTCCGGTAACTCATCACTTTGACATCCTTAACCACTTGGTGTCTGCCACTCTTAAGATCATATTTCTTACCCATACTTTGCTACTGTCAGAACCAGTGAGATTTTAGAACTTTCAGCTTGATGCTTTTGCTGGGGGTACAGTCTCTCCCTACTGTATTAAGTGACTTCTTCCCTGGTTGCAGTCCACTATTTTGGTAAACAATGGAGCCCAGATGCACAAACTTGTCAAATGTGACTCTCTTACCTACCTCACCTCACCAACATCAAATGGTCAGCCACTCTGATTCTCAGGTGGTTGCCACCATGATCTTGGTCTTTTTAGTGCTAATCTCTGTGTGTTTATCTATCTATCTGTAATTATATGTGTGTTTGTGTGTGCACAAAAGAATCCTAATAATTCAACTGATTGAACTTTTAAACAGTCTTTTTTTTCTTTGTGCCCTTTCTTGCAGAAAATTATCTTCATTAATTAATTTTCAACGACTACACCAACATGTTGAAATAGCAGAACTGTTAGAATGCTGAAAAAAAATACCTATTTCTTTATTACCCCCCAAGGGGCTAAACACAGAGAGGACAAACAAGGACAGACAAACGGATTAAGTTGATTATATTGACCCCAGTCCGTAACTGGTACTTATTTAATCGACCCCGAAAGGATGAAAGGCAAAGTCGACCTCAGTGGAATTTCAACTCAGAAGGTAACGGCAGACGAAATACTGCTAAGCATTTTGCCTGGTGTGCTAACATTTCTGCCAGCTTGCCGCCTTATGCTGAAAAAGAATACCTTGTAGGATTTGTTACTATACTTAACATTTTGAATCTAAGTCCCAGAGAGGTTAACTTTTCCTTTCATCCTTTTGCAGGCAATAAAATAAAGCACCAATCAGGTACTAGGATCAATGATACTGGCTCATCTTATTCTCATAAAGCTGCTGGCCTTGTGCCGAAATTAGAAACAATAGTTGTCGATGTTAAGGCAGTGAGCTGGCAAAATCATTACCATGCCAGGCATAATTCTTAGCATGTGCTGAACTTATTCAGTGTTTTCCATGGTGGTGGCAGTTGCTGGACATCCAAAATTTGAGTCATTTCCAAGACTGTCTCTTCCACTCTTAAATTCAACTGCTCATCATTTTGGCACTGTTGATAAAGCTGTAGCATCATCCTCTAATGTAGTAACCATATCAGCATCAATGTTCTTGGGAACTAAACCCTTTTTCTGCAAGTACTTCACATCAAGATTCCAAGTTTTGTCCATTTTGAAGAGAAGTTGCTTCTCAAGTCTTCTTTGAGCAGTCTAATGTACGGTTAACTGATAAAAATCAATGCACAGTTGAAATTAATGCATGCAAGATTTCACAGCTCAAGCATCACTCCTTCATAGTCAGCCTATGAACTTTTCAGCCCACCCTTCATACAATTTTGCTTGTTTGTTTCATTTTCCAACACTAAACTCATACATTTTTGATGAAAAATATGAATTAATCACTGACAGAACACATAATTCAAAATGAGAAATGAACTTGGTATCCTAATTCACCAAATCTAGTTTTCTAGTGGAGGCCTGCCGTAATAGTGTGTAATATCTATCTTTCACTGTCACAGTTTTCACACCTTATTTTGTTGCTGTCCTGCTCTATTGCTGATTGATAACATTATATTTGATCTTTGTTTTAATTCCTTATTAGTTTATATCTGTTTTATTCATTAACAACTTAGGTATTTCATGAGATTAGTAATGATTTATAATACCATTAAATATTTTAATTCCCAACAAGTTCACACATGTTTCATTATTGATTTTCTACTTAAATGCATGGTTACAATTCTGTAAAAAAATGGGGAGTGATATTGCATTACAGCAATGTCTTTCTTGGGGATACTTGCAGAATAAGTGGAATCAAGTAGGGTTTGTCAGGTTAGTGGAATTGGATGGCTGACTGGGCTCAATGTAAACTTACCTTTTACCAGACAAAATGCTTAGCGGTATTTTGCCTGCCGTTACATTCTGAGTTCAAATTCTGCTGAGGTCGACTTTGCCTTTCATCCTTTCTGGGTGTCGATAAATTAAGTACCAGTTACGCACTGGGGTCGATGTAATCGACTTGATCCGTTTGTCTGTCCTTGTTTGTTCCCTCTGTGTTTAGCCCCTTGTGGGTAGTAAAGAAATAGGTATTTTGCCTGCCGCTACATTCTTAGTACAAATTCCGCCAAGGTCGACTTTGTCTTTCATCCTTTCGTGGTCGATTAAATAAGTACCAGTTATGCACTGGGTTCAATGTAATCGACTTAATCCGTTTGTCTGTCCTTGTTTGTCCCCTCTGTGTTTAGCCCCTTGTGGGTAGTAAAGAAATAGGTATTTCGTCTGCCGCTACATTCTGAGTTCAAATTCCGCCGAGGTCGACTTTGCCTTTCATCCTTTCTGGGTGTCGATAAATTAAGTACCAGTTGTGCACTGGGGTCAATGTAATTGACTTAATCCGTTTGTCTGTCCTTGTTTGTCCCCTTTGTGTTTAGCCCCTTGTGGGTAGTAAAGAAATAGGTATGAAAGTACAATATACAATGTCTAAACCAGCAGAGTATGCATCTGGTATCTTTTATCTTGGGACATAGTCTTCAAGGATTTTGTCAAACAAATTGCCCCCAGTACTAATTTTTAAGTCTGGTACTTATCCTTTTATTGTCTTTTGCTGAAGCGCCAAATTGCAAGAATGTAAATAAACAAATACTCGTTGTCAAGTGGTGAGAAGGACAAACACAAACACAAAGACACACACACATCATTTAACATCAGTCTTCCTTTCCTGGAATGGGTTGGGGCAGTTTGACAGGAGCAAGTAGACCAGAGGATTCTGGTAATCTCCACTGCCTGCTTCGATATGGTTTTACAACTGGACGCCTTCCTTAACGCCAACCACTTTACTGAGTGGACTGGGTGTTTTTTACCTAGTACTAGTACTGATGAGATTACCAAGTAACGTGCAAGACAAAAATCTCTCAGCTGAGGTGGGAGATCATCATCATTGTTCGACCATGGTCGAGACAATGGAATTTACTATGTTACGCCAGACTTCACGGTCCATCATAGCATTACAGAGGTCCTGTTGCTGGATGCCTGTATCCCTGGAGATTACATCAGGGTAGGAGAGTGTGCGCCCTCTTGTATCATGAGCAGATGGTTTCCAGGGGAGAAGAGTAGAAATTACCTCGTTTTCAGCTCTACAACAATGTCCAGCAAACTGGACTCTCCTACCTTTCACAAGAGATGATACAGGTGGTAATTTCCCATACATTTGTACTTTGGTTGGAAGATGCTTCCACAAGAGATTTTGAGGTGGGAGAAGTGGTATTGAGGGAGGTGGTTTTGTGCCAGATGAGGAGAGGTTAGAGTATGACAGAGGGACATATATTTATATATATAAAAAGATTCGAGCCAGTACCGCCTGACTGGCTCCCATGCTGGTGGCATGTAAAAAGCACCCACTACACTCTTGGAGTGGTTGGTGTTAGGAAGGGCATCCAGCTGTAGAAACTCTGCCAAATCAAGATTGGAGCCTGGTGCAGCCATCTGGTTCGCCAGCCCTCAGTCAAATCGTCCAACCCATGCTAGCATGGAAAGCAGACGTTAAACAATGATGATGATGATATGTATATGATAGACTTCCATCAACCAAATTCACTTACATTGTCAAACTAGGCTGTAGTAGAAGACACTTGCTGTGCAGTGGGACTGAACCCAAAATCACATGTTTGCAAAGCAAGTTTCTTAACCACCCAACCACACCTGCACCTATAACCGCACAGCTATGCCTTGTCTGTTTAAAGAATAAGTAAGGTAACAAGTCAAAAAGGAGCATCTATCTGATCATTTGACCTTTGAGAAATTGCAGCCAGATTGCCATCAGATCGCACCCTACCATCATAAAAAACAAACAGGATGGTCATGATTGGAACACCTAGGTCTGTTCAATCAGGACTGATGTGAGATAAACAACAACACAAGTAAGGTCGTATTTCCATGTTCAAAGTTAACAATAGATAATTCTGAGACGAGGGAAAAAATTATCTGAGTTTTAGTTTTATTCTGACCTCTCCATTGCATCCTTCAAAACTTCCATGCTTCCTGAGATTCACCAACACTACACCTGATTTTCTCCCCTCCGTACACACGCAAGCATCTATCTGACTCATACACTATTCACTTTCCAGACATTTGTACATTATTGCATATACTTTATATGCACTTTTGACAAGTTGTGGCGCACCTGAGCACTGTATACAATAATTTCAATGTAAGTACCTTGAGAGAAAAGTTGAACCTAAGAAGCATCAGTTGTTGTGTGCAAGAGAGACGTTTGCACTGGTATGGTCATGTGATGAGAATGGCTGAAGATAGTTGTGTGCGAAAGTGCCACACCCTGGCAGTTGAGGGGACCTGTGGAAGAGGTAGACTCAGGAAAACCTGGGTCGAGGTGGTGAAGCACGACCTTCGAACTTTAGGTCTCACCAAGGAAATGACCAGAGACCGAGACCTTTGGAAGTATGCTGTGCGTGAGAAAACCCGGCAAGACCAGTGAGAACGGTCAAAATCAAAATCAAACCAAATCAATACATATATCAGAAAGCAGAACCAAATTGAGGTCCATCCGTTCGTGGTCGTTTGTCAGCCCTGTCTGGCCCCCGTGTCGGTGGCACGTAAAAGCACCATCCGTTCGTGTTCATTGCCAGCCTCGCCTGGCCCCTGTGCCGGTGACACGTAAAAGCACCATCCGTTCGTGGCCGTTTGCCAACCCTGTCTGGCCCCCGTGTCGGTGGCACGTAAAAGCACCATCTGTTTCGTGTCCGTTGCCAGCCTCGCCTGGCCCCCGTGCCGGTGACACGTAAAAGCACCATCCGTTCGTGGCCGTTTGCCAGCTCTGTCTGGCACCTGTGCGGGTGGCACGTAAAAAGCACCCACTACACTCACGGAGTGGTTGGCGTTAGGAAGGGCATCCAGCCGTAGAAACACTGCCAGATCTGACTGGGCCTGATGAAGCCTTCCAGCTTCACAGACCCTAGTTGAACCGTCCAACCCATGCTAGCATGGAGAACGGATGCTAAATGATGATGATGATGATGATGATGATTAATGTAACTTTTACAGTACTTACCAAAGTACCAATGTCAGAATCATTAACCCTTTAGCATTTAATCCGGCCATATCCGGCTCAAATATTCTACCTGTTTTATGTTAAAACTGTCTGGATCCAACCTCTCACACCTACCCTACAATGTCATTTTAAAAATATACAAACACACCGTTTAAATTTTGAAGTGGCAAAATAATATGTGATTAATTCAAAACAGTATGAATAAATAAGCAATAAATCTGAATGCTAAAGGGTTAAATGCCTATACAAAGTTGTACTTTTATTGGTATAGACAAATAGAATTGTTTAGGGCATAGTTTGTTTTCAGAACAATTTACGGATTGCAGAAGACTGACCTAGGAGTACTGGGTTTCCTTCTGAAGTTAGTTTCTTGCTAAACTTATTATGGTAAAGATGGAGTATGATTACTGACAATTATAGATGTGGTGATCGAAAATTCTAATTTGACAAAATGTGGAGTTATATTTGAGGGCTAAGAAGTATTCAACTGAAGTTTTCTGGACGGAGAATGTTTATTTGTGAATGAATAAATCCTGTTGAAAAACAAAATATTTAATGTGGTAATGTGTTCTAAATGGAAGATCAATCACCTGTGATTGTTTTTTTCCATTTTCAGAATTGCAGCAAAAGAATATTTTGTAAATTTACTACCAAAAGAGATAATCTTGCTTACAAAAGAAGTGGTATATTTACTAGCATGGATGCTGTTTAAAGAGTTAACTTAAGAAGATGTCAAATTGAAACAAAATTAAAAAGGGTGTAATTCTTGAAACTAAATGTTTCCCATATATTCAAGAGTTCAACCTTTGTTCTCATAAACAAGCTATAAGAACATTTCCAAATAATCTTCTCAATAATTTCTTTCTTCTTTGCTATTTTTTGTGTATATCTGCATTTCAAAAATAAATATTTCAGAAATTTCTGCGTATAAAACGTATATAATGATTGACATATATTTAGGAGTTCACGTCCCCCTTAATTTTATTCATCAATTCTGTGCACGTTACTCGGGTCTTAATTTATAAAATTAAATATAATACAATTGCAAAACAATTTTCATTTCGGCAATCTTTCGTCTCTAGTAGACCTTTCCGTCGATTTCCGTAAAAAATTTTTTTTTTTACATATGGGCTTGCGGGAACTTTTGAAGTAATGAGAGCGAAAGAGACTAAGAGAAAACCATTTTATGACGAGGGAAGTTCTTTTGAAGTTACCGTGCATGGAAAGCATTGATGTACATGTGTGTGTGTTTGATGGGGTGTGGGAGACAGACAGTATGTTGTGTAAGTGAAGTGCTTCTGTTAGTGTGTGTGAAGAGACAGAGTAATGTGTGAAAGAAAGAGATAACTGAAATTTTTTACTCGGTGTATGTGTATATGTATGTATATTACTTCAAAAGTTCCCGCAAGCCCATATGTAAAAAAAAAATAAATTTTTTTACGGAAATCGACGGAAAGGTCTAATAGAGACGAAATATCGCCTTAATTTCATATAATTTTTTAAATAAACAGGGCGGGGTGTAACTATATCGTAAACAACACAATTAAGGTCGTATTTCCATATTCAAAGTTAACAAAAGATAATTATGAGACAAAGGAAAAAAATGGTCTGAGTTTTAGTTTTATTCCGACCTTCCCAGAGGTTGCTGTGGTGCACCTGAGCACTGTATACAATAATTTCATTATTAATTATTAAATTTCATCTCCTTTTCCCCGGACCAAATCGTATCCCGGTATTTTTATCGAAGGGGGAAATAAATAACGTCACACCGGTAAAAGGTCACATGTGTAAAGCAATTCTTGTTTTCGTTTAGAATCGAAAAAAAGGAAGAATTTTTGTTTCTCTTTTGCGAATCTCTGCCACAAAAGAAAGCAACCAAAAGGAAATATCCTTAACCTTCACGAAAGAACATTTGTTCCGGGTGGATGGATTTGGAGACTGTTGGCAGCTTTCGAAAGATGGAGACAGAGAAAGGTGAAACTTGTTTAACCATTTAACCTTTTGCTGTTTACCAGAATCTCTTCTAAAAGACTTCAGCCAAGCATCGACAGTTTGTCATTCTCTATTCTTTGGGGGTTTCTACTCCTCACCTAAATGTCTAACGATGCCTGGCTTCAAAGGGGTGTTTCCCTATTTCCATGTTCCTACCTGAAGCTTTCTCTTATCTTATATTATTCATTTAGGCTTTCCTCTGAGAAAGGAAGAATATAATGATTCAACATCACTTATACTCAAGTGTTATCATTATATCTTTAACCCTAACTGCAGTTATAACGTCATATATAGACATATACGCATGTATATACCATGTATGTTGAAGATTTTAATCGTGTCCTTTAAACCGCTATAATAATAATGAAATTATTGTATACAGTGTTCAGGTGCACCACAACTTGTCAGAAAGTGCATATAAAGTACATGCAGTAATGTAGAAATGTCTGGAAAGTGAACAATGTATGAGTCAGATACATGCTTGTGTGTGTATGGAGGGGAGAAAATCAGGTGTAGTGTTGGCGAATCTCAGGAAGCATGGAAGTTTTGAAGGAATCCAGTGCTCCGACAACTAACAACTGATGCCGGCAGTTTGTTCCACGCTTCAGCAACTCTTAGCGTGAAAAAATGTTTCCAAAACTCATGGGAGCTGCGCTGTTTTCTGACTTTGTAAACATGTCCATGGGTGTTGGACAGATGGAGTTTGAAAAGGTGCTCAGTGTTATTGTTTGTAAGATGGTTAATAATTTTGTGGGTGTCTGCCAAGTCAGCTGCCAGACGTCGGAGTTTCAATGTGTCCATGCCCAGGGAAGTAAGGCGTTCAGAATATGGCAAATGCCTGATGGAGGGTATTCTCTTGGTTGCACATCGCTGAACGGCTTCCAGACAATATCCTGGGCAAGATAGGGGCTCCAGACTGGTGATGCAAATTCCAGGTGAGGTTACACCATAGCTATATAAAGCTGCAGATAGATAGCCGGAGAGCGGCTCACAAAGGATTTGGTGAGTGATGCCAAGACACCCTCAGCCTTCTTGACAATTTATTTAGGCTTTTCTCTGAGAAAGGAAGAATATAATGATTCAACCTCACTTATACTCAAGTGTTATCATTATATCTAAAACCCTAACTGCAGTTATAACGTCATATATAGACATATACGCATGTACATACCATGTATGTTGAATATTTGAATCGTGTCCTTTGAACCGCTATAAGAAACATAAATCAAAGATTACAGAAATGCATATTTATCTATACTCAGTTGAAAAATTAACGTGAAGAGAAACATTTCTTTTTAATTGTTTTTATTATATAAATATAACATTTTATATTTATTTACAATAAGAAAGATACTTTAGTCGTGAAGAAAAACGACTTTAAATTCCTTGGCTAATTTCTTCTTTCTAATACGTTAACCAACAAATCAAAATAGATTTGTGATTAACTTGGACATGGCACAAACATTTACCGATGGGCTCCAAAAGATGAAACAATAGAAAAAAGACGAAAATGATGTTTCTTCGTCATTTTGCCAATTCGCGCCACATTTCAAAATGGCTAAAATGGCTATTGCTACATATTATCCATTATAGTAATATTTGTCTGTTGAAATCCGTTTTAAGGCGGTCAATAGTTTAATTAAAGATGTGTCTATACATGTGTATATATATATATATATATAATATATATATATACATGTGTATACATTACACACATATATATATGTATACACATGTATATATATATATATATATACACACATGTGTATACATTACACACATATATATATGTATACACATGTATGTATATATATATATACACATGTGTATACATTACACACATATATATATATATATGTATACACATATATATATATATATATATATATATATATATATATACATACATACATGTATAGACAGACACATCTTTAATTAAACTATTGACCGCCTTAAAACGGATTTCAACAGACAAATATATTTATTGTATGTGTGTATAAGTAGTTATATACTTATATTATCCATTATAATGGATAATATAAGTATATAACTACTTATACACACATACAATAAATATAGACACACACACACATTAGTCAGACATATACACACACTGCAAGAATATATTTATTTATAAAGTTCAAACAGAACATGGAATGAAATGTATTTATTTATAAACTTTAAACTGAACTTCAATTGTTTTATAAACCTAACAGCGTGGTGGTACGTAAATTAACGAAGGTATAAACCTGACGACGGAAATACACGAAGTTGACTACTTTCACTTCTGACAACTAAAAGCATGACAGTGCCTTTTTTTTTTCGTTATGTTATTAAGCTTTCAACAGCTCAAAATATTTTTATATTGCTAGAAAGTGCAGCTAAAATTTTCTTTCCTAAAGTTTCTTCTTCAGCGTTCTTCTTGTTTCAACTTTTAAATATTTGTTAATAATTCAACTATCAAGTTGCAGATAAAGAATTTTCTTAGTATAAAAATTCCAATTCAACTTCTTTAAAATTTAAAATGTTGCTGATCCATTCGTGTAATTCACATATTTGGTGTGATATTTCTACAGGTTTTTCGAGACCATTTGTGCCTGAAAAGCATAGAAAAAATGTTTTTTCTAGCTTACATAATTTATCTCATTCAGGTATAGAAGCTTCATTAAAGTTGATATCAAGTCGTTTTGTTTGGCCTGGTATGAATAAAGATATTCGTTCATGGGTCAAGTCATGTATGCAGTGTCAAAAATCAAAAGTACAGTGTCTTACAAAATGATATTCAAAGAAACAAATCTAATGTTAATGGAATGTGTAATTTTAATCTTTTTATTTCAGTGAGAGAGCATTCTGCCATATCCATCCAACATTGTGTTCAAGAACAAATTAATGCCATAGCCCTTAATAAAGATGCTAATCAGGTTGTTATTGCAGGACGTCAAGGTAGGAAAAATTCTTTCATTTCTATTTGGAGGATGATATTCTCATTGTATTACAAATATTTCACATGTTTTTCAATTAAGCTCACACTTCAGCTTTTGTACAGTGGAATGGCGTGATCGTTACCAGCATCGCCTTACTGGCACCTGCGCCGGTGGCATGTGTAAAAGATTCGAGCGAGGTCGTTGCCAGTACCGCCTGACAGGCCCCTGTGCCGGTGACAAGTAAAAGCACCCACTACACTCTCAGAGTGGTTGGCATTAGGAAGGGCATCCAGCTGTAGAAACTCTGCCAGATCAAAATTGAAGCCTGGTGCAGCCATCTGGTTCGCCGGTCCTCAGTCAAGATCGTCCAACCCATGCTAGCATGGAAAGCAGACATTAAACGATGATGATGATGAATACTATTAAATAAGAATTGGTTTGTTGGTTATAGGTGAAGGCATGTCTATATGGTTAAGAATTTCATTCCCCACACATAGCTTAATCCCACAGTACAGCATCT
Organism: Octopus sinensis; assembly: GCF_006345805.1. Taxonomy (NCBI): domain Eukaryota; kingdom Metazoa; phylum Mollusca; class Cephalopoda; order Octopoda; family Octopodidae; genus Octopus; species Octopus sinensis. The sequence goes on along the minus strand of NC_043006.1, from coordinate 6,315,449 downwards.
TGGGCAAGTATCTTCTGTAATTTTGGGCTGATCAAAGCCTTGAGAGTGGATTTCATAGATGAAAACTGAAAGAAATCTGTCCTGATCGATCAGTCATCACTATTATCCTTTTAGCATCTGCTTGTTCATGCTTACATGGGTCAGATAGAATGTGTTGGGGCAGATTTTTTTGCAACTAGATGTCCTTCCAATCACCAACTCTTACCTGTTTCAAAATAAGTTAATATTTCCCAATGGTTGGGCATGTTTTCATGGAATATTGTAAATGGAGGACAGCACTTGTATGACAGTGACACTCATTTCACAACTGTTACACAATGGGAAGACAAGGACGGACACACACGCGCGCGCGCGACAAGCTTCTTTCAGATTTTGTCTACTGTCCACCTGCACAGCTTTGGTTGATCCTGAAGAAGACATTTGCCCAAAATACTATACAATAGACTGAACTTGAAATCACGGAGTTTGTAAACAAATTTCTTAACCACACTGAAGATAGCTTTTGTGTGCCACAGATGCACAGGGGCAATAAACACTAGAGATGCTCAGAAAATGGATTCCATCACATGCCAGGGGGAGAAACTAGAAGTAGTTGATAGCTTCTGCTACCTTGGTGACCAAGTCTGTAGTTGGGGTGGATGCTCAGAGAGCATTGCCATGAGAATAGCCTGGGCAAAGTTCAGAAAGCTCCTGCCTCTACTGATGACAAAGGGTCTCTCGCTCAGAGTGAAAGGTAGATTGTACAATGCATGAGTGCAAACTGCCATGCTTCATGGCAGTGAAACATAGGCTGGGACTGCAGAGGATATGCATAGGCTCGAAAGAAAGGAAGCTAGCATGATCTGCTGGATGTGTAATGTCAGTGTGCACACACAGCAGTGTAAGCACTCTGAGAGAAATGTTGGACATAAGAAGCATCAGATGTGGCATGCAAGAGAGATAACTGCGCTGGTATGGTCATGTGCTGCATATGGATGAGGAGAGCTGTGTGAAGAAGTGTCACTCCCTAACAGTGGAAGGAACCTGTGAAAGAGGGGGACCCAGGAAGACATGGGTTGAGGTGGTGAAGCATGACTTTCGAACGTTGGGCCTCACCGAGGCAATGACGAAAGACCGAGACCTCTGGAGATATGCTGTGATTAAGAAGACCCGGTAAGTAAAGTGAGATCACAGCCGTAGTCTATACCAGTGTTGCATAACCAGCCCATTTAAAAACTACCTTTGAATTGTCGGGTGGCACGATGTGCTTGAGGAGACCTACTGACTCTAGTAAAATCAAAATCAAAAATCAAATCACAATCAAATGAAAATTCTAGTTGTGGCCGATGCCAGTGCTGCCTGACTGGCTCCCATACTAGTGGAAAGCAATAAGCACCATTCATGCGTTGGTTGTTGCCAGTGCCACCTGATTGGTTCCCTGTGCCGGTGACATGTAAAAAGCACCATCCAAACGTGGTTGATGTCCTCCACCACCCCAACTGGCTCCTGTGCCGGTAGCACATAAAAAGCATCATCCAAACATGACCGATGCCAGTGCCACCTACTGGCTCCTGTGCCAGTGGCACATAAAAAGCACCCACTACCCTCTTGGCATGGTTGGCGTTAGGAAGGGCGTCCAGCTGTAGAAACATTGCCAGATCAGATTGAAGCCTGGTGAGGCCTTCTAGCTTGCTAGTCCCCAGTCAAACAATCCAACCCATGCCAACATAGAAAATGGACGTTAAACGATGATGATGACTGACTTGATTAAGAAAATCTTTTATTGAAAACTTTCATTTCATAAAGAAGTTAATTTACTTATAGTTTCTGTCTTTTAATGTCTATTCATTTTATTTTGTAATTTTTTTTCTTTAAATTGAAGTATTCAAAATATTTTCAATTGGAGAAGAGAATTTTGAAGAAAAGGCCAACTTTCGAGTTGGTAAGAACATCACCTTAAACTACAGTGCTGCAGACGTTACCTGGAATCATAATGAAGGCAAGTATTTTGCAACTGTTTTGCTCAGAAACTTCAAATATTGCTAAAACACAATCAGTCAGTGACAACTAATATTGATTACTGGAAAAAATCATGTAATTTACGTACTTTTTTCGCAAAAATAAAAACAAACTTTAGGGGATGCGTAATTTACACGAGTGGATTGTTTTCAGAATTTTTTTAGAATTTAAAAATTTTTGTTGACAAAAGACGTACAAAATGTAAACATTTGTACCGGAAGTTGATTCATTTAATGGGCTTAAATATAAGGAAGTTGACTGCTATTTATGTTGGACGATATAATGCATGCTTTTTTTGTATAAATTTACTAAAACCATTAAATGGTTAACTACTTTTTGAAGTCTGACATATATGCTGGTAATCACGGTCTGGGCCATATTTTACATATTTTACTTGGTTGAGTAAAGTGTCATCCAAGCTGGTGTTTATTGGCAATTAAACTTAATTTGCAACCCCTGTGTGTACTTATCAGCTTTGTTTTTGTTGATAATTCTTAACTTTTCCTGTGTACGCACGTCTGTGAGTATATGTGAGAGAGAAAGGGAAGCACACATGGATATATGCATATATATGTAAATATGAAAATGGAACAAAACGGCAATAGAAAGCATTAAAACATTTGGACAGATAGGTGATACAAAAGTGGGCAAGAGAAACTACAATTAGGACAGGTAAAAATAAATGGGTCATTCTCGGCTTTCTTTCATCAGTCAAGTCCCAGAAGTCGACCATTTCGGGCAGTTACACATGAGATGGTTCGATCTGGTTGCCCCCCCCCCTCCCAAAGTCTAAGCTAAGAGCATTACACCTCTTTGTAAGAAAGCTAGTGAATGTATATGGCAAAAAAACAAAAAAAAAACCGAAGAACTTGGTACACAATTACGAATACAAACAACAAGAAATATAGACACGTGTATGTGTGTGTATATATAATGTTAAAAAATGTAAAAAGGCAAACAATGCAAATAGATTTTAAAAAGTAAGTTACCTGGTAATCTTTGGTCTTATATGTATCCAATATTTCGGGACATCAAGCTCTTTCTTCAGGGTTAAAAAGGAACTGTCCTTGGTTAGATGTTTTTTGTCAGAGATAAAATAATTCAATGATTATATTTGAATTTTCAAGCGTTTCTCTTCTTAGTTTTTGTTAGTGACGTCAATTATTAACTTATCGCTCCACAAATCAATTTTCATCACCTCTTTTCTAATGTGTAACAAATGTTCCTCTGTGTATGTCATGTTATGTATTGCATGCCTAGCTCCAATCTATTATTTATTTGTGGGTTTAATTTATAGATAATCAAAGCTTCCTTAATTCTTAAGCCTCCAAGATTTCTATCATTGGCTTCAATAGTAACTTTAATTTGTTTGTTGGTATTTTTACATTTATCAATGTGTTTATCAATGCGCGTGTCAAGGTGTTCTTTAATGTGAGATGCAAAGTTTGAGTTGTGCTGCCTATATAAAACGCCTTACATTTGTTGCATTCTATTCGATATACTACATTTGTCCACTTGCACATAACTATTGTGAATAGGACAGTTAATGAGCATTGATTGTAATATACCAAATAGAATGCAACAAATGTATGGCGTTTTATATAGGCAACACAACACGAACTTTGCATACTCGTTTATCATTGTTCTGGATTTACAAGTGCAGAGTTGTAGCATTCTTTATTTTCTTATATCTCTTAAAGTTATTTCTCTTGAACAGTTTAATTCTTACATTTATACACAGCCTTTGAATTGAAATGGTTGGATTATTTGATCAACATCCAAATACCTTCACCTTTCCTTCTTGAAATTTAGTCTTGAAGGCCTTCTCCATTATTACAAATTTAAGCAAGGCAATGGGTTGGCAGAATTGTCAGCATGCTGGGGAAAATTCTTAGCTGCATTTCGTTCATCCTTACATTCTGTCTTTAAATGTCACCCGAGGTCAACTATGCCTTTTGTTCCTCTTGAGGTTGATAAAATAAGCACCAGTTGAACACTGGTGTTGATATAATCGACTTACTCCCCTCCTCTGAGCTTGCTCGCCTTATACCAAAATTTGAAACCATTATTACAGATTTAAGCAGTATGTTGTATTCAAAGAACACCAATGTTTCTTGGATTCAGATTTTTGTTCATGGCCGATGCCGGTGGCACGTAAAAAGCACCATCCGAATCGTGGCCAATGCCAGTGCTGCCTCGACTGGCTTCCGTGCCGGTGGCACGTAAAATGCACCAATCTGACCGTAGCCAATGCTAGCCTCGCCTGGCACGTAAAAAGCACCCATTACACTCACGGAGTGGTTGGCATTAGGAAGGGCATCCAGCTGTAGAAACACTGCCAGATAAGACTAGAGCCTGGTGCAGCCTTCTGGCTTCCCAGATCCCTGTTGTACCGTCCAACCCATGCTAGCATGGAAAGCGGACGCTAAACGATGATGATGATGATGATGATTTCCCTTTGTGGATGTTCAAATTGAAATTTCATTGAAAATATTGGATTAGAACTCAAACAATTCTTTGTATGTTTGCAGCTTTTCTCAGTGTAACACAAGCAAGTCAAAAGCAAGTAACTATGCAATTGTTTTAAAGTATAATTTTTGCAATCATAGCTCCCCTCCTACACCAATAAACCAGTTCTGTTCTGGCCTTTTGTTTCTTATTTTAACCTCTAAAAACAAAGTGTTTCAAATATTTTTACAAAATGAAACAAATTCAGTTGAAATCCTACAACTATAAAGGAATTAAAACAGCTGCAATTTTTGATTATGTATGCTTCTAATTAATAGAAACTAACAGAAAATAGTTGAACTGTATAAGAATATTCTTAAGGCGGCGAGCTGACAGAAACGTTAGCACGCCGAGCGAAATGCGTAGCCATATCTCGTCTACTGTTACATTCTGAGTTCAAATTCCGCCGAGGTCGACTTTGCCTTTCATCCTCTCAGGGTCTATTAAATAAGTACCAGTTGCACACTGGGGTCGATATAATCGATTTAATCGTTTGTCCTTGTTTAGCCCCCTTGTGGGTAGTAAAGAAATAAATATTAGGTTTTTCCCAGTCTGTTTCTTGGTAATACAAGAATTGATCAATATATTCTCTTTTCTCAGAAAACAAGATAGCTTCCGCGGCAACCAATAGTTCTGTTGTAGTTTGGGATTTACAGAAATCCTCCCGTTCTAAGCTCTGTAAGTGTTGACTTTTTCCTTATTTTCTTATCTTACTTTCTTACAAAAGTTAATAATCTTAAGACTAAAGCATCACTAAAAATATTTCATGCAGTAAAAATCAGTTGGAAACAACATCAATCAGCTTTTTATCTCTTTATAATTAATTAATCTATATATATAAAGCTGAAGTTGTCCATGTATGGCAGGTTTGGTAGCCTTCAACTAACACTATCTCCCCCAAGTACACTTGCGGCGCAAGTTGACCAAAATTGAGAGTATGATAGAAGAAGGCTTGCTCTTCATTCCGTAAAAGAAAAAATTAAAATCGGACCATGTTAACACCAAAAATTATTTACATCACAAAAGTGCTTTTTTTCTATGAAAATCCTTATTTTTTGTGATTTTTTTTGACTGCTGTGTCGCCATTTTTCGGTGTATTTCAACCAGAAAAATGTTCACTTAAAGAGAATGACAAGCTATATAATGCAAAGTTTTTACTTTTCAAAAATTCTAATTCTAAAGTGTCGAAATGAACCTGGGCAACGCCAGGCGATACTGCTAGTAACAAATAAATTTCTATATATTCTTTTAATAAAATACATTAATATTTTCAAAAGAGTTTTATGTTGTATACATTCACCACGATTAATCGTTCTCCTTACAGATCATGTTTATATGTCACACAAGAGAACTGTTCACAGAGTTACTTTTCATAACAAAGAACCTTCCCTTCTCCTCAGTGGTTCTCAAGATGGAGATATGAAAATATTCGTAAGGCCATTACCGCTTCTTCACCTGTTTATCCGAATCATTTCACACACCATTGAAAATGCATGTAATATGATAATTGATTATAAAATTACATCCATGTAAATTCAATAATTTTCTATAATTATTTTAGAGGCCTTCTCCATGCAATAATCATTTCAGAACCTTTTTCCTTCATTCAACTGAATTTCATCTCTGATTATATATTTCTGCTTTATCTATACCAAGGATTTTTATTATCTTTATAGGACATCAGACGGAAAGATGTGAGCACAACATTTTCAGCCAAAGAAAGTGTTCGTGATGTTCAGTTTTGTCCACAGAGTTCGGGATATTTCCGCTTTGCTGCCGGATTGGAAAATGGCATTGTTCAGGTCATTAAAAGTTTTGTTTTTTTTTCTTACACTTTGCTTTGATTCTTGATTATTGCAAACAGTTGAGAAATTTACTTTTCCAATAGAATAGGTTACTAACTAGTCTATTATAGTCCATGGAAATCATGCTTGAAGCAGACATTAAGCACAACACTCCCACCCACCACTCATCAGATTCTCTCAAACCATTCACTCTGTACCAGCATAGAAAATAGATGCTAAATGATGATGATGGCAGCAGTGGCAATAATAACAATATTGTATTTTTAAAATGAGTTATTTATACTGAGAGCGGCCATCTGGCCTCCGTGCCAGTGGCACGTAAAAGGGCACCATTCGAGCGTGATCGTTACCAACGTCGCCTTACTGGCACCTGTGCCGGTGACATGTGTAAAAAGATTCAAGCGAGGTCGTCGCCAGTACCACTTGACTGGCCCCTGTGCCGGTGGCATGTAAAAAAGCACCCACTACACTCTCAGAGTGGTTGGCGTTAGGAAGGGCATCCAGCTGTAGAAACTCTGCCAGATCAAGATTGAAGCCTGGTGCAGCCATCTGGTTCACCAGCCCTCTGTCAAAATCGTCCAACCCATGCTAGCATGGAAAGCGGACGTTAAACGATGATGATGATTTGTTTGCTGACTGTTTTCCCTTATCTTAGATGTCTGTCGTCTCACATTGACAGCATTTCATTCAATTGTCTGCAATTATCTTCAGTTGACATTCTTGTCTATTTCTAAACTTGACTAAATTTTGATCTTTAATTCCTGACCACTGGATCTGTTGCTCAACATTTTTGTTACCAACCTCACTGAGACCACCCTCTTGTCCTTTGATACAAATTTCTTGTTTTGAAGTGAACTTTTGTTAAAAGTGTCCATCAAAAGATTATGTTAATTTATGTTCCAAACTGCAGCCTAATTGTGACAAAGTTGTCTTGCTAAATTCTCCATTATTTTCAAACTTAAATGAAGCAAAGACAATGTATTTCAGTATTTCAGCAGAAATTTGGTAACGGAAGCATTACAGTTTTTCTTTTTTTTCTTTCAAACAAATAGGAATGGGATATTCGACGTCCAGATCGTCCTGATAGAGAGATAACAGCTCATACAGGACCAGTGTTCACACTGGACTGGAACCCTATGGACAAAAACTGGCTTGCCACCGGTGGAAGAGATAGAGCTATAAAAGTAAGTAATGTTGTCTGATATTGTATGCTTTAAATGTTGGTTTTTCATCCTGTCAAAGGGTGGAGGAACTTGTATGAGTCAACTTTCAGCAGTGTGTATAAAGAGGGATTAACCTCAATGCTGAAAAATCCCAGAGTCAGTCATAGTGAAGTTATGGGGAGCAGTATGGAGGGTATGAAGTTGGGAATATTGATCTTCAGATTTTCATTTGACGAGTCAAGTACATCAACATCAAAAAATCAAATGGGAATTGTAGTTGTGATCCCTGTACCGGTGGCACGTAAAAAGCACCATCCGAACGTGGCCGATGCCAGCGCTGCCTTGACTGGCTTCCGTGCCGGTGGCACGTAAAAAGCACCAACTGATCGTGGCCGTTGCCAGCCTCCCCTGGCACCTGTGCCGGTGGCACGTAAAAAGCACCCACTACACTCAGTGGTTGGAGTTAGGAAGGGCATCCAGCTCTAGAAACACTGCCAGATCAGACTGGAGCCTGGTGCAGCCTCCTGGCTTTCCAGACCTCGGTTGAACTGTCCAATCCATGCTAGCATGGAAAACGGACGTTAAACAATGATGATGATGATATGATCTTCATTTGGTGAAACTACAAGACAGTGTGGACAGAAGACCCTCTTCAGTTAACATTCAATGCAATTAGTGAATTATTTCCAGTTGATGGAACTGGTGGTTCATTAAGTCACTTCAACTACTTGAAAATTAATATGGAGTTCTGGCACTTCATAGTTAGTTTTTCATCTTGTCAAAGGGTGGGGGAACCTGTACAAGTTAATGGCCTTTCAGTAGTGTGTATAAAGAGGAGTTAACCTCACTGATGAAAATTCCCGGAGCCAGAGTCATGGTGAGCAGCATGGCAATTTGAAGTTGGACATATTGATCTTCAGTTGAAGACCCAATTCAAGGTAAATAAGAACTTGTAAGTAAATGTTAGTTGGTTCAGTATTCAGGTCGACTTTTCTCTGCCTTGCTTTCATGTATCAAATATTGCATTTATTTTTCACTTTCTGAGCAGATTATTTATTGACCTGAAAAACCCCACCACTTAAAATCTCAGAGTACTTCTGGTTAACTTCTTCAGTGATGTTTTCTCTTGTAGCAAGATAATTAGATATTCTACCTGCATGCATTTACCTGGTGCTGTATGTCAGCACCAGGTAAATATATGTTATTCAAGTAACATCACTGCATCACAAAAGAAATTGTATTGAAGGCCTTGCAATGAGAGAGATTCTACACTGTTGTCATCCCTTGTATATCTCTATATATAAATGGCAAAATGTGTGTGTGTGTGTCCTTTATACAAATCCACAATTTTTCAGTTAGAGGGCTCGCACTTTCTATGGTCATTCAAAACCATCTAAGGGTGGTCATGCACATCTTTACATTTCCACAGTCACCCTGCAAAACCATTAAAATATCAATAGAAGTGACTTTTCTATCCAAAACCCAATCTAAATGCCCGAAACTTGATACGCCAATTGAATGCCAGCTGGCTGTATGTGATTGGTTGGAGATTTGGACAGTAGTTGCATGTATGTGCGCACGCACACAGCTGTATATGCATGCACTAGCACTATGATCTGGCAACGCCGGGTCATAGTGCTAGTAGTGTTTTAAAAGTCTACCTCTCAATTGTATTAAAAGTCACCAAGACTCAGTCTCATTTATGTTACTTCAGTACACATAGTCCGTTGTTTTGTACAGTGGCAATATGAACCATTGTTATTCCTTATCTTGAGAGCAACCTGGAGCCAAATATTTATGACATAAAGTTAGAATTGTTACTCTATAGAGAAAATATCTATTATAGAGAGAACATCTGAACCCATTTGCAGAATATATTAGACAGTAAGTATTGTTGTGAACATCTTTAAACATTTCATTATATAATTGTAGTTGAAAAAATTAGAGCAGATAGCTCAAAGATAAAAGTTGTGGCTATGAATGTGGTGTTGAGATGTATTGGAGTTGCAGATATCCATGCAACCTTTTTGATGATAAGGAAAGAACATCTTTCAATAAAAGTTTTTAAATTTGTTTTATGAGATGTTTTTTGTCTGATATATATATTTATGTGTTTGTTTTCCAAATCAGGTGTGGGATATGCCTACAAAGAAACTCGTTCACGTTGTACATACCATGGCCTCAGTAGCTAGGTGTAAGTGGCGACCTGACTACAAATATCTTATAGCTAGCAGTTCCCTCCTTGTGGATTTTGCTGTCAATATTTGGGACATTCGTCGACCGTACATTCCCCTGGCTGCCTTTAACAGACACAAAGATGTGGCTTCTGGTATGTAGATCAATACATTTTCACTATTATTTTCATTTCATTTTTTATAAATAATGTATTTATAAATGAAATTATTGTATACACTGCTCAGGTGCGCCACAACTTGTCAAAAGTGCATATAAAGCATATGCAGTAATGTACAAATGTCTGGAAAGCGAACAGTGTATGAGTCAGATACATGCTTGTGTGTGTGTATGGAGGGGAGAAAATCAGGTGTAGTAGTGTTGGCGAATCTCAGGAAGCATGGAAGTTTTGAAGGATGCAGTGCTCCAACACCTAACAACTGATGCCGGCAGTTTGTTCCATACTTCAGCAACACTTAACTTGAAAAAATGTTTCCGAAAGTCATGGGAGCTGACTTTGTAAACATGTCCACGGGTGTTAGACAGGTGGAGTTTGAAAAGGTGCTCAGAGTTATTGTTGCTAAGATGGTTAATAATTTTATGGGTGTCCGCCAAGTCAGCTGTCAGACGTCGGAGTTCCAGTGTATCCATGCCCAGGGAAGTAAGGTGTTCAGAATATGGCAAATGCCTGATGGAGGGTATTCTCTTGGTGTATGTGTTTCTAATAAAGAAATTTAAGAACAGTGTAATTTTAAAGTTATATCTTAAGAATAGATTTTAAAAAAAACAACACTTTCAGACATTTTGTATAAAAACTGTGTATAAAAATACAGTTGCTCACAAATGTATTTTTTTTTAATAGTTTTATTATGAATATTGAACTTACTCTTGTCGTCATTTGATTTCAGGTATTCAGTGGAGAAACAGTCCCAACATCCTCCTCAGCTGTGGTCGTGATGGCTATTTGTGCCAAAATATTTTTAAAGAGGCTCAACGCCCACTTGAACACATTAATCGTGTTGGAGTGAACATAAGTAAAAACGGTGATGTAGCTCAGGCTGTGTGTGAACATTTGTTGAAACCATATCGAGATCAAATGTCGGAAATACACGAACCTACCAATCAGTTCTACTGTAAGTATTCTATTAGTTCTTTTTAAAGTTTCCTGAGATAGGTGTCTCCAGTTTTGTTTAGTCGAAAACGAGTAATTATCAAACTGACGTAGAGCAGAGATCATCATCGTTTAACGTCCGCTTTCCAATGCTAGCATGGGCTGGACGATTTTGACTGAGGGCTGGCGAACCAGACGGCTGCACCAGGCTCCAGTCTTGATCTGGCAGAGTTTCTACAGCTGGATGCCCTTCCTAATGCCAACCACTCCGAGAGTGTAGTAGGTGCTTTTACATGCCACCGGCACAGGGGCCAGTCAGGCGGTACTGGCAATGACCTCGCTCGAATCTTTTTACACATGCCACCGGCACAGGTGCCAGTAAGGCGACGCTGGTAACGATCACGCTCGAATGGTGCCTTTTATGTGCCACTGGCACGGAAATCCATTGTAACAAACCATAAAATCAGTTTTGTAGATAAGAGTCTAACAGCCATATTAAGTTATTGATAGTGTTTTTATCAATCCACAATGAATTATAGCTAATTAGTTATCACTGCTGAAATTGTTTATTAGTTAATGATTCTTATAAAAAGAGAATCCTAACACCAACCACTTTGCAGACTGGAGTCGGTGCTTTTTACGTGGCACTAAGCACAGGCAAGGTTAGTTGTACCAACACTGGCAGGGTCACCAAGTAACTCACAAGACAAGGAATTATGAGAGGGGCAGGGGCATTTGAGGAGGGGAACTCATGTAAGAATGAAGGGTTAGAGGGTGATAAAGTGCACACCTGTTTCTCTCCCCTTTCTCTTGGCTGGGTAACCATATACCTCCTCTATAACAAGACACCTGTTTCTACATCTCTGTCTCTCGGTCACACTCTAATATCTTTCATCATCTGACCCAAGATCACCTCCTCTATTGCCCTGTCCCCTCTCAAAATTCCTTGTCTTGCAGGTTGTGCTGGTGCTATGTAAAAGGCATCCAGTTCACACTGTGAAATGGTTGGCATTTGGAAGGGCATCCAGCTATAAAAACTATGCCAAAACTGACCTCACCTGTGCTGGTGCCATGTAAAAGCACTCAGTGTGTGTGGAGGTACATGGCCTAGTGGTTAGAGCAGCAGACTCGTGGTCGAGGGATCGTGGGTTTGAATCCCAGACCGGGCAATGTGTGTGTTTATGAGCAAAACACCTAAGCTCAACGCAACTCCGGCAGAAGGTAATGGCGAAACTTCTGCTGACTCTTTCGCCACAACTTTCTCTCAATCTTTCCTCCTGCAACTTGCAGCTCACATGTGATGGACCGGCGTCCTGTCCAGGTGGGGAACCTATACATCACGGAGACCGGGAAGCCGGCCCTTATGAGCCAGGCATGGCTCAAGAAGGAACAAACGAAAGCACTCGGTCCACTCTACAGGGTGGTGTTAGGAAGGCCATCCAGCCATAAAAACGCTACCAAAGCGGGCACAGCAGCCTGGCATAGTCTTCTATCTGGCTGGCTCCTGTCAAAACGTCCAACCCATGCCAGCATGGAAGACAGACGTTAGATGATGATGAGGATGATGATACATATCAGGCGCAGGAGTGGCTGTGTGGTAAGTAGTTTGATTACCAACCACATGTTTCCGGGTTCAGTCCCACTGCGTGGCATCTTGGGCAAGTGTCTTCTGCTATAGCCCCGGGCAGACCAATGTCTTGTGAGTGGATTTGGTAGGCGGAAACTGAAAGCCTGTCGTATATATATATATATATATATATATATATATATATATATATTATATGTGTGTGTGTTTGTGTGTCTGTGTTTGTCCCCCTAGCATTGCTTGACAACCGATGCTGGTGTGTTCATGTCCCCGTCACTTAGCAGTTCGGCAAAAGAGACCGATAGAATAAGTACTGGGCTTACAAAGAATAAGTCCCGGGGTCGATTTGCTCGACTAAAGGCGGTGCTCCAGCATGGCCGCAGTCAAATGACTGAAACAAGTAAAAGAGTATATATAATATATTTATGGAAGCTCCGCTATAATGATGATGCACTCAACCATCTCAGTTTTTCAGATGAAATTGTTGCTGTTATTTCAATATTTAATGTAGGTATTTTTACTTTGTTTCAGTTGATGAAGCTTCTACCTCTTCGCCAAGTTCTGTCTGCCAAATTCTACAGACTGTTGAGCCTTACATGTGGGCCAAGAGCAACCTTTATTTATTTCTATCCGATTCTTCCCCAGTAAGTACTCTGACCATGTTTGCTCATTTCTGACACAATTACAAAGCTGTTGCTTTGTTGAAGTGCAGGTGTGGGCCGTGTGATTGGGAAACTAGCTGCCAACCACATGGTTTTGGGTTCAGTCCCACTGCATAGCACTTGTGCAAGTGTCTTCTACTATAGCCCTGCATTGACCAAAGCCATGTAAGTGGAATTGGTAGATGGAAACTGAAAGAAGCCTGTCATAATATATATATATAGATCCAGCATGGCCACAGCTTGTGAGCTGAAACTAGATAAAATATTAAAAATATATATATTAATATATATATACATATATATATATATATATGTACACACACACACACACATATATATTTCGTTTTGGGATTTGGCTTCCAAGATTCTTTATATTTTAAGGAAAAAAAAGAAAAAAGTGGAAATTTTACCGGTGAGTGTGTTATATTATAAGGCACAAAAAGAAAACGACTCTCCCCAGACACAACAGAATATATATATAGTATTCAATATGCAAAAAAGGGTGAAATATAATTAATTTAATAAAATTAATAAATTTCACCTAGTAGTTTTATCGGTATGGAGAAGACCATATTTGGTAAGGATTATATTAATTATAATAAAGGGTTAATTGCAACAAGTTGCTCAAAACCACATGCCGAAAATATTAGAAATAGCAGCCAAATTGATCACTATTTCTCCTACTAATAAAAAAGTCTCCACAAACAAACAGAATTTGTAACCTGTATATGGTAAAAAGAAAGAAAATAACGAAATCCCAGCCTATGGATTAATTATAGGCAAATCGTTTCTGGATTAGAACCAAAGGCTCATTTCCTTGTCAATATAATATTTTCTATAAGTCTAGAAATTTGGCTGCTATTTCTAATATTTTCGGCATGTGGTTTTGAGCAACTTGTTGCAATTAACCCTTTATTATAATTAATATATATATAGAAGTATGTGTGTGTATGTATGTGTGTACCCTTGTCATGTCAGTATGTGATGGTTGTGCATGAGCATCACCATCCTACAAGTGTCTCAACATGGGGGAAATATCATCTTGCTTGGAAGCAAGTAAGAAAATCTGCCTCAATAAATTCCATCCGACCCATGCAAGCTTGGAAAAGTGGATGTTAAAATGATAATGGCCACAACTATTATTATTGGTTTTATAAAAGAATTAAGGCAGTGAGCTGGCAGAACTGTTAGCACACTGGACAAAATGCCACTAAGCATTCTGAGTTCAAATTCTACCAGGGTCAGTTTTGTCTTTCATCTCTTTGGGGTCAGTTAAATAAGTTTTAGTTGAACACTTGGGTTGATGTAATCAATTTGTCCCCTCCCTGAAATTGCTGGCCTTGTGCCAAAATTTGAAACCATTGTTAAGGCAGGGAGCTGACACAATTTTAGCTCAGTCAAAATACCTAGTGACATTTCTTCCAAATCTTCCTGAATTCAAATTACCTCTGCTTTTCAACCTTTCAGGGTCAGTAAAATAAGACCCCATTTGAGCATTGGGGTTGATGTAATCAATTAGCCCCAAATTTCAGGGCTTCTACCTATAGCAGAAAGAATTATTATTCTTTATGATTGACTAGTTTTTGGTTTATTTCTATTATTTACTAAATTAAGTCCAGCTGAACATTGTATACAATAAGCTTATTATTAGTGTTATTATCTCACCTTTTCTCATTTTCATATTATCTCTTACTCTTTTACTTGTTTCAGTCATTTGACTGCGGCCATGCTGGAGCACCGCCTTTAGTCGAGCAAATCGACCCCAGGACTTATTCTTTGGAAGCCCAGTACTTATTCTATCGGCCTCTTTTGCCGAACCGCTAAGTGACAGGGACGTAAACACACCAGCATCGGTTGTCAAGCAATGCTAGGGGGACAAACACAGACACACATACATACATATATATATATATATACATATATACGACAGGCTTCTTTCAGTTTCCGTCTACCAAATCCACTCACAAGGCATTGGTTGGCCCGAGGCTATAGCAGAAGACACTTGCCCAAGATGCCATGCAGTGGGACTGAACCCGGAACCATGTGGTTGGTAAGCAAGCTACTTACCACACAGCCACTCCGTCTTACCATTCCCAGTTAATGAACAAAATTGAGCATTAACTCTCTGCCTTTCTTGTAATTATGTAATTATACTTTAACTCATTAATATTACTAATTAAGTGTACCCATATTCTTTTCAGGATCTTTCTATGGACTGGTTTATTAATACTGCTAATATGTACAAACTTAATGGTAAATCTTTTGAAGAAATCTGTGACCATAATGCTTCCGTTGCTCAAAGACTAAATAGAAAACAGGTAAATATCTTATTTCTAATTTTGATAAGAGTATTTTGTAGTTGTTGGTTGGTGAGAGTTGTTCCATATCATTCTTTATATTATTTCTATGAAATTGCTAACCCTGTCTCTGTATGTACACTATACACAGAAAACAAATAATCTTTATCCATTCTCGTGCCATGTGTACATCATCATCGTTTAACGTCCATTTTCCATGCTAGCATGGGTTCGACGACTTTGACTGAGGGCTGGCAAACCAGGTGGCTGCACCAGACTCCAATCTTGATATGGCAGAGTTTCTACAGCTGGATGCCCTTCCTAACGCCAACCACTCCGAGAGTGTTGTGGGTGCTTTTTACATGCCACGGCATGGGGGCCAGTCAGGCAGTACTGGCAATGACCTCGCTCGGATCTTTTTACACATGCCACCGGCACAGGTGCCAGTAAGGCGACATTGGTAACAATCACACTCGAATGATGCCCTTTTACGTGCCACAGCACGGAAGCTAGTTGGCTTCTCTGGCAACAATCACGCTTGGATGGTGCCCTTGGCACCCTACTAGCACAGGCACAAGTGCCAGTAAGGTAACGCTGGTAACGATCACACTCGAATGGTGCCCTTTTATGTACCACTGGCATGGAAGCCACTTAGCCGCTCTGTCAAACGATCACACTCATATGGTGCTCTTTGCATAGATAATCAGTACCTTAGCTTAGATCATGTTCGTAAAAGATCATCCCTGCCCTTATTTATAGCATGTGCCTAAATCATGTTGATGTCTTCTGTGTGTGTGTGTGTGTGTGTTTGTTTCGCTCCCATTTTTCCTAACAAGCATGGATTAGACAAATAATAGGCATTTTTTACAGCTGGATGCTTGCCCTTCCTGAAGCTAATTACTACCTGTTTTTCAAATAAAGAATCTCTTGTTCCTCATGGTTTTGAAGGCATCAAGTAAGCCAATGTTTTATTGGCAGAAGTGACAAGAGCAACACTTGAGTGTCAGAACATTTGCAAAAGCAACTGCTGATGTACACAAACACACACAATGTGCTTCTTTTCAGTTTCCATCTTCCAAATCCACTCACAAGGCTTTGATCTGCCTGAGGGGTGGGCCTCTAGCAGAAGTCACCTATCTATATCATACCCATATATATAAATGTGTGGGGAGAGTTCACAAAAAACACAAAAGACGAAGACAGGTGGTGTACAAAACAAACAGATGTATTAGTATAACACTCAGGAATAGGAAAAGTCTTTTACGTTTCGAGCCTACGCTCTTCTACAGAAAGGGACACAGAAAAAAACAAGGAGAGAAAAAAAATGTGTGTAGTGGCTAACGATCTATCATGGCAATATATGTATATATAGTGGGTTTGTGCCAGGGAAAAGTACTACTGATGCTATATTCCTGGTAAGGCAGCTGCAGGAGAAATACCTAGCCAAAGATAAGCCCCTGTACCTGGTTTTTGTTGACATGGAGAAAGCCTTCGACAGGGTCCCCCGATCCCTTATCTGGTGGGCAATGAGAAAACTAGGGATAGATGAATGGTTAGTGAGAGCTGTGCGGGCCATGTATAGGGAAGCCGCTAGTAGGGTGAGGGTTGGAAATGAGTACAGTGAAGAATTCCGGGTAGAGGTAGGGGTCCACCAGGGCTCAGTACTCAGCCCCCTCCTATTTATCATAGTCCTCCAGGCAATAACGGAGGAATTCAAGACAGGATGCCCTTGGGAGCTCCTCTATGCTGATGACCTTGCTCTAATTGCTGAGTCGCTATCAGAACTGGAGGAGAAGTTTCAGGTGTGGAAACAAGGATTAGAATCGAAGGGCCTCAGAGTCAATCTAGCTAAAACCAAAGTCGTAATCAGTAGGAAGGTAGACAAATCACAAACACCTTCAGGTAGATGGCCCTGCTCGATCTGTAGAAAAGGTGTAGGTAGAAACTCTATAAGATGCACCAAGTGTAAGCTATGGACACATAAGAGATGCAGCAATGTCAAAGGAAGGCTAACTAGGAAGATGGTTTTTGTATGTGGCAGATGCTCAGGAACAATAAACACTGAAAATGCTCTGAGACCAACTTCCGTCACTTTCCAGGGAGAAAAACTAGAAATAGTTGATAGTTTCCGTTACCTAGGTGACCAAGTCAGCAGCGGGGGTGGGTGTGCTGAAAGTGTAACTGCTAGAGTAAGAATAGCTTGGGCAAAGTTCAGAGAGCTCTTACCTCTGCTGGTGACAAAAGGCCTCTCGCACAGAGTGAAAGGCAGACTGTATGATGCGTGTGTACGAACAGCCATGCTACATGGCAGTGAAACATGGGCTGTGACTGCTGAGGATATGCGTAAGCTCGCTAGAAATGAAGCCAGTATGCTCCGATGGATGTGTAATGCTGGTACTCACACTCGGCAGAGTGTAAGTACCTTGAGAGAAAAGCTGGACCTAAGAAGCATCAGTTGTGGTGTGCAAGAGAGACGTTTGCGCTGGTATGGTCATGTGGCGAGAATGGATGAAGATAGTTGTGTGAAAAAGTGCCACACCCTAGCGGTTGAGGGAACCTGTGGAAGAGGCAGACCCAGGAAAACCTGGGACGAGGTGGTGAAGCACGACCTTCGAACTTTAGGTCTCACTGAGGAAATGACTAGAGACCGAGACCTCTGGAAGTGTGCTGTGCGCGAGAAGACCCGGCAGGACAAGTGAGTCCACAACCCGTGGCCTTCTACATGGGATGGAGCCAGCCTACGTATGCATACCTTCCCTTCTTGGGACACAAAACTCTACTTGTGAAGACGTGTTGAGGCAAGTGAGGATCAGAATCGAAATCGATCAATGGAAATTGCGGATGTGCTACCAGTGCCGGTGGCATGTCGAAACTCTTCTTGTGAAGACCCATTGAGGCAAGTGAGGATCAGAATCGAAATCGATCAATGGAAATCGATCAATGGAAATTGCAGATGTGTTACCAGTGCCGGTGGCATGTAAGAGAACTTTCCGTTTCGCGACCGTTGCCAGCACCGCCCCGTTTCGTGTCCGTTGCCAGCCTCGCCTGGCCCTCGTGCCGGTGGCACATAAAAAGCACCATCCGTTCGTGGCCGTTTGCCAGCTCTGTCTGGCACCAGTGCGGGTGGCACGTAAAAAGCACCCACTACACTCACGGAGTGGTTGGCGTTAGGAAGGGCATCCAGCCGTAGAAACACTGCCAGATTTGACTGGGCCTGATGAAGCCTTCTGGCTTCACAGACCCCAGTAGAACCGTCCAACCCATGCTGGCATGGAAAACGGACGCTAAATGATGATGATGATGATGATGTGTGTGTGTATGTATATATATATATATGGGGAGAGTTTACAAAAAAAAAACAAAGACGAAGACGGTTGTTGTAGAAAACAAACAGATGTATTAGTATAAAGCTCAGGAATAGAAAAAGTCTTTTACGTTTCGAGCCTACGCTCTTCTACAGAAAGGGACACAGAAAAAAACAAGGAGAGAAAAAAATGTGTGTAGTGGTGACACATATAAATGTGTGAGATGTCGATATTTCTGTGCTATATTAATATTCGTCTACTTGTAAATTATAAAGGTGCTAATAGTGATATTGAGTTATTTGGTCTTCTGCAGGTGTACCTTACTTGGATGATTTTAAAGACATTGTATTCCTGTACTTCTCCAAGTAACCTGACTCCACCATACCACTCCGGTCCAGGATATTCTGCCCTTAGTGATAAACCTGATATGGAGAAGAGTAAGTACTCATTAAATTCTTCCTAAATCTTCCTGAATTCAAATTACCTTTACCTTTCATCATTTCAGGGTCAGTAAAATAAGACCCCATTTGAGCATTGGGGTTGATGTAATCAATTAGCCCCAAATTTCAGGGCTTTTTACATTGTCTTTCATCACTATCATATTCGCTTTTCTATGCTTGCATGGGTTAGGTGGGTCTTTTCCAACATAGCATGCCAGCATTTGTCTTCTCTTTTGTCGGATTCAGCCTCCTAACATCAGCCATCACTATTCCTGCATCCATCCTGTTTGGTCTTTCTCTCCCCCAGTTTCCTTCATCATTGAGCTCCTGGTACCTTTTTTTTTTATCATCCATACACATCATTTATCCACACCAACAGTCATCTCTCACATCCTACCTTTGACCCCTCAGACACCCACTTTCTCTCTCTCAGCTCATTTATTTTATATAACATTTTATCCATGCACCCTAACATTACACATCCAGCAGCACATTGCTTGCTTCATTTATCTCCAGCCTTTGAACATCCTCAACATTCAGGACCCACATCTCATTGCCAGGCAGCATCACAGGTCATCCAAAAGCATCATACAATCTATCCTTCGCTGGTAACTTTCAGCTGTCCTCTCATATAGATTTGAAGTTTGAGGGCCTTCGTTAATCAGGTCTCCAAATATTGGAATTTTCTATATATAAACTAGGAAAAAAGGAGTATAAATATTTTCTAAGAAACTATGAAAATATACTGTCTCTAAAAGTGACAAACTAATACCATTCATTTGAAAAAGAACTTCCTACTTCATTGTTATATATTTATCATATATGTTATGTACATTTTCTTTCTCCCCCCCTCTCTCTCTCTCTCTATATATATATATATATATGTTGGCAAATGGAATAAGTATAAAAATGAACATTGTCAATTTAATTTTAAAAATTCCATATGTGGCTGAAGAGTGCTCTACATTTTAAAACTGATGTAATACTTACATTGTTTAATGAAATGAAGTAGCATGAAACGATTGTACTACACTACCTTTGGATATCCTTCTTGCTTATTTTAATTATAATCACCCCATTTGATTTATATGGATAATACCATACCAAATTCTGGTGCCTTTAACTTAAGTACCATATTCATCTGAATCGAAATTTTTGCTGAACTATCATCATCATCGTTTAACGTCCGTTTTCTGCGCTAGCACGGGTTGGACAGTTCGACCAGGAGCTGCACCAGGCTCCAGTCTGATCTAGCACTGTTTCTACAGCTGGATGCCCTTCCTAACGCCAACCACTCCACGAGTGTAGTGGGTGCTTTTTACGTGCCACCGGTACAGGTGCCAGGGGAATCTGGCATCGGCCACGATCAGTTGGTGCTTTTAACGTGCCACCGGCACGGAGCCAGTCAAGGCGGTGCTGGCATCGGCCACGTTCAGATGGTGCTTTTTATGTGTCACTGGCACAGAAGCCAGTCGAGGCGGTGCTGGTATCGGCCACGTTCGGAAGGGGCTTTTTATGTGCCACCAGCACAGGTATCACAACTACTATTTCCATTGATATTTATTTCAATGTTCATGTTCTTGCAGTCACAGCATATCTCCAGAGATCTCGGTCCTTCGTCATTGCCTCTGTGAAGCCCAACGCTTTGAGGTCATGCTTGACTACCTCATCCCATGTCTTCCTGGGTCTACCTCTCCCCCTGATACCTTCAACTGTTTGGGAGCGGCACTTCTTCACACATCTCTCCTCATCCATCAGCAGTACATGACCATACCATCGCAAGCGTTGCTCTTGCACACCACATCTGATGCTTCTTATGTCCAGCATTTCTCTCAGGGTGCTTACCCTCTGTCGTGTGCGCACACTGACATTACACATCCAGCGAATCATGCTAGCTTCATTTCTTTCAAGTCTACGCATGTCCTCTGCAGTCACAGCCTATGTTTCACTACCGTGAAGCATGGTGGTTCACCCGCATGCATCATACAATCTACTTTTCACTCTGAGCGAGAGACCCTTTGTCGCCAGTAGGGGTAGGAGCTTTCTAAACTTTGCCCAGGCTATTCGTATTCTAGTGGTGACACTCTCTGAGCATCCACCTCCACTACTAACTTGGTCACCTAGGTAGCAGAAACTATCAACTACTTCTAGTTTCTCCCCCTGGAGTGTGATGGAATCTGTTTTCTGAGTATCTGTGGTGTCTATTGTCCCTGTGCATCTGCCGCACATGAAAACTATCTTATCAGTTAATTTCCCTTTGATGTTGCTGCACCTCTTATGCGTCCATAGCTTATACTGGGTGCATCTTATGGAGTTTCTACCTACACCTTTCCTACAGATCGAGCAGGGCCACCTGCCCGAGGGTGTGTGTGCCGAGTTCGCCTTTCTGCTTACTATAACTTTGGTCTTTGCTACATTTACTCTAAGGCCCTTTGATTCTAACCCTTGCTTCCACACCCGAAATTTTTTTTTCTAGTTCCGGTAGTGATTCTGCTATGAGAGCCAGGTCATCAGCATGGAGGAGCTCCCAGGGAACATATATGATTGATTGATTGATTCTAGTTTCAGCTCATGAGCTGTGGCCATGCTGGGGCACCGCCATTTCATCATTATTTAGCGTCCGCTTTCCATGCTAGCATGGGTGAAGCCAGAAGGCTGCATCAGGTCCAGTCTGATCTGGCAGTGTTTCTACGGCTGGATGCCCTTCCTAACGCCAACCACTCCGAGAGTGTAGTGGGTGCTTTTTACGTGCCACCCGCACAGGTGCCAGATGGAGCTGGCAAACGGCCACAAACGGATGGTGCTTTTACATGCCACCGGCACGGGGGCCAGGCGAGGCTGGCAACAGACACGAATGGATGGTGCTTTTACGTGCCACCGGCACGGAGGCCAGTCGGGGCGGCGCTGGCAATGGCCACGATCGGATCATATATAATATATATATCTTTGACCTTTTTATTTTTCTCCTTAGTTGTTTTGGTCTCCCTCCAGCTTTTCTTAATTGACTATTTCTGATGTATAGTGTGTGTGTGTGTGTGTAAGCATGAAGAATTTTATGGCAAATGACTAAATTAATCATGAATTTTCCCTGAAGTTTTTAAAGTTTCTCACTATTTCAAATGCGTACCTCATGCCTGGCTCATTAAGCCACAGTTTCCTACTTTGTTATTGATATTAAATTTGCATTCTTAGACTAGTTTACATCATTTCACTTACCTTAGTTTAAAAAATAGATACTTCATTACATTTTGTGCACAGTAGTCTTTAAAGAAAGATTAAATACTCTTGATAATTGAACCTGTCTGAAAAGTGTTCTCAGTTTGCAAGAATTAGACAGAAAGTTTTGGTTAAAATGCACACGTACTCCCCTCCCCTCTCATTCTGATGTCTGTCTTTTATATTTTACAGTTGGGAAAATTGCTGATGCAACTCCTGAGAAAAGTTGCGAAGTGGAAAAAGATAATCCACTGGGAGAGAACACCTCAGGTACGTTGTTTATTTTTTATGAAGATGGCTTCGTATTGTGATGAATTATTCTGCATGCAGCATCAAGGTATGCAAGATCACATTAAGGACACGGTCTCTAACAAACGTGGTTGGGTTGCCGACGACGTGGTTGAGAATCAATAGTCATGGCTCAACCATGCACTGCTCTGTGTAAACAGCGTGTGACCATTGTGAGCACAACTCAGCTCCCAAACGAATGCAGTTCTGCATGCAGTATTCAGGCACTCAAGGTCACATTAAGGACACGATCTCTAACATGGTTAGGTCTTAGACACCATAATTTAGTAGGTTAAAGTACATGTGATATTTTGGTTTGTAATCAATAGATACTCTTTTACTTGTTTCAGTCATTTGACTGTGGCCATGCTGGAGCACCGCCTTTAATCGAGCAACTCGACACCGGGACTTATTCTTTTGTAAGCCCAGTACTTATTCTATCGGCCTCTTTTGTCGAACCGCTAAATAACGGGGACATAAACACACCAGCATCGGTCGTCAAGCAATGCTAGGGGGACAAACACAGACACAAACACACACATGCATATATATATATATATACATATATACGACGGGCTTCTTTCAGTTTCCGTCTACCAAATCCACTCACAAGGCGTTGGTTGGCCCGAGGCTATAGTAGAAGACACTTGCCCAAGGTGCCACGCAGTGGGACTGAACCCAGAACCATGTGGTTCGTAAACAAGCTACTTACCACACAGCCACTCCTACACCTAGATGAAGAATATTTGTATGAGCTTTGTCTATGCTTAGAAGAAAGACTTTGATACTGAAGCTAAAAGAAAATAGTTGAAAAGTTGCTCAGGATTTAACATATTTTAGCATACTTTCCATAATGAACATTGTGCATTTCAAATGGTTTTTATTCCAACAAATCGCTACCTATGGTACAACGAGAACAGGCTATTATTGCTACCACGTATACACTACCTGTTTGAAGTCTACATTGGTTCATCCATTTAATACAACCTACTTATATCATTTCAGTTGTTGTTTTTTCCAGTTTGAACAGAAGCAATGCATGGACCATGCAGGCAGTTGTATGTACCCCAGAAAAGGGAGTTTTCTGCCTGCAGGGGCCCCATTACACATTATATGACAAATTTTAAGAGTCTAAAACCATCTCTGGAACAAAAGTAGTGTATGTTCCCAGTTTAGAGAAAATCAGTTGCAAACTTGAGAAGTTCTGTGGGTTTACACAAACTCTCACACACACACACACACACATATCCTCAGTTTTATTTATAGAGATTATTTTGTTTTTCTACAGGATGCAGTGAAGAAGAATCTGACCCAGAAAATGAAGTTCAAGAAAAAAATTTAGCAAACATTGCCACTGGTTTAGCCAGTCAGACAGGAGACTTTTTCTTTGGTGAAGGGGACACAGATTTCTCTTATGACCTCGAAGATGCTGACAGTGTACTTCATGATAAACATGTTTGTATCAACTTTGATGGCATTTTCAGTAAAACTTTTGTTCTAACAAAAGCTTCTGTTTTATAAGATTTCTTTTACCTTTACTTTGCACTCTTTAAATATAAATCACTCCTTTCATTACTCTTCTTTTTCTTTAACCTTTTAGCATTTAAACCGGCCATATCCAGCCAAAAGTATTCTACCTGTTTTATGTTCAAACTAGTCAGATCTGGTCTCTCACACCAGCCCTACAATATCGTTTTAAAAATTAACAGCGACCTCATCAAAATCTCATAGCTACAAGAT
The DNA here is from genome assembly GCF_006345805.1 of Octopus sinensis. Lineage (NCBI taxonomy): Eukaryota > Metazoa > Mollusca > Cephalopoda > Octopoda > Octopodidae > Octopus > Octopus sinensis. Next base: position 6,291,159 of record NC_043006.1, on the reverse strand, counting down.
AATGCACGATTAGTTCAAAACAATCATCATCATCATCATCGTCGTTTAACGTCCGTTCTCCATGCTAGCATGGGTTGGACGGTTCGACCGGGGTCTGGGAAGCCAGAAGGCTGCACCAGGCTCCAGTCTAATTTGGCAATGTTTCTACAGCTGGATGCCCTTCCTAACGCCAACCACTCCGTGAGTGTAGTGGGTGCTTTTTACGTGCCACCTGCACAGGTGCCAGGCGGGGCTGGCAACAAAGCATTAATTTTGGCAGAATAATGCGAACACTAAAGGGTTGATGCTTTGTTTGGTTTTCATTTGGGGAGATATTTTCAACTTCATAGAAAACATCTTTGTCAAGATCATGGTGTCTTTAGTTTCTTTCATCATAGAAAGGAGTTTGGTCTGACAGTTATAGATTTAATAATTTTAACTTATGGGTACAGTAAATAACTGAAAAATATATTTGTTAGCCTCCTTTTCTGAGTACAGATCCTCTCATGGGTTAAGCTTGCTGTAAGGTGTTCCTTAATTGCTTTTATATCCTGATGTTGGATATATAACGAAGCAGGGGAAAGAAATATTTACATGACGCGATTACTATTAAACGAGACTCAACTCTCTCAATCAATGGCTCGTAATGGACTGCTTACTCCAATTACTCACAGTATTTTATAGCAATGGGTCAGTCCACTTTTAGTCACTTGGGTGCGGAGGATGGAATCCATCCACAACAATTACTACAATTACTCTATACTTACATTTACTACATCACACTTAATATATGCACAGGCTGTTAGGAGTGCTCAACATGCCAGAAATGGCAGCCAAATCTTCCTTGAAGTTAACCCTTCTATCTTAAAAAAACAGAAGGATACTTTGAATATGATGCATAAAAATGGCAGAACAGACACTGCTGAATGGCATTGGTCATAGGTCTACTCAGTCAAAGCTAACCTGGGGTTAAATAACAACACTACACTGCATCAAATGCACCCTTACTATTACTACTACGCTACTACATTGAATGCTTCTTTGGAGAAGTCAACCCCTCAACCAGAAATTAGTGTTAAAATATCCTGTACAAATTCAGTTTGATCAACTTTCAAACACAACAACAACATCAGTAGTTCAGCCACATAATCTATATATATAAAACTGTAGTTGTGTGAGTGTCTGTCCCCTTCGATTTAGATTCCTAACTACTCCCACATTTTGCGGTGCAGTTTAACCAAATTCGGGTATCTTATAGTCGTGATTAATATCGAGCCCGTCTGGCTATTAGCGCGTGTCTACGATGAGTCTACGATTTTAAAAATAATTTAACATCATTTTTTATTCCATTTTAATGCATAATTTTTTGTGTGTCGATGGCGGCGGAGTTGGCGTCCATGGTCACACCTGCACCTGTGTTGCTTCTCCCCCTTCTTCCCTCCCTCGTGAAGCTGTGGGGAAGGGAGTGTAAGGAAATCAACGTCGTAAAGCGTTGTCAAGGAGACCAGCGTTCTTTTAGAACAACGACTTCATGGCTTGAAGACACCAAAACAAAAATGGCTAAGAAAGCCCGAATTGTCATCTATAAGGGAAGTAACTCTCTAAAAATGCTTATATAGTTATTTCCCTTACAAACCCGAGCAACGCCAGGCGATACTGCTAGTATAATATAGAAATATCTAAATAAAAGGTCATAAGTAAACTGTATGGAGAGCACATCTTATCGTGTCTTATACTTATGAGTGGTTTCCTTCAGTTCATTTGCTTTCAGATCAATCATCATCATCGTTTAACGTCTGCTTTCCATGCTAGCATGGGTTGGACGGTTTGACTGAGGGCTGGTGAACCAGATGGCTGCACCAGGCTCCAGTCTTGATCTGGCAGTTTCTACAGCTAGATGCCCTTCCTAACACCAACCACTCCAAGAGTGTAGTGGGTGCTTATTACGTGCCACCGGCACGGGGGGCCAGTCAGGCGGTACTGGCAAGGACCTCGCTCGAATCTTTTTACACATGCTAACGGCACAGGTGCTGGTAACGAGCCCACTCGAATGGTGCCTCCTACATGCCACCGGCACGGAAGCCAGTTAGCCGCTCTGGCAACGACAGCTGCAAGATAAAGATGATGATTACGAATGATTTTAAAAGAATATTTTATGTGTCTTAGTTGTTAAAGATTCATCAAAAGAATTTGAATTAACCCTTTTGTTACTATATTTATTTTGAGATGCTCTGTGTTTCTTTCAATTATTTTAAATATAACAAAGAATTTAGTAAAATAACTTAGTTATCATTAAACAAGTGTTAGTAACATAAATTGCGACTCAGGTTTGGTGGGAGATTTTAATGCAAAACTTATGCAAACAAGACATTTGTACTACAAAGCCAGAGCTGGTTTTGGCCGGGTTGGTAACATAAGGGTTAAGACATTAGTTAGACATTTTAAAGTTCATCTTCCTTACATCCAGTATTTTTTTTTTCTTTTTCCAACAGGATTGGTCTCTTCCAGCAGAAGCCTTCCAACCTCGTCATGAGCTTGAGTTTAGCAACGCGCCACCAGTGCCTCCACCCCACTATTCACCCGCAAACGACAGTGATGGCAATTCATTTCAAGCCACAAGTTATAACCATAAAGAGACAATCAGTAATGGCGCCGCAGTGAACGATCTCTACATCAACGTGAAACTCCCCATTATACCACAGTGGGACTGTAGCTCCCTGGTTAAGGATATGCTTGTTGCTTATGCTGAAGTAAGTCAGTAACCATAATACTTTATAGCTTATATACAGTTACTTTCTTTTACTCTCTTTTACTTGTTTCAGTCATTTGACTGCGGCCATGCTGGAGCACCACCTTTAGTTGAGCAAATCGTCCCCAGGACTTATTCTTTGTAAGCCTAGTACTTATTCTATCGTTCTCTTTTGCTGAACTGCTAAGTTACAGGGACGTAAATACACCAGCATCGGTTGTCAAGCGATGTTGGTGGGACAAACACAGACACACAAACAAAAAAATCGTGTTTTTTTTACGTGTCACCTACACACTGGCACAAGTGCCAGTAAGGCGACGCTGGTGAGGATCCTGCTCAACTGGTGCTTTTTACATGCCACCAGCACGAACACCAGTCAGCTGCTCTGGCAACGATCACGCTCAGATGGTGCTCTTACCATTCCACTAGCACAGATGCCAGTCATCGAATTTGATTTCGATTCCGATTTCACTTGCCTCAACAGGTCTTCGCAAGCAGTGTCCAATGAAGGGAAGGTACTCATAAGTGGGCTGGTTACACCCCTAGCTTAGGCTACAAATAGAGGTTCTTTTGATTGGTAATATGCACTCTCAGTCCCAAAATGAATTGAGAATAAATTTTTAGAATGATTTTATCAAACATCAAGGTCTTCTTTAGCTCTCTTACATGACTGTTGTTTCTTGTATGCCACCTCATCAAGTGTAATGATTTAACCCTTTAGTGTTTAAACCAGCTATATCCGGCCCAAATATTCTACACATTTTATGCTCAAACTGGCCAGAACATGCATCTCACACCTACCCTGCAATGTCATTCTAAAAATAAGCAGTTACATCTTTCCTATCTTTAAACTACAAAATAATATCAGATAAATTTTTTTAAATGGGAATAAATAAGGATTATTTTTGACAAATTAATATGAACGCTAAAGGGTTAAGGTGCTAAAATGCTGATTGTATGTTCAAACTTTACTACAGCTGTAATGCTACTTGGTTGACAAACAATTTCCAAACTCTATATTTAAGTTGTTACAAAGTTGTTGAGTTGTAATAAGAAGTGATGTGTAAATGCAAGGCTTTGTTAAAACATTTTTATTCATTCTAGGACAGAAAATATAGAAATTTGTTTCTTAAAGTTAACAGTTGTATAAAACATTGCTATAATATCTCTTATTCAAGGAAGACATTCAGTCAACCGTTTCTATGTTGATTGTCCTGGGGGATCGCATCCAGTCAGAAATTGATCTGGAAGTGCGGACAAGTTGGTTCCTAGCCTATATTGGTATGTAAAGTTTCTTTTAATGTTGTTTTGCATGGGTTACTTTAAAAAGTTTTTTTCTGTTCAGCATAAATACATTGTCAATGAAAATATTATTTGTTTGTGATTAACTCTGATTAGCTCTATTTTAATCAGTTGATTATCTATCACTATCATCACTATCTATCACATTCACTATCATCATTACCATTATCCCTATATATATATATATAAATGGCAAAATGTCTGTCTGTGTGTGTGTGTATCCTTTATACAAACCCACAAATTTTCAGTTAGAGGGCTCACACTTTCTATGGTCATTCAAAACCGTCCAAGGGTGGTCGTGCACATCTTTCCATTTCCCCAGTCACCCCGCAAAGCCATTAAAAAATCAATAGAAGTGACTTTTTTGTGAATTTTCTATCCAAAACCCAATCAAAATGCCCGAAACTTGATACGCCAATTGAATGCCAGCTAGTTTTATGTCATTGGTCGGAGATTTGGAGAGTACTCGTATGTATGTGCGCACGCATGCAGCTATATATGCATGCACTAGCACTATGACCTGGCAACGCCGGGTCATAGTGCTAGTTCCTTTTATTTGTATTTCTATGCAAGTATAAGTTAGGTGAATCTCGTATCCTTTCATCACTTGTCATTCTCCCATTATCTTGGTACACGCACACACCAGTAATAAATATTAACCAATTCGATTGCTGTGTATGTCTTACAATATGGGCTGGGTGCATTTTATGTTGTCACTGGCTCTAAAGAGGTTGTCTACAACATAACCAAAGAAATTCCTTACCCTCTGTTATTTTTTTACTCAGAATTATTTCCCCCACAAGCTGTGGCTTGCAATCTCGTGTGCAGCATCTATGTCTTCTTCACACATTACGTTTTTGTCTTGGTTTCCATGGTTAGATGCTTTTCCTGTTGCCAACCACTCTATCACATGAACTGATGGCATTTTGTGCCGTTAATACCAGACAGGTTGTCAGGAGAAAGATCAAAGTGTCCTTTCTATAATAATAATAATAATAATGAATAATAATGAAATTATTGTATACAGTGTTCAGGTGCACCACAACTTGTCAAAAGTGTGTATAAAACATATGCAGTAATGTACAAATGTCTGGGAAGTGAACAGTGTATGAGTCAGATACCTGCTTGCTTGTGTGTATGGAGGGGAGAAAATCAAGTGTAGTGTTGGCGAATCTCAGGAAGCATGGAAGTTTTGAAGGATGCAGTGATCTGACAACTACCTGTACCAGTTCTTAATTGGAGTCACTGCCCTTCTAAACAGGTAACCCACAATGCAGCTTGTAAAGCTTACCTTCATCATACATCCCATTTTTGTCATGGTTTCTGTGGTTGGATGCCTTTTCTATGATCAACCACTTCTCAATATGGACTTGGCCTATTTTGAGAAGTACCAAAATAAGTTACACATCTTTTTAAACTATTAATGTTTTTTTTATCTCGAAAAAGGTTTATAAAAGCAATATTTTATGCTGCTATCAACATTCATGTTTTGATGTTCAATAAATAAAGCTTACTTATTAAACTACTACATGTGTTTAAATTTATCTTGAAGTTCAATGTCCCCCTCATTGCAAAAATGTTTTCAATTTGGCCCCTTTTATTTATATATATAATTTCTGTTGTTGCTGTTTGCTCATTTCAAAAAAATCAACACCAAATATCGTATGCAGTTGATCATTTCAACTTTATAGAACTCTCTACTATCCTTGTGTTTCACCCTCCAGCTCTTTGATATTTCTATACCACCACAAATTTTGAACCTTAGAAGCACAGTTGTCGGCCCTGATTCTTTTGAGTACTGCAAAGGGCAGTGGCCTCTATCCAATCATTAAATCATTTTAAAAGAATTTCTTTGTGGTATACTTTAAAGTCTATAAATTCTATATAAATTAAATGTTTACATTTAAAACAGAGTTCAAATATATGTGCAGTGCATGTACTTGAATTAAGAACAATCTTAAAACAATACAAAGATTTGAGTGTGAGGAAACAGCTTCTCTCGAAGACACCAACTATAGGGATCATTACTTCAAAGGGTCAATAAAAAGTCATTTATTCATATCTGTCAGATTTGCACGTTTGCTACGTTTAAAAAAGTAAAAGTTTATTCCTTTCAACCTTATAGTTCATTGTTAACCATCATCATCATCATCGTCGTCGTTTAACGTCCACTTAAAGATAAAACACAATCTAAATATATTAATTCTTTATATATCTTGAATGAAATTTTGCTTTGTTTTTCAGAATTATTAGGACAATTCAAACAATGGTCAGTTATTGCTGATGTGATTAAACTTAGTAAAATCCCTGAAGTTTCCATGTTAAACCAACAGTCTTCAAATATCCTCACCATGTGTCACAGATGTAACAAAACACTGACCAACTGCAGTTGGTTTTGTAGCAAATGTCGAACAATTGTTGGTGTGTGTGGTGTGTGGTGAGTATTTTATGCTTTGTTAATTCCCATGTCCATCGCTTTCCGTTTTTTTGTTTGTTTTTTTTTTCAAGATAGGTGTAGGAGTGTCTGTGGTAAGTAGCTTGCTTACGAACCGCATTGTTCCGGGTTCAGTCCCACTGCGTGGCACCTTGGGCGAGTGTCTTCTACTATAGCTTCAGGCCGACCAAAGCCCTGTGAGTGGATTTGGTTGACGGAAACTGAAAGAAGCCTGTTGTATATATGTATATGTATATAAGTGTGTTTGTGTGTCTGTTTGTCCCTCCAACATTGCTTGACAACAGAATTTGAATTCCAAATGTCAGGGCATGCTGCAAACTATTTTATAAGTTTAGTGCTTGATTGTTACTACTGCTAACTTAGTGGACGCACATGGCCTAGTGGTTAGAGCAGCGGACTCGCGGTCGAGGGATTAAGGGTTCGATTCTCAGACTGGGCAATGTGTGTGTGTTTATGAGCGAAACACCTAAGCTCCACACAACTCCGGCAGAAGGCAATGGTGAACTTTTGCTGATTCTTTTGCCACAACTTTCTCTCACTCTTTCCTCCTGCATCTTGCAGCTCACCTGCGATGGACCGGCGTCCCGTCCAGGTGGGGAACCTATACGCCAAGGAAACCGGGAGACCGGCCCTTATGAGCCAGGCATGGCTCGAGAAGGAACAAGCAACAACTGCTAACTTACTACTAAAAGTATTGCTCTTTATTGGTTTTGTGGTGAGTGACCATGTCTGTGATTAGTTTAAATTTCCAGTGAGAGCTATTTTGTTTCGTGTAAACTTCGTTAGATAAGTATGAATATTACAATTCCTATTCTGATGTAAGTAGCCGTATAGCTTCTCTAAAACAAGAATCCTATTTTTTTCTGGCCCCACTTCTTTCATACTCTAAGCCCTCTTCTCCTTGTACAAAGCCACCTCCTTCTCCCTTTCTATTGTAGCCCCCACTCAGTTGAAGGGAATCTTAGTCTTGAAAGCTGTACCTGATATGCTCTGTAAAGGGGTTAGAATTAAGGGATCTTTTCACTTTGACCGGCAGATTTAAAAAATAATTTTTTGTAACTAAACACTTTTAAACCCCGTATACTGGTAGAATGTGTCACATAAAACATGTTTTTCTCTTGGCGTTAAAGTGAAAAGATCCGAATTAAGAAAGGCATTCAAGTGCAGAAACCATTCCAAAGCAAACACTGTGGCATAATACGGTTCTTGGATCTGTTGTATCCTATTCAACCATCAAACTTAAGTGACAACAATAATGTTGATAGTGATGGCAGCAGTGGTGATGCTGGTGGCTCTCCTCCTTCTGCCTTCCTCAAAAGTTAATACTGGTAACCCATTTCTGAATTTTTCTGATGAAAATGTACAAGTAATTCATTTTATTTACTAAACTTGCATAAGATGAGTAATAAACAGAATAAATATTTCATCATTCATGATATTTCTTTCTCTTTTTTTTTAGCTATCAACCTGTCAAACGACTTTATGTTTGGTGCCAGGGCTGCTCCCATGGTGGCCACCTCCAACACATCATGGAGTGGTTTCAAAAGAATAAACAATGTCCCCGAGGCTGTGGACATTATTGTGAATATTCTTGAACTTTAAAAATTGAGGTTGAATTATTCCAGTTTCAAAACTATTGCTCTCACAATTTCTTCAAGAATTTACAGATTAATGATAAAAGCAAGCCAAAAATGTTCTTAAATGTTTTGAATATGTTTTAATATTCAGAAACAATATCAAAACTACTGTCTTACGTTAATTTCTTTTCTTAGATTAACTTTTAAAATTGTTTCAACTAAAATTTATTCTTTATTTCTTCTGTATTTATTTCACCCAGTTTGTCTTTGGATGGCTGAATGTTTTTCAATCAAGATAAATCAATTATTTTTGTAAAAAGAAAGAAAAATGAAAAAAAAGAAAGAATTAATAAAAACAAATTAAAATGTTAAAATAAAATTTCAAAAACACAATAAATCTGTTTTCTTAAACATTCCCTTGTTGAGCTTAAATTAACAGTGCAAATGTTTCGTTTGTTTCTGTTTTTTTTGCCTTTGGTTTTCTGCTTGTCTATCTCTTCCTCCTCCTCCTTCATTAAACATTTGTTGATTTTTACCAATTCCAAGATCAATTACGGAGGAAACAGATTGTTCCTCATTGCCCAGTAAAACTAGACAACTCCCATTCTATCAGTAAAACAATACAATCCAAGGAAACTAGGAATGAAATATATTAGCAAACTGTACATTATTTACATTTGATGGATCCAGCCTTCATCAGGTGTCTTGGGGAAATTTTGAACCTGGGTTCTCATTCCTAAGGTATTTTTCAATGTTGTAATTATTATTATTATTATTGCCTGGAATCAAACTCAGAATCTTGGGGTTAGTAGTCCGCACTCTTAGCCACTACGCCATATGCCTGTGGCGTAGTGGCTAAGAGTGCGGACTACTAACCCCCAGATTCTGAGTTTGATTCCAGGCAATGATCTGAGTAATAATAATAATAATAATTACAACATTGAAAAATACCTTAGGTATGAGAACCCAGGTTCGAAATTTCTCCAAGACACCTGATGAAGGCTGGAGGGTACATCAGCCGAAACGTTGTGTTAACAACTAACAAGATGAGGACAAATATCTGTCAATTGTACATAATTCCTCATCTCTTAAATATAGAACTGTATTTTCCAGTGGTGTTCCGTCTATTATTTTAACTTCATCCCAGAGGGGGAGGTGGTCTCCATTTTTCCATACATGATCAGCTTTACCCGATTTAGCAATATCTCTTTGTGTCACAGCTTTGCGATGTTCGTTTACCCTTATTTTGAGGGGTGGCATGTTTCACCTTTGTATAACCTACCACAGCTGCATGGGATGGAGTACACGCAGTCTTGGATTCTTATTCTATTGGTGGTTTTACTCAAAGGAGATATTTGCCAAGTGTTGTATTACTCTTGAATACTGTCCTGATGTCATATGGGCCACATATCTTTTGTAGATACAGAGACTCAAAGCTAATAGCACCTGGCTTGAATATATGGAAGCACTCCGTCGGTTACGACGATGAGTGTTACGGTTGATCTGAATCAATGGAACAGTCTGCTCATGAAATTAACGTGTAAGTAGCTGAGCACTCCACAGACACGTGCACCCTTAACGTAGTTCTCGGGGATATTCAGCGTGACACAGAGAGTGACAAGGCCAGCCCCTTGAAATACAGGTACAACAGAAACAAGAAGTAAGAGCGAGAGAAAGTTGTGGTGAAAGAGTACAGCAGGGATCACTACCATCCCCTGCCGGAGCCTCGTGGAGCTTTTAGGTGTTTTCGCTCAATAAACACTCACAACGCCCGGTGTGGGGATCGAAACCGCGAGTCCACTGCCCTAACCACTGGGCCATTGCGCCTCCACAGCTTGAATATAATGATACCAGTGGATTCATATTAAGCTTGAAGAGTATCAGAAAGGGCAGGACATGAGAGGATCCATTACAACTGTTGGAAAAAACAACATCAACTAAATAACGAGATTAGAAGTTATCTTGATTACACAGGAAAATAACCTGAGATGATGAAAGAAAGAGAATCCAACAAGATCTGGAAAAGTCGTACATGAAAGAATATGAAAAGGTGAAGGACACGCCAGATTAAGACGCTTATGAAACTGAAAGGTGAGAGGATGAAGACTGAAGTCCATCATCCACCCGTGAAAGCAGTAATTAACCCTTTAGCATTCAAACCGGCCATATCCGGCCAAAATATTTAACCTGTTTTATATTGAAACTGACCAGATCTAGCCTCTCACCTCAGCCCTACCATGTCATTCTAAAGCTAAAAAATCAAATCACCGAAATCTCTAAATTACAAGATAATGCAGGATTAATTCAAACCATTTTAAATAAACAAACATCACATTTGACAGAATAATCTGAACACTAAAGGGTTAAAGCAAGTTGCCGACATCTAGAAAGCCCTGAAGAAGCAGTATTAAACAAAGGTCTCAACTTTGCGGCGACCATCAAGCGCATTCCATACTTGGACATAATAGCCCCTAAGGTCACAAATGTGATAATTGATAGTGTGTTGTGTCCTTGAACAAGACTCTTCATTTCACGTTGCTCCAGTTCACTCAGCTGGCATAAATGAGTTGTACATGTATTTCAAAGGGCCATCCTCGTCACATTCTGTGGCATGCTGAATCTCCCTGAGAACTATGTTAAAGTTACGTGTGTCTGTGGAGTGCTCAGCCACTTGCACATTAATTTCACGAGCAGGCTCTTCCGTTGATCGGATCAGTTGGAACCCTTGTTGTTCTAACCAACGGAGTGCCACTCGACTATAGAAGTAGGCTTTCTTCACTACGGCAAATATCAGGAAAAATAGCATGCATTCTCTTACTCTTTTACTTGTTTCAGTCATTTGACTGCAGCCATGCTGGAGCACCGCCTTTAATCGAGCAACTCGACCCCGGGACTTATTCTTTTGTAAGCCCAGTACTTATTCTATTGGTCTCTTTTGCCGAACCGCTAAGTAACGGGGACATAAACACACCAGCATCGGTTGTCAAGCAATGCTAGGGGGACAAACACACACATGCATATATATATATATACATTTCAGTTTCCGTCTACCAAATCCACTCACAAGGCATTGGTCGGCCCGAGGCTATAGTAGAAGACACTTGCCCAAGGCGGCACGCAGTGGGACTGAACCCGGAACCGTGTGGTTGGTAAACAAGCTACTTACCACACAGTCACTCCTATACAAGAATTATAATTTAAGTTATATCAATCAAATTTCCTGTTGCATATACGAAAGGAAGAAATGAATACTAATTTTCAAGAGAAACATTTACGTTCAAATGAAATTGAACAAAAATAAATTTCTCCTCCCATGACCACCCTGTCATTTGCTCCCTCTCCTCACAAAGCCTTGAATGTGGACTCATTCTGCACTCCTTACATTAAGTCTCTCTCTCTCTTCCATATTCTGTAACCAACCAGCCAGTCGACATTTACATTGGCTATTATTACTAACAAGGCGAAGGCAACGAGCTGGCAGAGTCGTTAAGCATGCTGGCGAAATGCTTAGCGATATTTCGTCAGCCGCTACGTTCTGAGTTCAAATTCCGCCCAGGGTTCGATTAAATCAAGTACCAGTTACGCACTGGAGTCGATATAATCGACTTAATCCATTTGTCTGTCCTTGTTTGGCCTCTCTGTGTTTAGCTCCTTGTGGGTAGTAAAGAAATAGGTATTTCGTCAGCCGCTACGTTCTGAGTTCAAATTCCGCCGAGGTCGACTTTTCCTTTAATCCTTTCATGGTCGATTAAATTAAGTACCAGTTACGCACTGGAGTCGATATAATCAACTTAGTCCGTTTGTCTGTCCTTGTTTGTCCCCTCTGTGTTTAGCCCCTTGTGGGTAGTAAAGAAATAGGTATTTCGTCAGCCGCTACGTTCTGAGTTCAAATTCCGCCGAGGTCGACTTTGCCTTTCATCCTTTCGGGGTCGATAAATTAAGTACCAGTTACGCACTGGGGTCGATGTAATCGACTTAATCCGTTTGTCTGTCCCCCTTGTGGGCAATAAAGAAATAAGAGTCGTTAGCGAGCCGGGTTAAATGCTTAGTAGCATTTGGATCGTCTACACGTTCTGAGTAAAAAGTAAGTACCAATTGAGCACATAGATCGATGTAACTGACTTGATCCTTTCCGCGAAACTGCTGGCCTTGTGCTAAAATTTAAAACCATTATTACTAACAAGGCGGCATTGCTGGACAAAATGTTCGGCGGCATTTCGTTCGTCTTCACATCCTGAGTTCAAATTCCGCCGAGGCCGCCATTGCATTTCATTCTTTTGGGGGTCGATAAAATAAGTATGAGTACTGGGAGTTGATATAATTGATTTGCCCCCCCCCCCCAAAAAAAAATATATCAAGTTTTGTACCTATAATTGAAGGAATAATTACTAACAAAACGGTGAGCTGGCAAAATTCTTAGCGCGTCGGACAAAATGCTTAGCTGCCTTTCTTCTGTGTCTTTATGTTCTGAGTTCAAATCATGCCGTAGTCACTTTTGTCTTACATTCTTTAGGATTGATAAAAGAAAGTACCATTCAAGAATATGGAGATTGTAAATGAGTAAATTTCTTCCTCTTAAAAAAAAAAACGAAAAAAAAACACGTTGACCTTGTACCTAATTTTGATACAATTATACAGAGATTACCATCAGTAAAATTTAAAGATCCGGTACGTAGGTACTTGACTGCAGTGGAAACAGCTTAACGGTTTTTTCTACTTTTTTCTTTTCTTTTAATAAAAGAAGAAACAGTTTCATCTGTTGACAACCACTGAAGTGTGGATGGAATATGTGTCTTGAGTTTAGATAAAGATTACTTGAAGTTTTGTTGCGCAACAAAGCATATTCTTGTGCTATAAACGATTCTGGAATCTCTCCAACCCACCTACTCAAGGGCATTCCCGGAATGTTGTTTACGAATAATACTTTTTCACATTCTATAAGATTTTTATTCTGGAAATAAACAAACCCTGGATTAGGAGGAAATGAGGCAATGCGCATGGAAATAATGTTAAATTTTTCGCGATGTGAATTTCACCAAAGTTTTTTTCCTAACTTCATACATAACCTTGAAGGAAGGGAACCACACACAAGGTTAACCTTCTGAAATACGATGCTACACATGACATTAAACAAAGCATCTGCTGTGGGTATGTGAAGTGTTAATACACTACATGTCTATAACAAGCAAAGACAAACAAGTCAAAGTCAGTAACTCACTATTAAATATAGCATTTGCAGAACCCGTACTGTGAAGGAAAATCGTTATGTAATATCAGGCAGAACTATTTTGATGCTCACTGGCTTTGTTTCCTCATAACATTCTTTAAAAGACATATTCTTCAGAGAACGTTTTCGAAGATGTAGATTACGATTATGTTCGTAAAAATTTAAAAAAAAAACTTCTTGAAGAAGTTTCGGAATATTGCTTCGACTTTGTTTTCTCGTAACTCTCTTTAAAATTCATATTTATTTAATAAATTAATCTCTTCAAACATCTGTGTAAAGGCGGTAAACCGAAACTGAGAATGTTATTTCTTATATCAATTAAAAAACAGAAAGAAATAATACAAAAGAACAAAAACCAATCAAATATTTCTGTCCGGTGTTGGGGAACGGGTGCACTTACACTAAACTGTACTTATACTACCTACACATCGACCAAGCGACCATCGAATTGTATTGATTTTTGAACACTTGATCACATATTCAGCGAAGTTTTATCAGTTTTTTCTCCTCGACTATTTTTATTTACTACTGCATCTTCTTTCTATGATGATGTGTGTTTTTATGTAAATATTTATCAACATGCCCAAGTTGCGTAGTTTAAGGACCCTGTGGTAAGTTTCCTAATACCCAGGTGACATGTCTTTTGAAATTAACCCCAAGAGAATAAATTGTGTAGCCTCATAATAACTCTGATCGAGAAGGCCAGTGATCGAAGGTATTCCAACCCTGATCATCTCGTCAATATATGGCTACACAGTCCAATGTGTTCTTCCTTATATTAAATGCTACTAAGGTTTGTGATTACAGTCAAGCTTAGCGGCTATTTCTAGCAGATCAAATGACCATTTAGAGGCTTTCTTTTTCTCTTCTTAAAAAATTAAAATATACAAGAGAGTGTTGAACGTATCACCTGAACGCAGATTGTCCCATAGTCTCTGTTTCCATCTCTCCTCATCTGACAAACCCAGCTCTCTTTATTGCAGAGCTTCGTCCATCTCCCAGTTGGAGCTAGGCCATGTTAGGAAGGAGAGGATGTTGCCTACTGAAAGGGAGCAAGCGTGGATGAAGGAAAGAAAACGGAAGAGACAGAGACGAGCACTTACGCAAACCTAGACCCCCCAAACCGTTTGAGCAAAGCAGCCTGTTTGCGGGACTCTCTCGAGGGTCTGATATTGATGTATTGGAAAGACGACGAGAATCTTTAAGAAAGACTAACTCTGAGAAAATACAATAACCGAGGAATTGACAAGTAAATCCTAAGTATTAAAAAACCTTCGTGGGACACAGTTGCTTCAAGTTTTTTTATAGTTGCTCAAGGTTAACCACCTTCGATCGAAAGTTGAACTCGAAAGCTCGGTCAGTAATTGGGGAAGGAATCCGTAAACAGGTTTACAGTTTTCTGATGTGAAACTGAATGGCTGAGGAGCCAGAGCCCGCATTTAGAACTGATGATGCTAAGGCCCCTACGACCAGGTTCTTCAGTCATCGTCGTCACAGATGCAAAACCTTAGCAGGAGCCCCCACCTCAAACAAGCATCGTTAATCTGCTAGATATTCAAGTCCAGGTCAGCTCCCATCTTGGTAACGACATCGATATACCAAGTGCAAATAGAGCAGGGCCGAGTAGATCACCCTGTTGGGTTCCAGAGGCAGATGGGATGGAATGGTCACCAAAGAAGAGGTAGGAGGGCTCTTGATAAGTTTGCTAAGTAAAGTGGCAGAGCTGTGGGGCATTCTAGCTTACTACACGGAGCTTGGCATCCTGACTGATGGAACTGAAGGAATTCCTGAGATCTAGATTGACTTTTGGAGTCTCAGAAGGTAGGTTGGTGAAAGCTCTAGTGGTATGAATGGTAGCCTCATAACCTAGCTTGGTACCAACCCCTAGCTGGATAGGGAAAAATTCGGAAGACAGGCAGTTTCAAACCGAGCACAGACACACTTTCGCTGTGAACCGTCTATAGAGCAGAAATCGCCACTGGGCTTCGTGAGACCAAATAGTTTAACCCTCAAAGGACAGGGTACGGATGTATAGAAGGACACTCTCTGGCGAGAACATCTTAACAAATTGGGTTAGGTTCTCCAAGACCGGCTGGCAAGGTGATACCATATTTTCTTGCGTTGAGTGAATTGCTTCTACTTCTGTTATTCACGTATTGACGCAAGCTAATCTTAGTGTTTAGGACATCAATTACACTTGTGTGAATGGCTAGCTTCTGTGACACACACACACACACACACACAAATACGTACGTACACCTATTGCATACATGTTTATGGGAGGGAGGGAGAGAGAAGGTATGGTTTTTTGTTTGTTTGTGCTTGTTGTTTGCATGTATGTTGCCTCTCTGTGTCTCTTCACACACACACACTAACAAAACAACTTCACATACACACCACACTCTCTGTCTCGTACACCCCATCAACACACACACATTCACACATCAGTTGCTCTCTCGACTTCAAAATCCAAGTCCCCTGTTCCCCCACATGAGTAAAAAAATAAAATTGATCACCAATTTCTTTACGGAAAGCTACGATCTTTTTCAGAAACATAAACAGAAGCACCTGCTTTATAAGTGACATAAATTGTATTAAAAACGAAAGATTGCTTTTTTTATTTACCCTCTACAAGAGTAGGAACAGGTTTTCTTATGGACGAGATACGTTACGTAACGTTCACGACTTCCTCAATGACGCTAGGTGAGCTGCAATACTAGGCATAATTACAGATTAGTGCCCTCAATTTTTTTTCCATGACTTACTGGAAAATGTTTATTTCTAAATAAAATTTTACAGCGATACGTTTTCGAGAGGGCAGATTACGATTATAATCTTAATATTTAAGCAAAACAACACTTTTTTTTTTTTTTTTGAGAGAGAGAGAGAATTTCAGATTATTCTCGCAACTCTCAAACTTTGTTTCCTCATAACTGTCTTTAAAATGCTTAACTTTAAAAGGAAATTTTGCAAAAATATGTTTTCGAGTGTGTAGATTACGCAAAGATGATGTTTGAAACATAAATCTGAAAAAAAAAAGTGAAAAATGGCTAAGTTATGGAAACAAAGCCGACGTGGCAAGGAAGAATGATCCGAAACATCTTTAATAGATTTTTTCTTCTAAATTTTATCGATCTATTTGCAACGCACACCCTCGAAATCGTGTCTCTGCAAATTTTCATTTAAAAATACACATTTTTCAGGTTTTGAGGAAATGAGAATGTGGAGCACCATTCTGTAGTTATGTCAAATACTCTTACACGAAAAGACATGCGATGGCAGTTTCACATCGAATTGAATTAATGCCAGTATGGTTTTGCAATCAGTGTTGATGACTCGTAGGTTGTTAACTCCTCCTGTGATTCTTCCCTTTTCTTCGAAAAATCTCAATTAGGAAAGGACAAATTATATCGGTTCGTTGAGCGCTCGAGGTTTCGCCTCCTCCTCTCTGCCTTGACGTCACTTCCTCCGTGAATGACTTAGTCTTCTCCGAACGTCAGTCGTGTCGTGGTTCTTGCTTGTGTTTCGCTCGCTGTAGGAGTAAATAATTTAACATACAAGGTAAGATTTTAACAATCGATTTCACTCCATACTTTAACATCTTTCTCGCTTCACACATCTACATTTAACGGGAACATGCTGTGACTAACACGAAACAATAGATTAATTAAAAGCTATTCCACCCTCAAAGGTCACATTGAGATTGTGTCCTACTACCTTCACATTGCAGCTGGTAATATCTAACTTTCTTTCATCATCCGCTCCCGCTTAATACGCAAACCATGTTTCAATATTTTTCTCATCTTTTTCCTTGTCAAACCGTTATTATGAACGCTCTTCAAATGATCCTAATTCAAATTTACCAATTCTAATTCCAAACCTTCAATCATCTCACAAGACATTTAAATTGCCACTTTCAGCTTTCCTCGCTGCTTCTATCCAATTTTCTTTCCCCTCAACTACTCGCCTGTTATTTTTTTAAATATAATAAAAAAAAATTGAGGTTTTTGATTAGATTTTTGTTTTATCTAGAAATAACAGGTGTGTAGTTTGTATGAGAAAGGATTATAGTTGGAAATTAAAAGTTGGGGAGGGAAGAAAGTTGGAGCCGATTCTTTGCGTGTTCTTGTTTCTCTTTCATTTTAGAATTAAAGGCAAATCTCGATTGATTGATAGATTAGTTGCAGTGAAGTTATTCTAAATACTTTGTTTCAACCCCTCTCAGAATTAAATATTTTTTTAGATTCAACATAGGGAATTATCAATTGAATTAGTTGAACATTTTTCAATTAATTTATTTTATCGACCTCTGTCAGAATCGAACTTAGAAGTAATACCTTCTTAGCAGCAGAAAAATATCAAAAAATGACTAAGAGAAAGAAAAAAAAATCAATCTATTTAATTATCATGTTAATTCTTTTTGGATCCCGTAAGACAATATATTTCATTTGCCTCAACATTGACACAGATGCCACTAAGTCAAAGTTTGACATTTAAGGTCTTAACGTAATATACAAAAGTCACATTGTAGTTTACCCCTCGAATCCGTTTTATTCTACAAGAATAAATTGAATTCGCTCATCACTGGCGAGCATCTAAATTACCAAATTCCGCTCACAAACCATTTGTCAACCTATGGCTAATGTACTGTGCGTTCGATTCGAACACTGAACCACGTTGTTGCAAAGCGAATTTCTAACCTCCTAGCATGCCTGTACTTGTAGACCTACCTACCTACCTGCCTGCCTTTGTGCCGTCAGATCGCACCCATTTTTGTCATGACTAAGCCACTAATTAGGTGTTTAGGTGGGTAGGGCTGCCTCGATTCTTCCCTAGTTTAAATGTCTCTAAGGGACTCTGGCAATTTTAACCGTTTTCAGAAATCGGGGTCTAATGCTGTTTCGCCGTCTCCTTGAAATATTTTTTTTCGGCTTTCTGACATTTTAGATGTCAGAAAGTACGAATATGCCTCCCCACCCAAATTAAAAAAAAATTTCACCTCTCCCCCTCCTAATTCTTTTTTATATTATTACATCAGATTCATGATAAAAATAATATAAAATGACCAGAAGCTCTGTGTTCGACCTGCTAGAAATAGCAGCCACATTTGTGTTAAGCGATTCACAAGACAATTCTTTGTGTCGGGTTGGAAAATTAACCGAATTCATTAGAGTAACGAATAAAACACCTTATATTTCTTCCGGCTTTTAAGTTCTGATATCGAATCTCGCCGCGGTAATTTTGCTTTTTATCCTTTGTGAAGTACCAGTTGAGTTGAGGGTCTCGACTACTGCCCCTTCCCTCTAATCTTGAAGGCTTCGTTCTTAAATTAGGAATCAAAAAAAAAAAATGGATTGGCTCCGATTCAAGCTACATATATTTGAGGTATTGTGAATGTTGATATATATATATATATATATATATATATATATTATATTAAATTAGAGACAAAACCACTATTAGGCAAATCAAACAATGAAAAACTTAAGCCAATACATAAAATTAATTCATTTATATTATTTTAAATATATATAAAAAGTATTAAAAGTTTAATAAAAGATAATGAGTAAAACACTATTATCTTTTATTAAACTTTTAAATACTTTTGATATATATTTAAAATAATATAAATTAATTTTATGTATTGGCTTAAGTTTTTCATTGTTTGATTTGCCTAATAGTGGTTTTATCTCTAATTTAATATAATATAATATTTTACTATAAAATTGGATTCAATCCTAAATCTGATTTTTCCTTGTAAGTTTGGATTTATTCCCTAATATTTCATTATATATATATATATTGATTGATTCTAGTTTCAGCTCATGAGCTGTGGCCATGCTGGGGCACTGCCATATATATATAGGTTTATTTATTTTGAAAAATTGAATTTTGCAAATTTTTTTTTCTTTTCAGAATCATAATCATATTTTTCTGTGTATTTCGCTAAAAAAAATTTTTAAGTGAAAATTTAAGAAGTGGGGTGGAATTAAAATTTTGAAATCTAGATCCGGAATCTCCACACTCGATATAGTGGGTTCCTGTAAAAAAAAAAAAAATCCCATTGTCTTTACATCCGCTATATATATATAGATAGATTTTTTGTATTTGAGGATGGTCATGTTGCCAGTTTAGCCAATAAAAACACCCACTGTATATTAGGTGTTCATTTGCTTCAGATCTAGTTTATTTTACATATAAAGATCGATAGATATTCACACACACACGTATTGGGAAATTCCCAAACTTACATCATTCAGAACTAATTGTTCTTGAACTAGTCGACCGGAGGAAATTATTAAGGTCATTGTTATTTAAATATTTTCTCAGGTCAAGTCCTTTTGAAAACCAGTTTTTCAACCCGATACCAGCTGAGTTTTTGGAATAGCTGGTCTTTTTTCTTTTTCAGTAATCCCGTTTCATACAACGGGAATTACAATTCTGACTTCCCTACTACCAACCACCAAAAAAGTTTCAATTTTTTTTTACACATTTTGTTCCCTCTCCACCTCTGTCCTCTTCCCATGAGGTATGGGACTTAGAGGGGACAGCTTTTCACATTTCGTTTCCAATACGATTTCCGGCACTTTTCTGTTTCGGAATAGCTGTCCCTCTAAGTCCCATACCTCATGGGAAGAGTAGAGAAGTGGATGGAGAACAAAGCGTTAAAAAGATTGAAGTCAGAATTGTAATTTCCGGGTAAATATTTCGTAAAGGACCCTTTATCGCAAATAGCTGATACGTGGGAGCAAGGTGTGCTAGAAATAGCAGCCAAATTTTTCCTTTTCTGGGGAAAGGAATCGTTTACGTGTGATTT
Organism: Octopus sinensis; assembly: GCF_006345805.1. Lineage (NCBI taxonomy): Eukaryota > Metazoa > Mollusca > Cephalopoda > Octopoda > Octopodidae > Octopus > Octopus sinensis. The sequence goes on along the minus strand of NC_043006.1, from coordinate 6,271,053 downwards.
CGATGTCACATTCGTTGAAAGCATGAGAAATAACCTGGTAAAGGAAGAAAAAAACCGCGAAGCAAAATCCTGTGGGTGGGAAACTGCTTTCTTTTCCGGAAAAAAATTGGCTTTTGGTATGTTTGGAGGTCAGATACGTTAAATGCACTCGAAAATACTTGTAGAAAAATGACCTCATACCGAGGTACGAACGGGGGTCCTTTACGAAATATTTACTTTCATTGTTTAAAATAGAAGTTAAAATCTGTCCGCCTTGACCGCTCAATGACCTATGAGTCAGACACCATCTCTTTCGCCTTTTGTTCTTTTGAAGGTCAATAGAAATATCCTATTATTTCAGTCATAGCTGTTGCTTTGCTTCTTCACCTTTGGGTTAGTTCCGCCTAGGCGAAATGATGATGTTAGCACGTGCTAAACCCCCCTCATAACTTTTTTATTTTTACAAATTTTTTCAAAAAAAAAATTCGGTTCTGTCTTTTGCATAATAGAATTAATACGTTTATGCAAAAAAAAAAAAATTGTCCTTTTTGGCAGACTTCTGATGTGTTCTAAAAACCCCTTTCTTTTTTGATGTGTTCTAAAAACCCCTTTCTTTTTTTTACGAATTTTTACAAAATTCTTTCGCACATGTCTTCTACATAATAGAATTGATACGATTATGGAATGAAATTTAAAATTTCCCCTTTCCACTAGGCAAGACTCCCTCCCCCAACACCCTTTTTTAAAACTTTTTTCCGGCCCCCCCCCCTTTTCGGCTACGGGGAATACGAATCAGCAAAAAAAAAAAATTGGCAAAAATCGACATTTCTAAATTACCACCAGCCACCCCCATTTCATTCATTTTCCACTTTCTTCAGATTTTTGTTTCTCAAAATAAGCAGAAAAATACGAAGATTATGATTCTGGAAAAAATTTCCAAAAATCTTTGTAAAATTTTTTTTTTTTTTAAAGAATTTTTTTCTTTTCGAAATATGCGAAAAAATACGGACATCAGGATTTCAAAACATTTCCGAACTTACGGTTACGGTTTTAGGATTAGTGTTGCGGAAAAAGAGTCAAAATTGAAGAAGTTGGTGGGGAAAATTTCTCACAATGCCGATTTTCGGCAATTTTCTGGACCCTCCGTATCCAAAAAGGGGGGTGGGTGGCAAAAAAAAATAATAAATAAGCAAATTTGAGATAAAATGGGACGGGCGGAAGTCTTTCCCACTCTTTTTCTATCTTTATTTATTAAATCCTTGGTTTTAAAATTTCCAAATAATTTTTCAAATACTTGGAAATGAAAATCGAAAAAGTTCAAACAGTCGCGCATGCGCATGGCGACCAGTGCGCGTCTCCACAAGAATCACGTGGAAGAGGAAAATCATTGACTGACGGGAAATTATTATATAAGAGTTGACCCCTGGCGAGGTCACGATCAAATTGGAATTTGGATTCTGTGGCTCTAGTGGAGGTGTGCGCTGGTCGCATGTCGATGAGGTGGTCACCCACCTACAGGATGGCATGAAATGTAACACTACCTGAGAGATATACGTTCATAAAGTACTTGGCGGAATTTATTTTAAAAATCTGCCGGTCAAAGCGAAAAGATCCCCCCCCCCCCACCACTTTAAAAAATTTGTTTATTTTATTTATACATTTATTTATTTATTTAATTTTATAATTTATTTATTTTTTTTATACACAAACCCCATTTTCGGTTACGGAGAATACGAATCTGCAAAAAAAAAAAGGCAAAAATCGGCATTTTGAACTCCCTCTCCCCTATTTTTTTTTTTTTAAACTTTTTTCGGGGTTTTTTTCCCCCTCAAAATATGCGGTAAAATACAGAGATTATAATTATGAAAAAAAAAAATTTCCAAAAATTTTTGTAAAATTTTAATTTAAAAAAAAAAATTACTACTTTTTTTTTTCAGAATTTTTTTTCCCCCTAAAATATGCGGAAAAATACTGAGATTATGATTCCAAAAAATTTTGTAGTTCGGGTAAGAAAAGTTATGAGTGTGGCTGGTTTACTACTAGGTGCTTATATCAGAACTCCGCCTCTCCTGAAACGAAGATATCGATGCAGTTTATATTTAGTTCGAACTCTTGGCAATGTTTGCAAAGTGGAATAAGAAGACAGCTGGGATGATTAGAAGAGACACTGGTGGTTGGTTGGGTGTTACATGTAGGCCATTATGATAGAAGAAACTGTCAACGAGTGAATAGTTTACTAATCAGCCAAGCAAGTAGGTCTTTAGTTTAGAAGAGTTACCAGCTCAATATGAAAGTACTATCAGTTCTGAAAAAAAAAAAGAACTTTAGTATACAGTTCTATATATATTATATATTATGTGATATTATATATATATTACATAATATATTATATAACATGTGATTTTATATATTACGTAATATATTGTGATGGAGGACTGGGATAGCACACCCACACAAGTTGGATTTTCGGTACTACTTGAGAACAGTGGTCCCTGTGCGCGCATCCGCGCTAGCTAGTCGTGACTAGTCGATCCTTCAACGATCCTACTAGCAAAGTAAATAAAACACAAAATAAATAATTTTTTTTACACAAAGTAAATAAAACACAAAAATACAAAGTAAATAACACAAAAGCACAAAGTAAGAATCGACTAGTCATGACTAGCTAGCGTGGATGCGCGAGTATGCGAGTGCGCGCACCGGGACCACTGTTCTCAAATAGTACCTGGATTTTCTCCGTTTTGACAGGAATTTTTCAAATTTTTTTCTTCACCAACATTTTGGAAGTTTCTCCACCGCCACGTGCACACAATGAGAAAAATAACGTATTTTTCTTTGTAAAATCATGGGTGTTCGCACCTACCTAACTCTCGACCCAACCCTGGTATAAACGCCTTAACATTGTTATTACTGATATAATTCATTCGCTAAAACTCGGAGGGAAATTAAAAGTCTGAAAGAAAGTGAAAATCGTTTAATGATTAGAATGGTGATCAACACCTTTTCTTTTAACAAAATGGTTTTCAAGTACGTAGAGCAAAAAAATTTTTTTGAAGAAGTCTGATCTAAGGAAGGGGGTGAAGTAAAAAAAAAAAAAACATTTCAAAACATGTTTTTCGTAAAAAGCTTTCCCCTATCATTTTAAAATACTTGGTGAAAAAAACAAATTTGGAAAGTTCTTGTCAAAACGGAGTAACTCCAAATTATGTGGTGACCTATTCCAGATCTCCACCAAAATATTAGGTGTGGCTGTGTAGTAAGAAGTTTTGCTTTCCTACCACATGGTTCCAGGTTCAGTCCCACTTTGGCAAATGTCTTCTGTAACCTTGTGAGTGGATTGGTAGATGGAAACTGAAAAAAAGCCCATTATGTGTTTATATATATATGTGTTTGTCCTCCACTTAACATTTGATATTGGTGTGTTTATGTCCCCTGTAACTGAGCAGTTCTGCAAAAGAAACCGATAAAATAAATACCAGGCTTAAAAAAAAATATTGGAGTCACTTGGTTCAACTAAAATTCTTCAAGGCAGTGTTCCAGCATAATCAGTCGAATGACTCAAAAGTCTAGGCCCCACAAACTCATCTGTAATGATATCCTGGCAACAGGAGAAGAAACTGCGTCTGTGAGTGAATGTATACCAATTAGCCAAATTATGTTTAGACTCTTGACTAGAATATTTGTAGTAGTAAAGAGGATCTTGAATTTTGAAGAGTAAATAAGATGATACAGGTTTGCTTATATATACCTATTTCTTCACTACCCACAAAGGGCTAAACACAGAGAGGACAAACAAACGAATCAAGTCGATTACATCGACCCCAGTGCGTAACTGGTACTTATTTAATCGAGCCCAAAAGGATGAAAGGCAAAGTCGACCTCGGCAGAATTTGAACTCAGAACATAGCGGCAGACGAAATACGGCTATGCATTTCGCCCGGCGTGCTCATCCTTTCGGGGTCGATTAAATAAGTACCAGTTATGCACTGGGGTCGATGTAATCGACTTAATCCGTTTGTTTGTCCTCTCTGTGTTTAGCCCTTTGTGGGTAGTAAAGAAATAGGTATATATAAGCAAACCTGTATCATCTTATTTACTCTTCAAAATTCAAGATCCTCTTTACTACTACAAATATTCTAGTCAAGAGTCTAAACATAATTTGGCTAATTGGTATTAGTAGTTTCTTCTCCTGTTGCTAGGATATCATTACAGATTAGTTTGTGGGGCCCAGACTTTTGAGGATTTTTATTTTGCATTGTTCATGTTTAAGAAGTGTATAGTGCCAGACTGTTTTTCTAAGTGTTGGAATTGTTTTTCATCATCATCATCACTGTTTAACGTCCGTTTTCCATGCTAGCATGGGTTGGACGGTTCGACCAGGGTCTGGGAAGCCAGGAGGCTGCACCAGGCTCCAGTCTGATCTGGCAGTGTTTCTACTGCTCTTCCTAACGCCAACCACTACGTGAGTGTAGTGGGTGCTTTTTATGTGCCACCTGAGGCTGGCAGCGGCCCCGATTGGTTGGTGCTTTTTACATGCCGACACAGAAGCCAGTCAAGGCGGTGCTGGCATTGGCCACGTTCGGGTGGTGTTTTTTACGTACCACTGGCACAGGTATCACAACTACAATTTCCATTTGATATTTATTTTGATGTTGATGTACTTGACTCAATAGGTCTCCTCAAGCACTGCAGATCATGTGCCACTGGCACAGAAGCCAGTCAAGGCGGCATTGGCATCAGCCATGTTTGGATGGTGCTTTTTACGTGCCGCTGGCGAAACCAGTTTTTGTTTATGTATTGAAGATGTTTTGAAGTTTCAGTTTGTGGTGGCCTTTGATGTCTAGTCAGAGGTATCTAGATTGCATGCACATGATCCCAGCCCGCATTGCTTCTCTGTACTGCCCTTCTGGCAAATTTAATGAAATAAAGAAAGCATGATGGCTTTATCATTTTTGTTGGTGTGTGTAGTTTGTAGTAACAGTAACTTGGACATTAATGTAGAGAATGAGTAATGTGAGAAATATAACTAAGCCTTGAAGTGTACCGAGTTGGAATGTGGGCTGGAAGTGAAAGTTATGGAGTTGTAGTTAGCAGGTTGTCATTCTTTTGTTATGAGACAAACCACTGTATCTCTGTTTACAGGGACCTCTGTAATGAGAGAGAGAGAATATTGGTATTTGATTTGGATAGTGATGAAGCTCTGGCGCACACCAAGGATAATGTAATGGACATTCTTAGAACCAGTGAGGTTTGTGGGTGGAGTTGGAAGCAAATAATAATAATAATAATGAAATTATAGTATACAGTGCTCAGGTGCACCACAACTTGTCAAAAGTGCGTATAAAGCATATGCAGTAATGTACAAATGTCTGGGAAGTGAACAGTGTATGAGTCAGATACATGCATGTGTGTGTGTATGGAGGGGAGAAAATCAGGTGTAGTGTTGGCGAATCTCAGGAAGCATGGAAGTTTTGAAGGATGCAGTGCTCCAACAACTAACAACTGATGCTGGCAGTCTGTTCCATACTTCAGCAACTCTTAGCGTGAAAAAATGTTTCCGAAAGTCACGGGAGCTGTGCTGTTTTCTGACTTTGTAAACATGTCCACGGGTGTTAGATGGGTGGAGTTTGAAAAGGTGCTCAGAGTTATTATTTGTAAGATGGTTAATAATTTTATGGGTGTCTGCCGAGTCAGCTGCCAGACGTCGGAGTTTCAATGTATCCATGCCCAGGGAAGTAAGGCGTTCAGAATATGGCAAATGCCTGATGGAGGGTATTCTCTTGGTAGCTTTATCTGCAGGATTGTTATTTAGTGATGTTGGTGGAGGGATTCCCCAGAGTTAGAGATTCTCTTTAAAAGAGGGTGAGAGAGCTTGGTAGTGGCAGTTGGTACACTTTTCAGTTTAGAAGAATGTGTTACATTTTCTAAATATTTTAAGTAGTGATTGTTTACTCACTCAGAGGGTTGTGAGAAGGATGTGGTAATTAATACCTTGGACATTGGTATTGGCTACCTGAAATACAAAGTATTGAATGCAGAAGTGAGATAACGAAAGAGATATTAGTGTCAAAAACGAGGACAAGGTTTATTGTTAGTCATATGAAATAGTGAGTACAGTTAATGTTAGACTCCTCCAATCTGAATAATTTCTTTATTACCTACAGGAGGCTAGACATAGAGGGGACAAACAAAGACAGATAAAGGGATTAAGTCGATTATATCGACCCCAGTGCGTAACTGGTACTTATTTAATCGACCTCAAAAGGATGAAAGGTTAAGTAGAATTTGAACTCAGAACATAATGGCAGACGAAATACCTATTTCTTTACTACCCACAAGGGGCTACACACAGAGGCGACATACAATGACAAATGGATTAAGTCAGTTATATTGATTGACCCCGAAAGGATGAAAGACAAAGTCGACCTCGGCGGAATTTGAACTCAGAACGTATCGGCAGACAAAATACGGCTACGCATTTCACCCTGTGTGCTAACAATTCTGCCAGCTCACCACCCTACTCCAATCTGAATATCGATATAGAAAAAATGAGGATTATCTTGTGAATTGAGTTGGCTTTCATTCTTAGTTAGAACTATTCCATGTTACTTTCTGTATGTCAGTTAGGCTTAATTCCTTTCGCATTCAGATTACTCTGTCAAATGTGACGCTTATTACATTGTTTTCAATTAATTAGGTATTATCTGGTAACTTTGAGATTTCAAAGATGTGATTGCATATTTTTAGAATGACATTGTAGAGTAGGTGTGAGAAGCCAGATCCGGCTGGATTGAATTTAAAACAAGTCAAATATTTTGACTGGATATGGCCAGTTTAAATGCTAAAGGATTAACCCTTTTGTTACTAAACCGGCTCTGGCTCAAGTGTGTTGTTTTCGTAAGTTTTGAATTAAAATCTTCCACCAAACCTTAGTCACAATTTATGTTCCTAACACTAGCTGAATGATAACTAAGTTATTTTACTAAATTCTTTGTTATATTTAAAGTAATTGAAAGAAATACAGAGCATCTCAAAATAAATACAGTAACAAAAGTGTTAAATACATTGACTTTCTGTATCTTCTCCCCTAAAATTTTTAGGCTTTAAGAAGCATTAACTTTCAAATGAGTCCTTGAGAAGTTAATTGTTCAATGTCAATAAATTTAGTACAAAGTACAAATATCTTGTGATCGATGCCGAGTGACCTTTTATCAATAATCGTCTGTACAGATAGTCTTTAATCCTGTACTAATAGCTTTTTTGTTTTATCTACAACAAACAAATAGTTGTTAATTGACTTGTTATCTTAACTCATCATCGTTTATTTTATTTGAGTATGAAGGGCAATAACCATGATGGTCCATAGCCTCTCCCAGATAAGTGAGGTTCTATCAATTGATTTTCACTTGGATTTGAGAGAGGAGATAGGTGAACTTGGTTGGGGTGGTGGTGGTACTATCATATTCATTATATAACAACATGCCTTCGTTACTAGACTGAACACACAACAATAATTGCTTTTATCTATTCAACTAATTACTTCCCTCAAATTATTCCTCCATGTTTATATTTAATGCTTTCCTCTTTATCTGTTGTCTGATATGAATGGCTCCCACAAATTCCATTCAATTGTAATTAATTAATTCAAACAGTTGTTTTACCGTTGGCTGCTCTTATTGTAAAACAATCGTACATTAGTACAGATTAGGTAGCTTTACTGAAATATTGAAAAGAGGTTGTTGCCGGTGGCACGTAAAAGCACCCACTACACTCTCGGAGTGGTTGGCGTTAGGAAGGGCATCCAGCTGTACAAACTCTGCCAGATCAAGATTGGACCCTGGTGCAGCCATCTGGTTCACCAGTCCTCAGTCAAAATCGTCCAACCCATGCTAGCATGGAAAGCGGATGTTAAACGATGATGATGATGATGAACTTAAACAGCTCAATTGTTTTTTTACTATTGTTTTATCCTCTCCATGTGTTAATTTTGTTGTTGCTAAACCATTTTTTCCAGTCCTTAGAGCCAACCGTTCAATATCGAACTGAGGATGCCACATAATACAATTAACTGTAACGTTAATCATACAGTAATTAGACTTTAATCTGCTTCTCACTATTTACCTATAGTGTTGACTCTTGATCTTTAGTTTCATAATCGATGAACTAATCATTGTTATTGTTTCAGTGAACCCTTTGCCATGTTTGCACAAGGCGGATTTTCTATGGCCAGATGCAAACCCTTGCCTGTTTCCATGCAAGGTAATATTTCTCTTTAGCCAGGCATCCCTCTCTCTCTTTCGGAGAGGCACTGAGCACCTACATGGCAGTAACTTCTGCCTACCGAATTCAATCACAAAGCTTCGGTCGACTCGGGGCTATAGAACATGTCTCCACAAAATGCTGGAAATGAATGTCATTGATTTAGAACATTACACAATATCAAGACAAGGAGACCCAAATATACACAAACAGGATGTGCTTCTTTCAGTTTCCATCTACATGTCTTTAGGTTCAAATCATACCGGGATCAACTTTAATTTTCACATTAAATCAACAATACCCTTTTCTTTAAAAGCTTGTTGGCTAGATTTGCAAAGTGGTATTTCTGTCTCTTATTACTTTGTCTGAGGTCAAACTTTCCATAGTTTTACAGATCTATATTTAAGAGATGAGGAATTATGTACATTATTTACACTTGACAGATATTTGACACCACATTTCAGCTGATATACCCTCCAGCATTCATCAGGTATCTTGGGAAAATTTTGAACTTGGGTCCTCATTCCTAAGGAATTTTTCAATGTTATTATTCAGTTCACTGCCTGGTATCAAACTCAGAATCTTGGGGTTAGTAGCCCACACCCTTAACCACTACACCATATGCCTGTGGGCAATTATGGAGTGAATTTTAGGGCTTCTAAATCTAATATTTTCCTATCCTTCCTTAATACCAGTTTCCATATGCTGTTCATATCTGCACTCAATCTGCTTAGGAGGTTGTTTTGTCCTAGCATATGTGTTGCTTCTTTTAGATTTCGTATTTTCCAGTGGTGTTCTCTATCTATTATTTTAACTTCATCCCACGGGGGGGGGGGGGTGCTCCATTTTTCCATACATGATCCGCTATATCAATATCTCCTCATGTCACAGCTTTGTGATGTTCGTCTACCCTTATTTTGAGGGGTGGTATGTTTCTCCTTTGTATAACCTACCACAGCTGCATTGGAAGGAGTACACGCAGTCTTTGGTCATATTCTCTTCTATTGGTGGTTTTACTTGGAGATATTTGCAAAGTGTTGTATTACTCTTGAATACTGTCCTGATGTCATATGGGCCGCATATCTTTTGTATCTTCTCGGAGAGGCCTTTCATATAGGGTAGACAGACTGTGGACACTTTAATGGTTTCATACTCTCCTTTCATCATAACTGGATTGGCTGGTATGTTTTTGGGGCTAGTTGTTACTTAATAGATTGTTACTTGGCTGGATCATTTCTTCCAGAGTCTTGTTGTCTCATTGTGATCACAGTGACTATAGTTTTCTTTCACTTGTCTTATTGGGTAGTAATACACATTTCACACTACATACCAAAAGTATATGTATTCTTACATAAGTTATATTGTTATCTTATGTTATTCAGGTTGTATTTGAAGTACAAAACAGATCTTCATTACACATATGTTAATTTCTCAGAGAAAGATTTCGTTCATTAACCCTTTCGTTACCAACCCGGCTGAAACCGGCTGTGGATCTGTAGTACAAATGTTTTGTTTTCATAAGTTTTGAATTAAAATCTTCCATCAAAACTTAGTCCCAATTTATGTTCCCAACGCTAGCTTAATGATAACTAAGTTATGTTACTAAATTCTTTGTTATATTTAAAATAATTGAAAGGAACACAGAGAATCTCAAAATAAATACGGTAATGAAAGGGTTAACATGTTCATACTTTCTTGAACATTTTTCAATTCCTTCTGTACTGATCAACTGGAGAAATTTGCTTTGTATGGGATGAAATAATACTCCTAATTATTAATCACTTAATTACAAATGTCTGATTAGAAAAGTTAAAGCAGTTATAGATTAAAATTGGATGACATTAAGAGCAGTTAAAAGATCAGGTAAGAATGCAGTAGAATTGTTAACAAACATAGGGGATAAAATCGGGTTAAAGTAGATACTAGGGGTCAGATGAAAAGTAGTTAAAGATTTTTGATTAGGTATAAATATTTATTAGTAATAAATGTTTCCAATATTTGCTTTAATAAATCTAGTTGGATAAAATTAAAATTTCATGGCTTATGCCAGGGGTTCTCAACCGTTTTTTATCTATGGACCCCTTTGATTACTATTTTATTCTGGTGGACCCTATAGCCATTCAATCTTGAAAAACTAGTTTGATGGGAACTGCTTCCTAAATCTCTATTTTGTTTTTCACACATTAACTTGTGGAGGTTGAACTATGTAAAATGTTGGAGAAAGAAACCCAACTGTTTCTTGCCATACATACCAACACACATCAAATGCAAAATGTTTCCAAGGGCCCTTGAAATACTATTGTTTATCCCCAGTTTGCTATTTTGTTTCATGGACCCTGGTTGAGAACCTCTGGCTTACACCAAGTATTTCAGCACCCTTCTGTCTGGCAGTCGCCATGATAGATCGTTAGCCACTACACACATTTTTTTCTCTCCTTGTTTTTTTCTGTGTCCCTTTCTGTAGAAGAGCGTAGGCTCAAAATGTAAAAGACTTTTCTATTCCTGAGCATTATACTAATACATCTGTTTGTTGTGTACATTACCTGTCTTCGTCTTTTTTTTTGTGAGTTCTCCCTCTCTCTCTCTCACTATATATATATATATATATATATGTATGTATGTATGTATGTATATCATGGCGACTGCCATGATAGATCGTTAGCCACTACACACATTTTTTCTCTCCTTGTTTCTTTTTTTCTGTGTCCCTTTCTGTAGAAGAGCGTAGGCTCAAAACATAAAATACTTTTTTCTATTCCTGAGCGTTATACTAATACATCTGTTTGTTTTGTACACCACCTGTCTTCGTCTTTTGTTGTTTTTTTTTTCGTAAACTCTCCTTATATTCAGTCTAGTTCAATATTGCCTTGTATTTTTTTCACAAGTATTGACACGATAAAGATATTAAGGAAAATTGATAAACCATTAGTTTCGTAATATTCTACTACTATCTGTTTTGTCCTTATTCAACATTGGTTGTGTGTTGTTATTACCTAGGATGCTCTCAACATTCTAATTATTGAATCTGTCATTTAATAATGTATTGATTCAATGCTTTGTCATTTGATGATTTTTATTGTGTTAAAGAGTTTTAGTGCCTTCTCTAATGGTTTTATTGTATGATCTAATGACAGTAAATAATGATGATGGTAATCTCTATATATATAAACGGCAAAATGTCTGTGTGTGTGTATGTATATGTGTTTGTGTGTGTGTCCTTTATACAAATCCACAATTTTTCAGTTAGAGGGCTTGCACTTTCTATGGTCATTCAAAACCGTCCAAGGGTGGTCGTGCACATCGTTACATTTCCCCAGTCACCCCACAAAGCCATTAAAAAATCAGTAGAAAACCCAATCAAAATGCCCGAAACTTGATACAACAATTGAATGCCAGCTGGCTGTACGTGATTGGTCGTAGATTTGGACAGTACTCGCGTGTACGTGTGCATGCACTAGCACTAGGATCCGGCATTGCCAGGTCATAGTGTTAGTAATCTAATAATTTACAGTATATAATCAAGTTCAATTAAGATGAGAGTTACTGTCCTTACTTTTAAAACTGCCAAGTTATTTCATGAACCACATGTATACACCTCTCTCTCTCTCTCCATCTCTCTTTACTTGTTTCAGTCATTTGACTGCGGCCATGCTGGAGCACCGCTTTTAGTCGAGCAAATCGACTCCAGGACTTATTCTTCGTAAGCCCAGTACTTATTCTATCGGTCTGTTTTGCCGAACCGCTAAGTGACGGGGACGTAAACACATCAGCATCGGTTGTCAAGCAATGCTGGGGGGGACAAACACAGACACACAAACACACACACACACTTATATATATATACATATATACGACAGGCTTCTTTCAGTTTCCGTCTACCAAATCCACTCACAAGGCATTGGTCGGCCCGGGGCTATAGCAGAAGACGCTTGCCCAAGGTGCCGTGCAGTGGGACTGAACCCGGAACCATGTGGTTTGTTAGCAAGCTACTTACCACACAGCCACTCCTACACCTCCTTCGCAGTTTTCTATATAAAAATGAGTGAAATGGTGTTCATATTGTTGAAGCAAATATTTTACAGCTGAAAGAGAATATTTGAAACATTTAGATCCAGCTCCCTGTGACTTACAAGCTTCATGCGCCTCTAATGGAAGCTTGCCTCTTTCGGGCTTAAAGTTTGAAAATCTAAGCCTGAAAGAAGGGCTCAAGTCACATGGAACTGAATCAAACTGCTTTAAAGAATACATGGAACTCCTACTAAGTGTGTGGAGTGCCATCTTCTTTTGTTTGTCCAGTCATGTATGTGTGTGTATATATATATACACACACGGAGTGGTTGGCGTTAGGAAGGGCATCCAGCTGTAGAAACACTGCCAGATAAGACTGGAGCCTGGTGCAGCCTTCTGGCTTCCCAGATCCCCGGTCGAACCGTCCAACCCATGCTAGCATGGACAACGGACGTTAAACGATGATGATGATGATGATATATATATATATATATATATATATATTTCTTTACTACCCACAAGGGGCTAAACACAGAGGAGACAAACAAGGACAGACAAAGGGATTAAGTCAATTACATCGACCCCAGTGCGTAACTGGTACTTAATTTATCGACACCCAGAAAGGATGAAAGGCAAAGTCGACTTCGGTGGAATTTGAACTCGGAACATAACGGCAGACGAAATACGGTAACGCATTTCGCCCAGCGTGCTAACGTTTCTGCCAGCTCGCCGCCTATATATATATATATATATAGATTGGAGGCTCAATGGCCCAGTGGTTAGGGCAGTGGACTCGCGGTCGTAGAATCGCGGTTTCGATTCCCAGACCGGGTGTTGTGAGTGTTTATTGAGCGAAAACACCTAAAGCCCCTCGAGGCTCTGGCAGGGGGTGGTGGCAATCCCTGCTGTACTCTTTCGCCACAAGTTTCTCTTACACTTTCTTCTGTTGGCCTGCCCGCTTAGCCAATGGGGTGGCGTCATTTGAAGGCTAAGACAATGCGAAGTGCATTGTGACCAGCGATGTGTAGCAACATCTGATAGCCTGGTCGGTCACGGTGATCATATATATTAGCAAGAAGTTGAGGTTATAAGAGATAATGGTGTCATTGATACCCAAAGGTGTCAGGTAATGCAGAATAAGTGCTATAGACAGACCATAGTTAAGTTCCAGATTCAGTAATATTGCGAATAAAGGGTTCAACATTGGTTCTATGTCAGCGTGTGTATATATGAATTTTTTGCGTAATGAGATAAAAAACCAAGGCTGTATAGATATTAGAGCATTTATAGATAGAAGGTCTTACAGCTGTTTCTAGGATATTAATTAATAATATCCCTTCATCGGAGACGGTGTGAGAGGAAAAATTAGGTCTTAATTTTTCCTCTCACACCGTCTCAGGAAGGGAAGACGGAGGAAAAATATCACCAATGGTACACATGTGGTCACATATATATCTATATCTATATCTATATATATATATACTCTTTACTCTCTTTACTTGTTTCAGTCATTTGACTGCGGCCATGCTGGAGCACCGCCTTTAGTCGAGCAAATCGACCCCGGGACTTATTCTTTGTAAGCCCAGTACTTATTCTATCGGTCTCTTTTGCCGAACCGCTAAGTGACGGGGACGTAAACACACTAGCATCGGTTGTCAAGCAATGCTAGGGAGACAAAGACAGACACACAAACACACACACTCATATATATATATGTACATATATACGACAGGCTTCTTTCAGTTTCCGTCTACCAAATCCACTCACAAGGCATTGATCGGCCCGGGGCTATAGCAGAAGACACTTGCCCAAGGTGCCACTCAGTGGGACTGAACCCGGAACCATGTGGTTGGTAAGCAAGCTACTTACCACACAGCCACTCCTGCGCCTATATATATATATACATACAGCCATATTCATGGGAACAAATTGCCATGGACAGGACAGCCTGGAGAACTGCTATCCACAATGGAGGCAACTCCTTCAAGCAGAACAAACAACAGAATGAGGAGGCAAAACACAGGAGAAGTATATATGTGTGTGTGTGTATCTATATATATATATTTGTCACTTTGTTTTAATTGTGAACTTTTCTTCGTTAGTAATGTTTGGTTTGGAAAGTCTCAAAAAGTTTGCTATTAAAACCTAAGTAAAGAGAGGGATCGGTCAGTGCCTAAAGCATGGCCAAAGACGACTGTAAGTAGCGATCCTGACACACGCCACAAAGAAATGATCAGGCTAAGAAATAATCTCCTGTGCAACAACTATTCAGAAAGTATACTATCCACTCCTGTTAGGAAGAGGAGAGAGAATGAAACCCTATAAACTGAGCACAGTCTGTCTACCCTATGTCAAAGGCCTCTCACAAAAGATACAAAAGATATGCAAGCGCAGGAGTGGCTGTGTGGTAAGTAGCTTGTTTACCAACCTCATGGTTCCGGGTTCAGTCCCACTGCGTGGCACCTTGGGCAAGTGCCTTCTACTATAGCCTTGGGCCGACCAAAGCCTTGTGAGTGGATTTGGTAGACAGAAACTGAAAGAAGCCCGTCGTATATATGTATATATATATATATATATATATATATATATATATATATATATATATGCGTGTGTGTGTTTGTGTGTCTGTGTTTGTCCCCCTAGCATTGCTTGACAACCAATGCTGGTGTGTTTATGTCCCCGTTACTTAGCGGTTTGGCAAAAGAGACCGATAGAATAAGTACTGGGCTTACAAAAGAATAAGTCCCGGGGTCGATTTGCTCGATTAAAGGTGGTGCTCCAGCATGGCCACAGTCAAATGACTGAAACAAGTAAAAGAGTAAAGAGTCCATATGACATCAGGACAGTATTCAGAAGTAATACAACACTTTGCAAATATCTCCTTCGAGCAAAACTACACGTGGAAGAGAATATGTCCTAAAACTGCATCTACTCCATCCCATGCAGTTGTAGGTTATACGAAGGCGAGACATGCCACCTCCTTAAAGTAAGGGTAGAGGAACATCGTAAAACTGTGACACGAGTGGATGTTGAAAAATCAGGTACAGCTGATCATGTATGGAAAAGCGGAGCCCCACCTCCCACTGTGTGATGAAGTTTAAATACTGGACAGAGAACACCACTGGAAAAATACGAAAATTAAAAGAGTCTGCACATATTCTAGGACACAGTAACCTCCTAAGCAGACTTAGTGTAGATATGAATGTAATATGGGAACCAGTATTAAGAAAAGATAAAATGCTAGATCTATAAGCCCTAAAATTCACTCTATAATTGCCCACATGCATATAGCATGGTGGATAAGAGTGCGGGCTACTAACCCTCGGATTCTAAGTTCAGTCCCAGGTAGGGACTTGAAAAATAATATCAGAAAAATATAACATCAGCAACATACCTAAGGAATTAAACCAGTGTACCCTGTTAGTTAAATAAAGGGTTGGGTGTGAAATTCTACCAGAATACCTGATGAAGGCTGGAGAGTACATCAGCCGAAATGTTGTGATAACGAACAAGGTGAGGACACCTATCCATTCCTTGTAAATAATGTACATAATTCCTCGTCTCAAAAATATAGAATAAGATGTTTTCTGACATCCTAGTTGCATTTAGTGACATTTGGAATTCTTCTTTTGGTGAGACATTGCAAACTGCTGTTGATATTAATTTTTTATATATATACATATTTATATGCACACACAAACGAAAAAAAAATTTTTTTGGAGCTAGAAAAAACAAAGAAGATTTGTTTTTTCTAGCCTCGAGCTGCAAAAACTAATAAGGAGAGTACAGGAGGCGGTCGAAAAAGTCAGCTTCTATATATGGCTGAAGCGGGAAGACCAAAAATGGCTTGAAAGTCATAACATGCTGGCGGGAAATAACATCACTAGGTGAGACAAGCTGACACTGAATTAGCTTCGCTGACTGACAGGTGATGGTCGTTTAGAGAATGCGTGGGCTAAGACTATGTGTCTTCATTGGTCAGTTAAGGTGAGACAGTGTCACGTGACAACTTGCTGGGGCTGCCTGCTGGAGCCTATGCGGCAGGTATTTAAAGGGAAAATATTTGACAAGTCAGTCAGTCACCTGCTGACACTCACTGATGCTACATCGAAGGGGCCAGGCACAGAAGAAGAAAGAAGACATGCACCCAACACCAGAGCTGAAGATACCTCCGAAAGGGGGGGGTCCCGCCACGTCAAAACGGTAGAGGGGTAGGGACCGAAACCGGACGTGGTTCCTCCTGATGATGTCTTGAGCTAACTGGATCCTATAAAGGAGCTGTTGTGGTAGCAAACCACGAAACACGGTTGTAATTCCTCAGGTAAAATTCAATAAAACTATGGAATTCCAGTTAGATGCACAAAATCACAAACATTATTTGGTTTGAAGATATGCAAATTTCATTCAGTTTATTATATTTAAGTCTGATAAATTCATTAATGATTTTAAAGTTTATAACAATTTATACTGACTTGGCGTATTTCTTATTTCTAGGATGCCAATTCCTGCTGGAGATGCAGCTAAGGGTAAAAGCATTTTCCAAAAGAAGTGTGCTCAGTGCCATACAGTAGATCCTGGTGGAAAACACAAAACTGGACCAAATTTGTATTGTCTGATAGGACGTAAAACTGGCCAGGCACCTGGCTTTGCTTACACTGAGGCCAATAAAAACAAAGGTAAGTGTTACTGGAGAATTCTTGGCTCTTTACTAAATGCTTCCGACAGTTCTGTGAATATGTTATAGTCTTCCTAATTTGTTTATTGTATGTTTTAGCAAAATGAATTTTCCTTGGCCTCTATTTGTAAGTCGTGTTAAAATTTCACCGATCTGCTCCAGTCCTATGAAATGGTATAACCATATTTCAACAAATGAAATGAGAACTATTATATTCTTCCTTAGTACGCAAAATGTCACAGAATGTCGGGAAGCAGGAGGAATAAAATTAGAAAATAGGACGAACAATGAGAAATAACATAAGAATCTACATTTAGATTATGGGTTAGCATAACTGAAAGTTCTTTTAATATTTTCTTCAGATTGTTAAATGAACTGTTCAGTAAAGAATGGGTTTTTTTTCATAAATTACATTTCATTGTTGCTGTTGTAAAAATGTGTGGTAAAACAGCATGAATGGTACGGGATAGGTGGGTGAGCTTGCAGAAACGTTAGCACGTTGGGCAAAATGCTTAGCTGTATTTCGTCTGTCGCGACGTTGTGAGTTCAAATTCCGCTGAGGTTGACTTTGCCTTTCAACCTTTCGGGGTCGATAAATAAAGTACCAGTTGTGCACTGGGGGGGGGGTGATGTAATCTCTGGCTATTAACTCACAGTTTGTGTCCATATAGCATTTGCAAGGGAGGTCATCACTCCCATTTTTAGCCTTACATGATACAGACCTAGGTTTCTGGACGTTTCCCATCCTCAGTGTGAGACAACCACAAGTGATGAAAGCTCTCTCTCCACTTGCAAATACTATATATTCTTTAAGCGACACACAGTTAAGCTTGCTGTATGCAAAAAAAAAAAAAGGTTGGGATGAAATTTGAAGGGAAATTTAGTAATTGTTATAAACTTTCAAAGGAAGGGGACGTAATTGCTAGAAATGAATTAGTGACAGACCAACTGTTGCTTTTCCACTGAAACCAGTTGACTTATTACTCACTTTGTATGAAAAGTCTTGAACTAAATGGAACTTTGATGTTTGTTGACATTTTCTATCAAACAAAATAAAAAGGAAAGAAAGAAATCATCCTCTGGTTCTCTGCTTTCAGAGACATGGTATAAGGAACCATGTGAAGGTTAATGACAGGAAGAGAATCTAACTGTAAATACTCTGCGTACTCATTCGACTTCTGCTGGCATGGAAAAATGAATGTTAAAGGAGCAAATGTTAATCATCATCATCGTTTAACATCCGCTTTCCATGCTAGCATGGGTTGGACGATTTTGACTGAGGACTGGCAAACCAGATGGCTGCACCAGGCTCCAATCTTGATCTGGCAGAGTTTCTACAGCTGGATGCCCTTCCTAACGCCAACCACTCCGAGAGTGTAGTGGGTGCTTTTACATGCCACCGGCACGGGGCCAGTCAGGCGGCACTGGCAATGACCTCGCTCGAATCTTTTACACATGCCACTGGCACAGGTGCCAGTGAGGCGATGCTGGTAACGATCACGCTCGAATGGTGTTTTTTACGTGCCACCGGCACAGAGGCCAAATAGCCGCTCTAGCAACGATCACGCTCGGATGGTGCTCTTGATACCCTACTAGCACGGGGCTCGAGTGCCAGTAAGGTGACGCTGGCAACGATCATGCTCGAATGATGCCTTTTAAGTGCCACTGGCACTGAAGCCAGTTGGCCGCTCTGTCAATGATCACACTCGTATGGTGCTCTTTGTACCCCGCTAGCACAGACGCCAGTCATCGAATTTGATATACAATTTTAACCCCTTACCCAACAATTATTTTGAAAATGTATTTTTTCAGACATATTTTTTAATTGTTTTATTTTACTATGTTTTGAATGGTGATTTCGAGGTATATTTCAAACCTTATTTATTATGAATTTTAATTCAATAATATTGATTTTAAATTACCGCTTTGGGCAGAAACGAGTTAACCCGTTTTTAGACGAAGGAACTCGTTTGCTGTCGATTTTTGGCGAGTCTATCTTTTAACGAGTTAACTCGCCAGAGATAGAAAAAAACGATTTCGGTCAAAACGCATATATTCGTTTCTGCCGGGTAAGGAGTTAATGTCCATTTTTACCTGGCCTGCATTTCCAAGCACACCTGCTCCACACAGCAAGTTGCTAGTCATCTCTGCTAATTTATTCACTTTTACTCTTTTTAACATTTCATAATATTCTTTTTTTTTTTTTCTATTAGAAATATTCTGTTTAAGAATCTTAGAAAATGGTAACAAAATTGACTTTTTTTTTTTTTTTTTTTCATCTGTATTTTCCAGGTATTACTTGGACAAGGGAGACTCTTTTTATTTATCTAAAGAATCCCAAGGAATACATTCCTGGCACAAAGATGATATTTGCAGGTATTAAGAAAGAAAAAGAACGAGCCGATGTTATAGCCTATCTGGAAGAATGCTGTAAATCATAATGACAATTGACTTAGAGATCTCAAAATAATAGGATTAGATAATAAAATAGAGAAAAATATAATTTCGATTTTGTTCGGTTTGTATGTCTCATAAAATATTGTAAAAAAAATTACATTCTAAGAACATTGCAGGAAAATATCACAGACTATAATTAAAACCTTTTCTTTTTAAAACCATTGGAAAAAAAAAAAAAGATCTCAGAGTAACAGCATATATCAGTATTGTGAATAACGGTAATAATAAACAGAATATGTCACTCCTAGTTGATCCCTGTGTGTAGAATCAACAGAAACCAACTTTGAAAATTCGATTTACAAGATTAATAATAAACAGAATATGTCACTCCTAGTTGATCCCTGTGTGTAGAATCAACAGAAACCAACTTTGAAAATTCGATTTACAAGATTAAATTAAGCCTGAGTATAAATTAACCCGGCTCTCACTCAAGACCCTACTTTGTGATCATTTGATTATGAATGATACCCATTGTTGTTTAACCCCAGATTATCCCTGAACAAGCAGATTTGCTATGGAAAGCATTCCAGCCATGGCCATTGTCCTTGTAGGGGTATAAAAACTTCTTTCCTCAAAATCCTATCAGTTAAATATCTCTCAAATGTATCAGAAAAATATTTCTAAACAAATTACTGCTCTATCCTTGCGTGTATTTTTCATGTGAAGGCACATGGCGCAGGGGTTAGAGCGTCGAGCTTATGATCGTGAGGTTGTGAGCTCGAATCCCGGACCGGGTTGCGTGTTGTGTTCTTGAGCAAGACACTTTATTTCACGTTGCTCCAGTTCACTCAGCTGTAAAAATGAGTTGCAACATCACAGGTGCCAAGCTGTATCGGCTGTTGCCTTTCCCTTGGATAACATTGGTGGCGTGGAGAGGGGAGGCCGGTATGCATGGGCGACTGCTGGTCTTCCATAAACAACCTTGCCCAGACTTCCCATGGTCAGTGTCATGATCGAAGGGGGTCCCGATTTTTCCTCTACAGCTATCCATTATAATTTCATATTCCAGATGTGGAAGCAAAACTTGGAATCAAAAGGCCTTAACCTTTTAGTATTCTAACTGGTCATATCTGACCAATCTGAGAAAGTGGTATTTGTATGTAGAAGATGCACAGGAGCCATGAAGACTACAAATATTCGGGAAATGGATTTAACTCAAATGTCCCTGAGGCTCTTTAGAGATAGTGGATAATTTCTGCTACATAAGGGGCCTAATTAGCAGTGGGGGAGGATGTACTGAAACTATAGTTGCTGCAATAAGAATACGATGGAAAAAATTCAGTGTTTTTACCTTTGTTGGCAAGCAATGGTCTTTTTCTCCAGGTGAAAGGAAGATTGTATGAACAGCAATGCTACATGTTAGTGAGACATGAGCCCTGAATGCAGAGGACATGTGAATACTAGAGAGGAATGAAGCTAATATGCACTGGAATATGTTCATTGTCAGTGTATATGTACAACAGACTATGAGTGTATTGAGAGATAAGTTCGGCATGAGAAGAATTAGATGCAATTTGCAAGAGAGAAGACTGCACGGGTTTGTTCATGTGAAATCTAAATCGCTCAAAAATCAATAGAAATTGTAGTTGTGATACCAGTGCCGGTGGCATGTAAAAGAACCATCCGAACATGGCCGTTGCCAGCGCTGCCCCGACACGTAAGAAGCACCCACTACACTTCACGGAGTGGTTGACATTAAGAAGGGCATCCAGCTGATCAGACTGGGCCTGGTGCAGCCTCCTGGCTTCCCAGACCCCGGTCGAACCGTCCAACCCATGCTAGCATGGAAAGCGGACGTTAAACGATGATGATGATATGTATGAATAAAGAGGTACCGATCACTTAAAGTAGAGGGAATCCATGGAAGAAGGAGAGGCAAGGCATAAGACACAGTACTGAAGACCTGTCTCAAGATACTGAGCCTTACAAACAAGGTGACAAAAGGGCCGAAATATCTGTTTCCTTGCTGTACTCAAGAAGACCTGTTCACCACTGCAGAATTGATATCCCAAACCACCTTATGCTTGCCTGTGAGGGGCTCTGTCCCATGCACACCTGTAATTTATCTGCCCCATGCCCACCTGCATTCTCTCTGTTCTGTTAATATTTCCCCCTAACACCTATCACTTCTTTGTCACCTGAGAGCAGGACAGGTGTGTTCTACATCCCACTGCTCTCTCAGTTACCTCCTCCTCCTCCTCCCTGAACCACTTTCATTTCCCATTATCTTCCGAGCTGGCAGAAACGTTAGCACGCTGGGCAAAATGCTTAGCCGTATTTCATCTGCCGTTACGTTCTGGGTTCAAATTCTGCCAAGGTTGACTTTGCCTTTCATCCTTTCGGGGTTGATAAATTAAGTACCTATTTCTTTATTACCCACAAACACAGAGCGGACAAACAAGGACAGACATAGGTATTAAGTCGATTACATCGACCCCAGTGCGTAACTGGTATTTAATTTATCGACCCCAAAAGGATGAAAGGCAAAGTCGACCTCGGCGGAATTTGAACTCAACGTAACGCAGACGAAATACCGCTAAGCATTTCGCCCGGCATGCTAACGTTTCTGCCAGCTCGCCGCCTTTATAAATTAAGTACCAGTTACGCACTGGGGGTCGATGTAATCGACTTAATACCTTCGTCTGTCCTTGTTTGCCCACTCTATGTTTAGCCCCTTGTGGGTAGTACAGAAATAATTATCTTCCCTGCCTACTGTCTCTATCGGTCACCTTTCTGTGCCTTCTCTCCTTTATGCTGTTCCCCATCATTGACACCTTACTTATTTGCTATCACCCTCAGTGTCCTCACATGCCTACCACAATTCATTCCATCATTTGCTTCAGTCCCCTCTATCCTGCCTACCCGTCTTGTCTAAACTTCCGTATCACTATGCTTATTCTCACTATCCCCAATGTTCTTTGAGAGCATGTTCCAACACATCTTTGTCACCTTCCTTTCTTTTTCTACTGAAGTATTCAGGTATCTACTCAAAAACGACACCTGCCCCTGTCCCTCTATATTTCTTAATCTCCCATCAGCTGGTGCAATGTCACACCTCCACCTCACTGCTACTCTTCCACCTCCCACCTGAGGTGGTATTTGTCCTGCAGGTTACTTGGTGGCCTGGTTGTTTGATCCTTCTCGAGCCATTCCTGGCTCGTAAGGGCCGGTTTCCCAGTTTCCTTGGCGTATAGGTTCCCCAACTGGACAGGACGCCGGTCCATTGCAGGTGAGCTGCAAGATGCAGGAGGAAAGAGTGAGAGAAAGTTGTGGCAAAAGAGTCAGCAGAAGTTCGCCATTACCTTCTGCCAGAGCCGCGTGGAACTTAGGTGTTTCGCTCATAAACACACACATCACCCAGTCTGAGAGTCGAACCCTCGATCCCTAGACTGCGAAGCCATGTGGACTGGTTGGTGCTGGTGCCATGTAAAAAGCACTGAAATGGGTGTAATTTGGAAGGGCATCCAACCTTAGAAAACCTGTCAAAACAGACGTTAGTGACTGATGCTGCTTCTGGCCTTACCAACCTCTGTCAAACTTTTCAATCCATGGAAAACATGTCAGATGATGATATAAAAAGATTTCGTACCTACTCTGATATTGTATTTACAGATTGCTGTAAGGGCTAACTAATTTGTTTCAATAGTTCTAAGTTTATATTAGCTGTGTAATTGCTTTACTAAGCTTAAAAGTATTTCTTGTCCTTGCTGAATTTACAGGTTGTTTTATAAGGACATTTAAAAGTATTAAGACAGAAAGGTAAAAATACTTTGTTGTATTTAGGAATGGTCATTTTGCCAGTTTAGCCAATAAAAACACACGCACTATTATATTTGGTGTTACTTTGCTTCAGCGTTATGTATTTTTTACATTAATCCTAATCTTATATAAACAAAACTAAAAACAATAAAATACACAGATAAATAAACAAAGGGAAATAAATAACTATACATTAAAAAAAATAATAATAAAAAAAATTATAATAATAAGGTGTAAACATGAACAAAATAAAAATAAACAAAAACAAATTACACGAACGTATATAAATAGGAGATACAAATATTACAGGCACTCCCCCACACACTCACAAAACAGATATACATAGAGGTATACGCATGCGCAAATGAAGACATACAATAGGAATACAAGATACAAAATGGCTGACCGTTAGTAAGGAGAGACACAAATAAGAAAGAAGAAAGCAAAGGACCACTGATGAGGTCACAGAAGTGTGACGAAAGAACTCTGGCCGAAATAAGATTAAGATTAATATAAAAAGTTAATAAAGCTGAAGCAAAGTAACACCAAATATATAGTGCGCGTGCTTTTATTGGCTAAACTGGCAAAATGACCATTCCGAAATACAACACATGATTTCACATCAAAAATCTTGCAAAACAAATATATAAACGTAAAAATACTTATATTAAGTTCCACATGAAACTGGTGTAATCAGAAAACATTAAACCATAGCCACTGTGATGGATGCTGGTGTCAGGAGAAAGAATTTCAAGTTAAAAAGATTGATTAAGTCTTGAATTGGTTGTATTGCAGAGATGATAAGGATAACAAAAAGTCAAGAACCATCTCAAGTTCTTGTCTATATCATTGACATTCACTCTTGAAAAATCAGATTGTTACCATTAAATTTAAAGGTTGCAGATCAAGTATTTTAATATAACCTATCTTTATCCAACTGCAATTTAAAATTGAGCATTCTACAAATAGATTATGGGTTAGCATAACTGAAAGTTCTTTTAATATTTTCTTCAGATTGTTAAATGAACTGTTCAGTAAAGAATGGGCTTTTTTTCATAAATTTACATTTCATTGTTGCTGTTGTAAAAATGTGTGGTAAAACAGCATGAATGGTACAGGATAGGTGGGTGAGCTGGCAGAAACGTTGGCACGTCGGGCGAAATGCTTAGCTGTATTTCGTCTGTCGCGACGTTGTGAGTTCAAATTCCGCTGAGGTTGACTTTGCCTTTCAACCTTTCGGGGTCGATAAATAAAGTACCAGTTGCGCACTGGAGGGTCAATGTAATCGCTGGCTATTAACCCACAGTTTGTGTCCATATAGCATTTGCAAGGGAGGTCATCACTCCCATTTTTAGCCTTACATGATACAGACCTAGGTTTCTGGATGTTTCCCATCCTCAGTGTGAGACAACCACAAGTGATGAAAGCTCTCTCTCCACTTGCAAATACTATATATTCTTTAAGCGACACACAGTTGCTGATCTCATATAGAGAAAAACAACTTGTTTTAAATCTATGAGCAAGAGTAACAGTGCTGAATAGTATATGCCAACAGAATGTGGCAGTAGTATAAAGGACGATGTTACTGCTGTTTTAGCCCCAGGAAAACATCTTTTCTAGCTGGCTATCAACATAGTTTGTATCTGTATAGCATTTGTATCATCCTTGTCTCTAGCCTTACATGCTTACATGATACTCACAGATCTAGGTTTCTGAACACAATCCATCCTCAACGTGAAACAACCACAAGCTAGTGACAACAACAAAAAAAAGTAAAGTAATACACTACTAAATCAATGCTGAAGATTATGTCAGCAATTACTCTGGCAAAATAGTATTATCTGCTTAGCTGGCACCTTGAATTAAACTTTAGAATTGGAATCTAAAAAAAAATATGGAAGCGGAAAATTGTGGCAAGAGTCAAGATATACCCTGTGAGAAGAGACTTGGCACAAACGACTATAAATAGTAGCAATCTGAGAGACAGAGTCAGCATTTATCGCAGGAAGTCGTAAGGTGTTGTTTTGGTAATTTGTCGGAATATCATTTGCTGGTTTGTGGATTGTTATGTTGTTGTTCCCCTGCTTCGTTATGTTTTATTGTTACTACATGGTTATCGTGTAAAAAAGTTTTTATCATAACAATTGGCAATACGACAAAAATAAAGAATTATTAATAGAAAATAAACACTTTTACCATCTCTCTCTCTCTCTCCCATGCAGGCAGTGAAGGAGCTTCTGTATAGTAGCTCAGCTATAGAAATAACAGTTAAATTTCTTTCAAATAACACCACGATTTCAAAGGAAGGACCTCTGGATCATCAATATAGAATGTCTGAAAGAAAAAAAAAGCCAAATGGTCACAGCTGGAATACTTTTGTTCAGAGCTCAGCAGCCACTCTCTTGCTATCTTAACCAAAATTGAAAATGTCAATCTATATATATAAAGTCGAAGTTGTCTGTGTGTGTGTGTGGCAGTTTTGGTAGCCTTCAACTAACAATATCTCCTCCGAGACCCTGCGGCGCAAGTTGACCAAAATTGAGAGTATGATAGAAGAAGGCTTGCTCTTCATTCTGTAGAAGAAAAAATTCAAATCAGACCATGTTAACACCAAAAATTATTTACATCAAAAAGGTGCTTTTTTTTTTTAATGAAGATCCCTATTTTTTACGATCTTTTGACTGATATGTCACCATTTTGCGGAGTATTTCAATCAGAAAAATGTTCACTTAAAGAGAACATCAAGCTACATAATTCTTTTCAAAAATTCCAATTCTAAAGGGTCGAAACAAACCCGAGCAATGCCGGGCGATACTGCTAGTCTTAGAATACACAAATGTACTTATGGCGTTTGAAGATATGATATTAAACTATTGCTAACCACTCAATCTTCAAGTACCACTGAAACCTGTACTCTTTTCTCTCTTTTACTCTTTTACTTGTTTCATTCATTTGACTGCGGCCATGCTGGAGCATCGCCTTTAATCGAGCAACTCGACCCCGGGACTTATTCTTTTGTAAGCTCAGTACTTATTGTATCGGTCTCTTTTTTGCCGAACCGCTAAGTAACGGGGACATAAACACACCAGCATCGGTTGTCAAGCAATGCTAGAAGAACAAACACAGACACAAACACACACATACATCATCATCATCATCATCATCATCATTTAGCGTCCGTTTTCCATGCTAGCATGGGTTGGACGGTTCTACTGGGGTCTGTGAAGCCAGAAGGCTTCATCAGGCCCAGTCAAATCTGGCAGTGTTTCTACGGCTGGATGCCCTTCCTAACGCCAACCACTCCGTGAGTGTTGTGGGTGCTTTTTACGTGCCACCCGCACTGGTGCCAGACAGAGCTGGCAAACGGCCACGAACGGATGGTGCTTTTTATGTGCCACCGGCACAGGCTTCTTTCAGTTTCTGTCTACCAAATCCACTCACAAGGCTTTGGTCGGCCCGAGGCTATAGTAGAAGACACTTGCCCAAGGTGCCACGCAGTGGGACTGAACCCGGAACCATGTGGTTGGTAAGCAAGCTACTTACCACACAGCCACTCCTGCACCTGTATTGCTGTTTAGTTGTTGATCAGTCTTGAATCAACAGAATTGTTGATTAAAGGTTGAAATGCTTTTAATCCCAACGTCTTGAGTGTAGGGAGCCCAGGCCCTGTTATCCAGCATATCCCTTTTAAGACTGTTGGATATCATTTGAGGGAGATTTGGCTGTTTCTTCTAACAGGCAGAACAATTATATAGAGGCTCGCATGTTTTATGAAATTTATTTCTCAGGTGAACTGGAACAGAGTTATGCCCCTTGAATAACGACTAGCCAAGTCATTCTACCAGATTTCACTTCAGTCCTTTGAATTCTATCTCAAAACTTGAATTAAAATGTACAGGAGTGGCTGTGTGGTAAGTAGCTTGCTAACCAACCACATGGTTCCAGGTTCAGTCCCACTGCGTAGCACCTTGGCCAAGTGTCTTCTACTATAGCCTCGGGCCGACCAAAGCCTTGTGAGTGGATTTGGTAGACGGAAACTGAAAGAAGCCCGTCGTATATATGTATATATATATATATGAGTGTGTGTGTGTCTGTGTTTGTCCCCCTAGCATTGCTTGACAACCGATGCTGGTGTGTTTACGTCCCCGTCACTTAGCGGTTCGGCAAAAGAGACCGATAGAATAAGTACTGGACTTACAAAGAATAAGACCCGGGGTCGACTTGCTCGACTAAAGGCGGTGCTCCAGCATGGCCGCAGTCAAATGATTGAAACAAGTAAAAGAGTAAACCAGACACAAGGTAGAATATTTGTGGTTAAAAGACCTTGAGAGAAGCCAAATATCCTTTGTGGTTCTTATAACAGAAAGAACAACAAATAAAAAAAAAATGGTGGGCAATTTTTTAATCAGGGCTGAGTTTATGGTAAACAATGGAAAGTCTTAGTAAGCAGAAAAGCAGACGAATCACAGATCCCCTCAGATAGATGGCCCTGCTTGATCTGTAGGAAAGGCATAGGTAGAAATTCCATGACACGTACCTGGTATAAGCTATAGACACAAGAGCTGGGGTGGCTGTTGCAAGAGCATAGCTGCTAAAATAAGAATAAGTTGGGCAAAGCTCAGAGAGCTCCTACCTCTGTTGGTAACAAAGGGCTTCTCCCTAAGAGTGAAAGGTTGATTGTATGTTGCTTGAGCGTGAACAGCCATGTTGCATGGCAGTTTAACATCGGCTGTAACTGCTGAGGACAAACTCAGGCTTGAAAGAAATGAAGCTAGTATGCTTCACTGGATATGTGTAATGTCAGTACAGTGCATGTACAACAGAGTGTAAACGTCTTAAGAGTAAAGTCGGGCATAAGATGTGATGTGCAGGAGAGATGACTGCATTGATGTGATGGATATAGATGTGGACAGCTGTGTGAAGTGCCAATCTCTACCAGTGGAAGAGGGAGGCCCAGGAGGACATGGGACAATGTGGTGCATCATGATCTTCAAATGTTGGGTCTCATAGAGGCAATGACTAGTGATTGAGACCTTTGGTGATATATTGTGCTTTAGAAGACCCATCAAGTCATATGTATTCATAGCTGTGGTCGTTGTCAGTGTCATGTAATTAGCACCTGTGCTTTTACTCTTTACTCTTTCTCTTTTTTACTCTTTTACTTGTTTCAGTCATTTGACTGCGGCCATGCTGGAGCACCGCCTTTAGTCGAGCAAATCGACCCCGGGACTTATTCTTTGTAAGCCCAGTACTTATTCTATTGGTCTCTTTTGCCGAACCGCTAAGTGACGGGGACGTAAACACACCAGCATCGGTTGTCAAGCAATGTTAGGGGGACAAACACAGACACACACACACACACACACACACACATATATATATATATACATATATACGACAGGCTTCTTTCAGTTTCCGTCTACCAAATCCACTCACAAGGCATTGGTCGGCCCGGGGCTATAGCAAAAGACACTTGCCCAAGATGCCAAGCAGTGGGACTGAACCCGGAACCATGTGGTTGGTTAGCAAGCTACTTACCACACAGACACTCCTGCGCCTATATGTTAGCATGTAAAAAGCACTTTTCGAGTACTGGGCCTCACGGTGGCCAGTGTTAATGTTACATAACTAGCAATCATGTAAGTGATGCATAACAAGCATTTTTCGAGCACTGGGCCTCATGGAAGCAATGACAAATGACTGAGACCTTTCGCAATATGCTGTACTTGAGAAGAAAGATCCATCAAGCCAAGTGAATTCATAGTGATGGCAGATACTGGTGTAGTTTGGCATTTGGAAGGACATCCAGACATAGAAACCATGCCAAATCAAACTGGAGTTCGTTGCTGCCTGTCATTGCCAGCCCTTGTCAAACTGTCCAACCCATACCAGCATGGATAAGGGATGCTAAATGGTGATGATATATAGATCAAATACAGAAAATGGGATTCATGTGAGTCTTTATTCAAAACCACTACAATTGTTTCAACTCTAGAAAAACGACGACGCCGTGGTGATCTCATTCTCGCTCACAACATCATAAGTGTAACCTCTTGAAAGAGCTGTTCTTCACTCCTGCTCCAGAGCGTCGGCTGCGGGGTCATTCCGAAAAGCTCTACCTGCGACGATTTCATCTCAATCGAAGGAGAGGAGCTTTCTCCATCCGGGTTGCGGATCCGTGGAACAAGCTGCCAGACGAGATGGTGAAGATGCCGACGACCACTTTCTTCAAAGTCTCCCTTGACCTCAAGTGGCCTGAACTCTTTACACGAACACCACCCTGTACTTAACTCCATGTCCCCCTACATGGCTTTGCTTTCTGCTTTTGAGCCAAAAAATTAACTAACTAACTAACTCATCCTGCAGCTGAGATCCTGTACAATCAATTGTCTTGCATCACAGATGGAGATTGAAGCTCATCAGGTGACTTTTTAAACAATTACCTCATTTTTTCTTCTCTCCATTTCTTATTTTCATGCTAAAAATATTCTATTGGCAACGAAAAACATTCTATAGGCAACTAAAAATATTCTTTAGACAACTAAAAATATTCTATTGGCAACGAAAAACATTCTATAGGCAACTAAAAATATTCTTTAGACAACTAAAAATATTCTATTGGCAACGAAAAACATTCTATAGGCAACTAAAAACATTCTTTAGACAACTAAAAATATTCTATTGGCAACGAAAAACATTCTATAGGCAACTAAAAATATTCTTTAGACAACTAAAAATATTCTATTGGCAACGAAAAACATTCTATAGGCAACTAAAAACATTCTTTAGACAACTAAAAATATTCTATTGGCAACGAAAAACATTCTATAGGCAACTAAAACATTCTTTAGACAACTAAAAATATTCTATTGGTAACGAAAAACATTCTATAGGCAACTAAAAATATTCTTTAGACAACTAAAAATATTCTATTGGCAACGAAAAACATTCTATAGGCAACTAAAACATTCTTTAGACAACTAAAAATATTCTATTGGTAACGAAAAACATTCTATAGGCAACTAAAAATATTCTTTAGACAACTAACAATATTCTATTGGCAACGAAAAACATTCTATAGGAAACTAAAAACATTCTTTAGACAACTAAAAATAGACAACTAAAAATATTCTATTGGCAACGAAAAACATTCTATAGGCAACTAAAAACATTCTTTAGACAACTAAAAATATTCTATTGGCAACGAAAAACATTCTATAGGCAACTAAAAACATTCTTTAGACAACTAAAAATATTCTATTGGCAACGAAAAACATTTCTATAGGCAACTAAAAACATTCTTTAGACAACTAAAAATGTTCTATTGGCAACGAAAAACATTCTATAGGCAACTAAAAATATTCTTTAGACAACTAAAAATATTCTATTGGCAACGAAAAACATTTTATAGGCAACTAAAAATATTCTTTAGACAACTAAAAATATTCTATTGGCAACGAAAAACATTCTATAGGCAACTAAAAACATACTTTAGACAACTAAAAATATTCTATTGGCAACGAAAAACATTCTATAGGCAACTAAAAACATTCTTTAGACAATTAAAAATATTCTATTGTCAACGAAAAACATTTCTATAGGCAACTAAAAACATTCTTTAGACAACTAAAAATATTCTATTGCCAACGAAAAACATTCTATAGGCAACTAAAAACATTCTTTAGACAACTAAAAACATTCTATAGGCAACTAAAAATATTCTTTAGACAACTAAAAATATTCTTTAGACAACTAAAAATATTCTATTGGCAACGAAAAACATTCTATAGGCAATTAAAAATATTCTTTAGACAACTAAAAATATTTTATTGGCAACGAAAAACATTCTATAGGCAACTAAAAACATTCTTTAGACAACTAAAAATATTCTATTGGCAACGAAAAACATTTTATAGGCAACTAAAAATATTCTTTAGACAACTAAAAATATTCTATTGGCAACGAAAAACATTTTATAGGCAACTAAAAATATTCTTTAGACAACTAAAAATATTCTATTGGCAACGAAAAACATTTTATAGGCAACTAAAAACATTCTTTAGACAACTAAAAATATTCTATTGGCAACTAAAAATATTCTTTAGGCAACTGAAAATATTCTATTGGCAACGAAAAACATTTTATAGGCAACTAAAAATATTCTTTAGACAACTAAAAATATTCTATAGGCAACGAAAAACATTCTATAGTCAACTAAAAACATTCTTTAGACAACTAAAAATATTCTATTGGCAACGAAAAACATTCTATAGGCAACTAAAAATATTCTTTAGACAACTAAAAATATTCTATTGGCAACGAAAAACATTCTATTGGCAACTAAAAACATTCTTTAGACAACTAAAAATATTCTATTGGCAACGAAAAACATTCTATAGGCAACTAAAAACATTCTTTAGACAACTAAAAATATTCTATTGGCAACGAAAAACATTCTATAGGCAACTAAAAACATTCTTTAGACAACTAAAAATATTCTATTGGCAACGAAAAACATTCTATAGGCAACTAAAAACATTCTTTAGACAACTAAAAATATTCTATTGGCAACGAAAAACATTCTATAGGCAACTAAAAACATTCTTTAGACAACTAAAAATATTCTATTGGCAACGAAAAACATTCTATAGGCAACTAAAAACATTCTTTAGACAACTAAAAATATTCTATTGGCAACGAAAAACATTCTATAGGCAACTAAAAATATTCGATTTGCCAACGAAAAACATTCTATAGGCAACTAAAAATATTCTTTACACAACTAAAAATATTCTATTGGCAACGAAAAACATTCTATAGGCAACTAAAAACATTCTTTAGACAACTAAAAATATTCTATTGGCAACGAAAAACATATGAAGTATGGAACAAACTGCCAGCATCAGTTGTTAGTTGTCGGAGCACTGCATCCTTCAAAACTTCCATGCTTCCTGAGATTCACCAACACTACACCTGGTTTCCCCCCCCCTATATACACGCAAGCATGTATCTGACTCATACACTGATCATTTTCCAGACATTTGTACATTACTGCATATGCTTTATATGCACTTTTGACAAGTTGTGTTGCACCTGAGCACTGTATACAATAATTTCATTATTATCATTATTATTATTATTATTATTATGAAAACTGCTGCAATGTAGCAGACTACTTAAAAATATATCTTAATAAGTTGGAGATAAGAAAGAATGAGGTACTTGTTTAAAAAGTCACTTGAGGAGATGCAATATGCACCTATCATGCAAGACAATTGATTATACTACCTGTGAGGTACAGATGCAGGATGGGTTGAAACAATTGTAGTGGATTTAAATAAAGAATCTTGTGAATTCCATTTTTTATATCTGATCTATTTATATAAACGCCACAAACACCAAGAAATACCTCAAGTAAATCCAGTAGCATATGAATCATCAGATATTGACAAGAGGTCGCAAGTAAATATGGTTGGCACAGCATCCTTACAAGGTTTATATCCAAATATAATTTTAACTATATATGTGTGTGTTTACATGTATCATCATCATCATTTAATGTCCATTTTCCATGCTAGCATGGGTTGGATGGTTTCTACAGGTGGATGCCCTTCCTAACGTCAACCACTCCGTGAGTGTAGTGGGTGATTTTTACATGCCACTAGTACAAGTGCCAGGCGAGGCTGGCAATGGCCACAATCAGTTGGTGCTTTTTACGTGCCACCGGCACTGAAGTCAGTCAAGGCGGCACTGGCGTCGGCCATGTTCGGATGGTGCTTTTTACATGCCACCAGCACAGGGATCATATATACATATATACTCAAGTATTCAAAAGTCACTTAAGTGATGTTGTTGGCACTTTTATCAATAACTCATCCGCATAGAATAAAAAATCAAAGCTGCATAGAATAAAAAATTTCTTACTTGAAGAACAGGTAAGGCTCAAAACAACTGGAAGGACATAAGGCTGGGAACCAGTGTCTCAGTACCATATTCATCCACCCATACTAGCATAGAAAACAGATGTTAAAATGAACATATGACATTGC
This sequence comes from Octopus sinensis, assembly GCF_006345805.1. Taxonomy (NCBI): domain Eukaryota; kingdom Metazoa; phylum Mollusca; class Cephalopoda; order Octopoda; family Octopodidae; genus Octopus; species Octopus sinensis. The sequence continues at coordinate 6,237,867 of NC_043006.1, read as the reverse complement.
ATATATTTTCTGTTTAATAAATCTGAAATTTTTGGGAACACAAATTTGTCAATAGCAGTTGGATCATGTGCATAGATATATTAAGTTCACGAGACAGGAATTCTGATCTTACTGCAGAGTTTCATTATTGTTCTGGTGGAGAGAAAATCATATTTGGCCATTCTTTCAACCCTTTCATTACCAACCCGGCTGAAACCACAACTGGCTCTGTAGTACAAATGTCTTGTTTTCATAAGTTCTGAATTAAAATCTTCCACCAAACCTTGGTCACAGTTTATGTTCCTAACACTAGCTGAACGATAACTAAGTTATTTTACTAAATTCTTTGTTATATTTAAAGTAATTCAAAGAAACACAGGGCATCACAAAATAAATGCGGTAACGAAAGGGTTAAATACACTACTGAAAGCAAAACAGAAGTTGAGAACTGCCTTAGAGAAAGGACTTTTTAGAGATATTTTTGTAACTAAGTTCTCTAATAATGGAATTTGATTATTCAAATAAACACCAGGTATTAAATGTGAAAACTGGAAAGAAATGAGGCAAGCACAATATGGTAGATATGTAATGCCATGAACAATGAAGTACATGAGCTGAGAGAAAAATATTTACAAATATATATAAATGTATACACACCAATCAGAATAGTAAAAAAGAGCTGAGTGACCCTTATGCATGAGAAAAAATGCAGGGGGTATTGTATTTATCACACTGTATATATGTAAACGTGTATTTTTTATGTAGATGCATTTACATGTTTATATTCATTATTATTATTTTAAACATATCACAAAAGTGTGTGTGTGATAGAAAGACAGACAGACAGATAGATAGATAGATTGATGGATGGATGGATAAAATAGATATATTGGTGGAAATCGATCAGAATGGAAATCCATCAATGGAAATTGCAGATGTGTTACCAGTGCCGGTGGCATGTAAGAGAACCTTCCGTTTCGCGACCGTTGCCAGCACCGCCCCGTTTCGTGTCCGTTGCCAGCCTCGCCTGGCCCTTGTGCCGGTGGCACATAAAAAGCACCATCCGTTCGTGGCCGTTTGCCAGCTCTGTCTGGCACCTGTGTGGGTGGCACGTAAAAAGCACCCACTACACTCACGGAGTGGTTGGCGTTAGGAAGGGCATCCAGCCGTAGAAACACTGCCAGATTTGACTGGGCCTGATGAAGCCTTCTGGCTTCACAGACCCCAGTAGAACCGTCCAACCCATGCTAGCATGGAAAACGGACGCTAAACGATGATGATGATGATATTATGCTTCCGACTGAGATGGGTGGGAGTTCTTGAGTATAACATATTGCCACTTATCACAGTCCTTTGTCTTCTGTGAAGTTTACAGTCCTAATATCCCACCTCACAACTTTGTCTCACACCAGTCATTTCATGATGATATAATTTAAACTTCAACAGTATTGATGAAGAAATCTTAGGAAATATCTTTCATCATCATCATCATCATCATCGTTTAACATCCGTTCTCCATGCTAGCATGAGTTGGACGGTTCGACCGGGGATCTGGGAAGCCAGAAGGCTGCACCAGGCTCCAGTCTGATCTGGCAGTGTTTCTACAGCTGGATGCCCTTCCTAATGCCAACCACTCTGTGAGTGTAGTGGGTGCTTCTTACGTGCCACCAGCACAGGTGCCAGGCGAGGCTGGCAGTGGCCACGATCAGATTGGTACTTTTTATGTGCCACCGGCACGGAAGCCAGTCAAGGGACAACAAATAAACGGTACCTCAACTGCCAATGACAACTAGTTGATTAGATTATCATCATCTTCCACTGACCGGAGCATCCAGTCATTGTAGTACTACTGCAGACTCCCTAGCAGTCAGCAATCACCAATTCATATTGGAGTACTACTCCAGACATCACTTCATATTGGGGTACCACCACTCCAGACATCACTTCATATTGGGGTACCACTCCAGACATCACTCACAAGATACCCAACAATAAATAAGTAGCCAATATACACCAGTTAACAGGTGGCACATGGTCTAGAGGTTAGAGCAGCGGACTCGCAGTCAAGGGATCATGGGTTCGAATCTCAGACCGGGCGGTGTGCGTGTTTATGAGCAAAACACCTAAGCTCCACGCAACTCTGGCAGAAGGTAATGGCAAACTTCTGTTGACTCTTTTGCCACAACTTTCTCTCGCTCTTTCCTCCTGCATCTTGCAGCTCACCTGCGATGGACTGGCGTCCCATCCAGGTGGGGAACCTATACACCACAGAGACCAGGAAGCCGGCCCTAATGAGCCAAGCGTGGCTCGAGAAGGAACAAACAACATACATAACAGGTGAGGGTTGGTAACAGGAAGAGCGTCGACTGGTAGAAAATCTGCCTCAACAAATTTCATCGGACCTACATAAGCATGAAAATCTGGATGTTAAAACGATGATGATGATGATGATGACGAGGACGACGATGATGATGATGATGATGATGATGATGATGATGATGATAATGATGACGATGACGAGGACGATGACGATGAAGATGATGATGATGATGATGATGACGAGGACGGTGAAGATGAAGATGATGATGGCGATGATGATGATGATAATGATGACGAGGACATTGACGATGAAGATGATGATGATGATGATGACGAGGACGATGACGATGATGGCGATGATGATGATGATGATGATGATGATGACGAGGACGATGAAGATGATGATGATGAAGATGAGGATGATGATGATGATGATGATCACAGCACAAAAAGGTAAACACAAAACAAAATTTACTGATTAAAAAAGGAACTTCAATACTCTCCAGGTATCATATCTGCTCTCTGCACACAGCCCATCCCAATAACAGCCAAACTCCCTTCCAATCACATTCCCATTATCAAAGCAGGTGCATTAACAAAGAAAACAAATTTCTGCAAAGCCAGGTGAAAATACCTTCGCGGAAATACAGAATTACTGCCATAAATGCTGCAAGATGACATTGATGTGTGGTTCTTAGTGTGTAGCACGAATGTCCTCTGTTTCGGCAATACATATAGTAAAATTGGAACGATACAGAAAAGATTAGCATGGCCCCTGCACAAGGATGACACGCAAACTCATGAAGCGTTCCATATAAAAAAAAAAAGAAAAAGAAAGGCGGCGAGCTGGCAGAAACGTTAGCACACCGGACGAAATGAGTAGCTGTATTTCGTCTGCCGTTATGTTCTGAGTTCAAATTCTGCCGAGGTCAACATTGCCTTTCATCCTTTCGGGGTTGATAAATTAAGTACCAGTTACGCACTGGGGTCGATGTAATTGACTTAATCCGTTTGTCTGTCCTTGTTTGTCCCCTCTATGTTTAGCCCCTTGTGGGCAGTAAAGAAATAACTAATGTCCTCTGCCCCTTGTGGAGGCACATGGCTTAGTGGTTAGAGTATTGGACTTATGATTTTAAGGTTGTGGTTTCAATCCCTGGACCAGGTGATGTGTTGTAGCCTGTTCTTGAGCAAAGCCCTTAATTTCACGTTGCTCCAGTCCACTCAGCTGGCAAAAACGAGTAACGCTGCGATGGACTGGCATCCGATCCAAGTGGGGAATTAATATGCCATGGAAACCAACCGTTATGAGTCAGATGAACTCGAGAAGGTAGCAAACTAATGGCACCCTGAAGATGGTGTGTTGTGATTTAAGGAAGAATATACTGCTGGGTTTAGTAGAACAAGATACAGTGCAGAGGGTTCTTTGTGACACACAACAAGAGTGCAGCAGGATTGTCTCTGAACACTTCTAAGATGCACACTGCCATGCCCTAAGCAACTTGACCTCAACCTTCTCGATTGAGGCCTTGAGCAGAGTGAGATCCACATAATATCCCAGGACAAAACCCCTTTAAGAAAGGTGTGAATGCAGTCAAAACAACCATGGTTATATTTTACGGATATTTTTCGTTTCCCTTCTATTTCTACTATAGAATGTTTTTCGTTGCCAATAGAATATTTTTAGTTGTCTAAAGAATGTTTTTAGTTGCCTATAGAATGTTTTTCGTTGCCAATAGAATATTTTTAGTTGTCTAAAGAATGTTTTTAGTTGCCTATAGAATGTTTTTCGTTGCCAATAGAATATTTTTAGTTGTCTAAAGAATGTTTTTAGTTGCCTATAGAATGTTTTTAGTTGCCTATAGAATGTTTTTCGTTGCCAATAGAATATTTTTAGTTGTCTAAAGAATATTTTTAGTTGCCTATAGAATGTTTTTCGTTGTCTAAAGAATGTTTTTAGTTTTCTATAGAATGTTTTTTGTTGCCAATAGAATATTTTTAGTTGTCTAAAGAATGTATTTAGTTGCATATAGAATGTTTTTCGTTGCCAATAGAATATTTTAAGTTGTCTAAAGAATGTTTTTAGTTGACTATAGAATGTTTTTAGTTGCCTATAGAATGTTTTTCGTTGCCAATAGAATACTTTTAGTTGTCTAAAGAATATTTCTAGTTGCCTATAGAATGTTTTTCGTTGCCAATAGAATATTTTTAGTTGTCTAAAGAATGTTTTTAGTTGCCTATAGAATGTTTTTACTTGCCTATAGAATGTTTTTCGTTGCCTATAGAATATTTTTAGTTGTCTAAAGAATGTTTTTAGTTGCCTATAGAATATATTTTGTTGCCTATAGAATATCTTATGTTGCCCCTAGAATGTTTTTAGTTGCTCATAGAATGCTTTTAGTTGCCAATAGAATGCTTTTATTTGTCTATAGAATGTTTTTAGTTGACCCTAGAATGTTTTTAGTTGCCCCTAGAATATTATAGTTGACCCCTGAATGTTTTTAGTTGACCCAAGAATGTTTTTAGTAGCCCCTAGAATATTTTTAGTTGCCTATAGAATGTTTTGAGTTGCTAAAGAATATTTTTAGTTGGCCCTAGAATGTTTTTATTTGCCTACAGCATGTTTTTCGTTGCCCATAGAATGTTTTTAGTTGACCCTAGAATGTTTTAGTTTCCCCTAGAATGTTTTTAGTTGACCTTATAATGTTTTTAGTTGACCCTAGAATATCTTTATTTGACACTAGAATGTTTTTAGTTGCCCCCAGAATGTTTTTAGGTGCCCCTAGAATGTTTTTATTTGCTTATATAATCTCTTCAGTTGCTCATACATTTTTTAGTTTCCCCTAGTATGTTTTTAGTTAACCCAAAATGTTTTTAGTTGACCCTAGAATGTTTTTAGCTGACCCTAGAATGTTTTTAGTTGACTCTAGAATGTTTGTAGTTGCACATAGAATGTTTTTTTGTTGACCCTAAAATATCTTTAGTTGACCCTAGAATGTTTCTTATTGACACTAGAATGTTTTTAGCTGACCCTAGAATGTTTTTAGTTGCCCCTAGAATGTTTTTAGTTGCCCATAGAATGCTTTTAGTTGCCCATAGAATGTTTTTAGTTGACTGTAGAATGTTTTTAGTTGAACCTAGAATGTTTTTAGTTGCCCCTAGAATATTATTGTTGCCCATTGAATGTTTTTAGTTGACCGTAGAATGTTTTTAGTTGACCCTAGAATGTTTTTAGTTGCCCCTAGAATGTTGTTAGTTGCCCATAGAATGCTTTTAGTTGCCCATAGAATGTTTTTAGTTGACTAGAATGTTTCTAGTTGACACTAGAATGTTTTTAGCTGACCCTAGAATGTTTTAAGTTGCCCTAGAATGTTTTTAGTTGCCCATAGAATGCTTTTAGTTGCCCATAGAATGTTTTTAGTTGACCCTAGAATGTTTTTAGTTGCCCATAGAATGCTTTTAGTTGCCCATAGAATATTATAGTTGCCCATTGAATGTTTTTAGTTGACATGTTTTTAGTTGCCCATAGAATGTTTTTAGTTGACCCTAGAATGTTTTTATTTTCTTACTTGTTTCAATCATTAGAATGTGGCCATGCTAGGGCACTGCCCCGAAGAATCTTTAGTCATAGAAAAATCAGCATTTTAGAATTTAGATTTAAAGTCTTTTGTTTTCTTCACTCTGCACATTATTGAGAATGAGCTGATCCTTTGAACTTTCTCTGGTTGTTGAAGGTCTAACAGAATTATGGCGCCGAAGGCTAGTCATTCAAGCATACATCTTATCATTCTTAAAATTTTTTGGAGTAAATGCTTTCCCTTTTGTTAGAATTCAGGCAATGTTTACATTGAGTAGTAAAGAATCTTGTGTTCTGTTATTTTATTCCACTTATTTTCAATTGAATATATTTTTGTTTCCTTAAAAATTGGAAAATAAAAGTTTTTTTACAACTACAATTTGTTGTTGTTTATGTGAAATTATAAAAAAATTCAAGAGATTTGTCTATTATTTCTAGCATGTGGAAAGACCACCTAGGCTTAACTTCATTTAATAGTTGAAAATTACGTAAAAAATATTCTTGGGTTGATACATTCAACTAAAATTTCTTCAAGGCGGTGCCTCAGCATGGCCGCAGTCTAATGATTGAAACAAGTATAAATAAATAAAAAAGAGAAATATATCAAATGGAAATTGTAGATGTGTACCCTGTGCCAGCGGAACGTAAAAAGCAACATCCAAACATGGCCGATGCCAGCGCTGCCTTGATTGGCTTCTGTGCCGGTGGCATGTAAAAAGCACCAACTGATCGTGGCTACTGGCACCTGTGCCAGTGGCATGTAAAAAGCTCCCACTATACTCATGGAGTGGTTGGTGTTAGGAAGAGCATCCAGCTGTAGAAACACAGCCAGATCAGACTGGAGCCTGGTGCAGCCTCCTGGCTTCCCAGACCCCTGTTGTACGGTCCAACCCGTGCTAGCATGGAAAACAGATGTTAAACGATGATGATGATGATGCTGATGATGATGATGATGATGATCACTGAGGTGGTTTTGATCGGGCTTAAAAAAAATTCTGGGTTCAATACAGTTGTCTAAAGATTCTTCAAGATAATGCCCCAACATCCCTGCAGTCTAATAACTGCAATAAGTAAAAAGGGAAAAACAATTCTGGGAGTTCAACAAAATATTCTTCAAAGCAATACTCTAGCATGGCCACAGTTTGATGACTGAAACAAGTAAACAGGGGAAAAAAACCTAAAAATATAACTGAAGTGGTTTTGTCCACTTTCACACTTTAACTATGGGGGTTGTCCTGGGGGGTGGAGGTCCTAGTGGGGGTTTTGTCATACACTCAAACAGAGCTTACAGAGAGAGCCTCTACAAGGTCATTCAACCTATCAGAAATAGCAGCAAAATCTCTCTCTCAAGTCACACAGTAGTTATTTGTTCCTTTTTACTTTGATAACAACACACTTCATATTTAAAGTAACATAAATAAACAACACATTATATGACATAGTTCTAAATACATCCAAAAGGACAGAATGGTCACAGCTGTGACTGACCGATCAGACTCGATGGGAAGTAAAAAATAAATAAATAAAAATCCAGTATGCTCTAATTTTATTCAATCCACTTATAATTAAAGGCCTTCCAACCTTGACCATCTCATCTTTTCTATATCCAAAAACTTCTTATCTTCTGTAATTTTCTTTTCCATTTTATTTTATAAAAATGTAAAAATTACAATATCACTGAAAATATAAAATTTGCCAATCCACTTATAATTAAAGGCCTTCCAACCTTGACCATCTCATCTTTTCTATATCCAAAAACTTCTTATCTTCTGTAATTTTCTTTTCCATTTTATTTTATAAAAATGTAAAAATTACAATGTCACTGAAAATATAAAATTTGCAATAACGTCATTGGAAGTATGATGTATATTCTTATCAAAGCAGACAGGAAATGAATAACCAATGAAACTAGGACAACAGAAGAAGACAAGTTAATGTAATTGGTAACAAAGAATTTTTCACACAAGTTACTTTAGAGTCTCTTTTGCTTTGCTTTCCTAAACTGCTGTAAAATACTGCAGCAGAAAGAAGTTTTAACATAAACTTCCAAGTTACTGGATAGCCTCTGCTCAGCTGACCTGTCAAAGTGAGTTTTTAATTTAGTTTACACATTCAGTGTTGACTTATTTTCTTTTATATTTGTCCTTTTCACACACACACACACACACACACATACACACACATTCTCTTGCTATTTTATTTAGTACTATGAGTGACCGAAAGAAACAATGTCCATAACCTACGTCCTTAGATTATTATATATCGAAATTTAAGCAGTGATTTTACAAACTAAATATATTACTTAAATTGGGTAATCTGGGGACTTAATCAGGAGATGAGATGGAGCAACAATGGCCCTTTTTTTTCAGGCCTTGGAAATTACTAATGTAAAGGGACATTGGTATGTCTTTAAACCTGGCCCCAATACTTGCAACACACTGAACTCCACTAAAGAAACTCAAAGGCCTAGTGGTGGCAAAATTGTTAGAATGCTGGGCAAGACACTTGGTGGAATTTTACCCATCTTTATATTCTAAGTTCAAATCCCACTGATGTTGACTTCACCTTTTATCTTTTTTGGGGGTCAATGAAATAAATACCAGTTGATCACTAGGGTTGATGCAACCAACTTACCCCTCCCCTAAAATTGCTGGCCTGGTGCCAAAATTTGAAACCAATATGATACTATGAGTTTGGCAAAACAAAAAGTTTCTGGTTTCTTTTTTAATATTGCAATTTATTAAAGATTTTGACAGAGCACTTTATATTAGGGAAACATAAAATATTCTTTATATATTTTCCTATGCCTCTTGCCATAGAGATTGAGGAGTGTTCTTGAAAGATTATTGAAATATATCAATTAACAAGGAATCAAAACGTCGATATTTTTGTAGATTAGAATTGGATTTTCCAAGTATGGGGGGGATCCCCAACCCACCACCTAAATGTAAGTTATCAATCAAGTTGGTTCAGTTACCTCAAAATTGTTGTCCCTTACAAGAGATCAATATGTTTGTACCATCAAGATCAGTGGTTCTCATCTCCTTTTGGCCTGTGAACCACTTTAATACCTATTTTATTCAGGTGGACCCTCATAGCGATTTGATGTTTAAAATGTCCTATTATATCTCTATGATTATATATTATCAGGTACCAAAATATTTTGTGTCAAAATATTTTGTGTATTGTAGAATTATAAGCAATTTCTTGCGCACAATTTTTAACAAACAAAATCTTCTATGGACCCCAGTTGAGAACCACTGATCTACATAGGTGGTTTATTTGAGAAAAGTACTTGAGTTAGAATTCATTTCCCCACAGCATTTTCCTAGGCTCTTATAAATGGTGCCATTTTCTCAATGTAACCGAGTATGAGCTTTTTTTTTTTTTTTTTTTGTTTGAGAGACTGAGAAATTTATTAATTTGCATAGAAACAGGAAAGGTTTGGCATAAAGAAGGGTTTCTGGCCTTAGAAAACTCTACCACAAGGTGGTCTCATGTGACTGAGCATGGAAGAGTAGATGTTAAAACAAGGGTGATGATGACAACGACAACGACGACAATGATGATGACAATAACAGTAATAACAATGACAATGATGATGATGAATTACTTGTATTTCATACAATTAGGAAGAAAATCAAATTATGAAACACTTAATTAAACAATCCCAACATTTAAAGGATGGTCTATTCATACTGTTTTTCTGCTAAGGAACCACAAATATAGGTCTCTCAAGATGTATGTTAAGATTAAACATTTGTACAGGATGTGACATTGATAGCAAAGAAGTATGGAACTATCACAGGACCACTAATAATGAGAAGAAGTGACCATATCATTCTCAGACTCTCTCTCAAAATGGAGAAGTTTATTCCATTTATAATGAGTCGTAGAAAAATGGCAAGAAGAAAGAATAAACATAATGATGATTTGAATTAAGGTTCATCATCATCATCATCATCATCATCGTTTAACGGCCGCTTTCCATGCTAGCACGGGTTGGATGGTTCAACTGGGATCTGGGAAGCCAGAAGGCTGCACCAGGCCAGTCAGATCTGGCGGTGTTTCTACAGCTGGATGCCCTTCCTAACGCCAACCACTCCATGAGTGTAGTGGGTGCTTTTTATGTGCCACCGACACAGGTGCCAGACGAGGCTGGCAAACGGCTATGCTCGGATGGTGTTTTTTTTTGTGCCACCGACACAGGTGCCACGCTCGGATGGTGTTTTTTTTTGTGCCACTGACACAGATGCCAGATGAGGCTGGTGAACAGCCACACTTGGATGGTGGTTTTTACGTGCCACCGGCACGGAGGCAAGGCAAGGCTAGCACGGCCACGATCGGATGGTGTTTGTTACGTGCCACCAGCACGGAGGCCAGTTGATGCGGTGCTGGCTAAGGCCACATTCGGATGGTTTTCTTATGTGCCACCGGCACTGGTACCACAAAAATACAAATTCCATTGATGTTCATCGATTTTGATTTGAAGGTTCAAGTTTAATATACTTGTGTCACCAATGACCAAGCCTTTAGATTCATTTGTATTGAATTCTTGGCAGGCGTAGGAGTGGCTGTGTGGTAAGTAGCTTGCTTATGAACCACATAGTTCCGGGTTCAGTCCCACTGCGTGGCAACTTGGGCAAGTGTCTTCTACTATGGCCCCAGGCCGACCAAAGGCTTGTGAGTGGATTTGGTAGATGGAAACTAAAAGAAGCCTGTCGTATATATGTATATACATATATATAAATATGTGTGTGCATGTGTGTGTGTATATGTTTGTGTGTCTGTGTTTGTCCCCCCCCCCACCACCACCACCACCACCAACATCACTTGACAACCGATGCTGGTGTGTTTACGTCCCTATAACTTAGCGGTTCGGCAAAAGACACCGATAGAATAAGTACTAGGCTTACAAAGAATAAGTCCTGAGGTCGATTTGCTCGACTAAAGGTGGTGCTCCAGCATGGCCACAGTCAAATGACTGAAACAAGTAAAAGAGAGTAACTGCCAGACGAGATGGTGAAGATGCCGACGACCGCTTTGTTCAAAGCCTCCCTGGACCTCAAGTGGCCTGAACTCTTTACATGAACACCACCCTGTATTTAACTCCATGTCCCCCTACATGGCCTTGCTATTTGCTTTTGAGCCAAATTAACTAACTAACTAACATCTATCTATTTATAATAAGAGGTCTAGTTTGGATTTGAAACCTGAACTCTTGGTTCACGGACTTTAAATCTCAGCACATTTGCAAGCTGGTGTTTTTAATTTAATTTCTTCTGTAGGTGAGTAACAAAACCAAACATATCCTTTTAATCCTCTTGACCCTGTTATTTGTGACTTTTTTCTAATGGACTGCCATAATGACAAAGGTTGGTAATTTAGTTGGTGCCTGGCATCAAATCACAGAAGCAGTGGTAGAAATGAGTCACTGCAACCGGTCAGCAATAGCAATGGAGGCACAATGGCCCAATGTTTAGGGCAGCGGACTCGCGGTTGGAGGATCGCGGTTTCGATTCCCAGACCGGGCGTTGCGTGTGTTTATTGAGCGAAAACCCCATGAGGCTCCAGCAGGGGGTGGTGGCAACCCCTGTTCTACTCTTTTGCTCCAACTTTCTCTCACTCTTTCTTCCTGTTTCTTGTCTCCGACTTCCTACGCAACCGCTGAGCCTGGATGCGCATTCGTCCATCCGTCGATGCTCTCGGTGTCGGGGGTTGACCTGCTTTCTCTTCTGCGGGTCTTACGAATAGCAAAGGATCACGTTTCGGACTTCTCCCACTCTGGGATGAAGACCGCTTCGCTCAACAAACAAACAAACAAATCAGCAATCGCAAACACCATTGCCATTGATGGCTGCTTTAGTTGGTCACTTATAAAGAGAGTTACAACCATTAAGTTGTTTAATGTAACACACATGCATACACACACACAGACACAAATACAGGGATGCATTTGTGTCCACCAACCGATTTCTTGTTATTGCTTAGACAATATTCCTGGAATTGTTACTGTTAAGCTGACAATTGTAGTTTTTATGAAGATAAACATATTTTGATATTTGAAAGGAAACTTTGGCAATGAGTTGACAATCATTAGCATGCTGGTTAAAGGTGGTGAGCTGGCAGAAACGTTAGCATGCCGGGCAAAATGCTTAGCGGTATTTCGTCTGCCACTACGTTCTGGGTTCGAATTCCGCCGAGGTCGACTTTGCCTTTCATCCTTTCGGGGTCGATAAATTAAGTACCAGTTATGCACTGGGGTCGATGTAATCGACTTAATACCAATGTCTGTCCTTGTTTGTCCCCTCTGTGTTTAGCCCCTTGTGGGTAGTAAAGAAATAGGTATTTCGTCTGCCGCTACATTCTGAGTTCAAATTCCACTGAGGTTGACTTTGCCTTTCATCCTTTCGGGGTCGATTAAATAAGTACCAGTTATGCACTGGGGTCGATATAATCGACTTAATCCGTTTGTCTGTCCTTGTTTGTCCCCTCTGTGTGTAGCCCCTTGTGGGTAGTAAAGAAATAGGTATTTTGTCTGTTGTTACGTTCTGAGTTCAAATTCCGCCAAGGTCAACTTTGCCTTTCATCCTTTCGGGGTCGATTAAATAAGTACCAGTTATGCACTGGGGTCGATATAATCGACTTAATCCGTTTGTCTGTCCTTGTTTGTCCCCTCCGTGTTTAACCCCATGTGGGTAGTAAAGAAATAGGTATTTTGTCTGCCGCTACTTTCTGAGTTCAAATTCCACTGAGGTTGACTTTGCCTTTCATCCATTTGGGGTCGATTAAATAAGTACCAGTTATGCACTGGGGTCGATGTAATCGACTTAATCCGTTTGTCTGTCCTTGTTTGTCCCCTCCGTGTTTAACCCCATGTGGGTAGTAAAGAAATAAGAATCATTAGCATGCTGGGCAAAATACTTAACATTTAGTCTGTCTTTTACACTCTGAATTCAAATTCCACCAAGGTCAACTCAGCCTTTAATCCCTCTGGGGCCGATAAAATAAGCACCAGTTGAGTACTGGGGGTCAACGTAATTGACTTCCTACCTCCCCTGAAACTGCTGGCCTTGTACCAAAGTTTGCAATCAATGTTTTAAAAGAAATTCATTGATTTATTCTTTCATAAGACATTTTTATTCTTTTTAGGTGTAGGAGTGGCTGTGTGGTAAGTAGCTTGCTTACCAACCATATGGTTCCGGGTTCAGTCCCACTGCATGGAACCTTGGGCAAGTGTCTTCTACTATAGCCTTGGGCCGACCAAAGCCTTGTGAATGGATTTGGTAGAGGGAAACTAAAAGAAGCCCGTCGTATGTATGTGTGTGTGTCTGTGTTTATCCCCCCAACATCGCTCGACAACCTATGCTCGTGTGTTTACGTCCCCGTAACTTAGTGGTTCGGCAAAAGAGACTGATAGAATAAGTTCTAGGCTTACAAAGAATAAGTCCTGGGGTCGATTTGCTCAACTAAAAGCGGTGCTCCAGCATGGCCACAGTCAAATGACTGAAACAAATAAAAGAGTAAAAGAGTAAAAAAAAGAGCAACAACAGTCAATATACCAATTCTTGATGTTTAGTTCAGTAACTGTAATGTGAAAAAAAAAAAGTATGTTTTTTTTTTCTGTTTTAGGACATCATGAAGCTCATTGTTTTGGCAGTATTTCTCTGCATGGTTATAAATTTTGGTAAGTAACTATAATACAAGTATTTAATAATAATAATAATGAAATTATTGTATACAGTGCTCAGGTGCACCACAACTTGTCAAAAGTGCGTATAAAACATATGCAGTAATGTACAAATGTCTGGGAAGTGAACAGTGTATGAGTCAGATACATGCTTGCGTGTGTATGGAAGGGAGAAAGATCAGGTGTAGTGTTGGCGAATCTCAGGAAGCATGGAAGTTTCGAAGGATGCAGTGCTCTGACAACTAACAACTGATGCCGGCAGTTTGTTCCATATTTCAGCAACTCTTAGCGTGAAAAAACTTTTTTCGAAATTAATAGGAGCTGTGCTGTTTTCTGACTTTGTAAACATCTCCACGAGTGTTAGACAGGTGGAGTTTGAAAAGGTACTCAGAGTTATTGTTAGTAATAATAATAATAATAATAATAATAATGAAATTATTGTATACAGTGCTCAGGTGCACCACAACTTGTCAAAAGTGCGTATAAAGCATATACAGTAATGTACAAATGTCTGGGAAGTGAACAGTGTATGAGTCAGATAGATGCTTGCGTGTGTATGGAAGGGAGAAAATCAGGTGTAGTGTGGGCAAATCTCAGGAAGCATGGAAGTTTTGAAGGATGCAGTGCTCCAACAACTAACAACTGATGCCGGCAGTTTGTTCCATGCTTCAGCAACTCTTAGCGTGAAAAAATGTTTCCGAAAGTCATGGAAGGAGCTGTGCTGTTTTCTGACTTTGTAAACATGTCCACGGGTGTTAGACAGGTGGAGTTTGTTTAGCAGTAGATAAAGTTTCTGTGATAGAGTTATTGAATGTTATATTCTCAGTTTTATTATAAACATTTACAAACTTGTTTTTTTTTTCAAAGACCAATGGTTTTGCTCAAAAAATCAATTATCTTGTCTCTCTATAGTAGACAAACTTGTCTAAATTTATAAAATTTATTGGTTGACATTATAATTTAACCCTTTAGTGTTCAAATTAATATGTCAGAAGTAATCCTTATTCATTTACATTTAAAAAAATTAATCTGGTATTATCTTGTAGCTTCAAGATTTGAAAGATGTAATTGTTTATTTTTAGAATGACATTGCAGGGTAGGTGTGAGATACTGGTTCTGGCCAGTTTGAGCATAAAATGAGTAGACTATTTGGGCCGGATATAGCCGGTTTAAACACTAAAGGGTTAAGTTGAATTGTTCAAGTGACAGCATCCATATGGAAGAGCAGTTGATAACTCTTTAATTGATAACTGTTTTATGCCACCAGGGCTTTCACCAACTTGCCCTCTGAGTCCCCAAAGGTCATCCTCAAGCTTGACCTTAAGTTGCTTTTAACTCCATCAGTCGAGACATCATCCTCCACACAGTAAGGGAAAATTCCCCACCACTTTATCACTTTGCTTGGCAAGCCTATCAGGAGCCCTGCTAGACTCCATCTGCTTCTGCAGTCTAACAGGGTGATCCACTTGGTCCTGCCCAATTCGCATTGGGTATTAATGATGTTACCTCGATGGGAGCCGACCTTGACCTAAATGTCTGGCACCTCGATGATGCTTCTTTGGGAGGCCCTCCTGACAAGGTACTTGCAACTGTGAGGACAATGATTGAGGAACTTGGTCATAGGGGTCTTAGTGTTAACAGCTCCAAATGCAAGCTCTGGTGCTTCAACCGCCCAGCTTTGCATGAGCAGACTACTAAACTATTTGTTGACTCTTTCCCCTCAATAGCAATTCCTTCTTCATCAGCATGGTGCTCCCTTAGAGCTCTAATTACTGACCTAGCTTTCAAGTCCATCTTTAAATCCAAAATGAAAAACCTTGAACAACTTTTAAAAGCCTTGAAGTAAGTGAGCCCCACCAAGATCTTTTGGTACTTAGGAATTACTTGTCAATTCCTAAGCTATTGTATTTTCTGAGAGTTGGACCCTCTTACAGATTCCTGTTGTCCCTTCAATACTTTGATGACCTAATCTTCAGGAAACTTGAATGCTTGGTCAATGTCAAACTCTCTCCAGACTCCCACAACCAAGCTGCTTTGCCCAAATGGTTTGGGGGTCTAGGTCTGCGCAAGTGCTCATCTTTATATCTTCCCTGTTGTCTTTCCTCCACCCACACTTGCTCCTCTTTAGAAGGCAACATCCTCACCTCTCCAGCATGGACTAATTCCAACAGAGAGATGGATTAAGCTCTATTACAGTGGAGAGAGCTGGGTTTGTCAGTTCTGGTTACAGTGGAGGATAGACAGAAACAGAGAGTATGGGACAGTCTGCATTCAAGTGCCACTTTCAGCTCTCTCCTTGTAATAGGGCAAAATTCTCAGGGGACTGGATTGACGACCTGCCAATGGCCAACATTGGAGGTCTACTCAGTCTGTCCAGATGATCTCTGCATCTCCATCACACTCAGAGTGGGAGCTGACGTCTGTAGGGGACTCGGATGCCGCTGTGGTAGGCCCCTCAACCCAACAGGTCTTTAAGGTCTGTCTTGCCACCTAAATGCTGGTCACTTCACTTGTCACACCAAGCTAAACCCTAATCCTTAAGCCGATCCTGGCTCGGATTAATATCCCCTCAGTTCTGGAGCTGTCAGGGTTATCCAGAAGTGATGGAAAGAGGCCAGATGGTCTTATCCTCTGTCCCTGGGTTAGAGGTAGATGCCTCATTTGGGATGCCACAGTCTGTGACTCCTTTTCTCCCTCCCACATCCTGGATGCTGCAGTTAATGGGAGGGTCACTGCTTCCATAGCCAAATGGAAGAAAATTCTGAAGTATCAGGATCTAACAGCGAACTATCTCTTCCAACCTGTGGCATTTGAGACGTTTGGAGGGACTGGGCCACTAACTGCAGAGTTCTTGTCAATATTGGTAGCTTGCCTCAGCGAGGTGCCAGGTGATGCCCATGAAGGTGCTTGGCTTTCTCAATGCCTAAGCCTCGCCATCACCTATGGTAATGCTGCAAGCATGCTGGGTTGCTTCAGTGGTTTCCATTAAACCTTGTGGTGTGTGACTAGTTGCTGTGATAAAAAAATTTGCGCACAAATGGTTTTGACGTAAATACATGCTTATGTTAATTTTAAAATTTGTCAGCAAAATCTTATAAAATGACAAAGTTCTAAAAGACGTACATGTTTATATGTTATATGCGAAAATAAAAATTTTCCATATATAGACATTAAAAAAGAAATTCCCAGAAGCAGTGCCAACTGCTACACCATTATAGAAAGGAGGATTGTGGTCTGCATTGATAAATATTAGTTCAATAAGTATTTTAAATAAGTTGGTGAGTTTGGCAGAATCGTTAACATGCCTGGCAAAATGCTTAGCGGTATTTCATCTGCCACTACGTTCTGAGTTCAAATTCTGCCAAGGTCGACTTTGCCTTTCATCCTTTCAGGATCGATTAAATAAGTACCAGTTACACACTGGGGTCGATATAATTGACTTAATCCATTTGTCCTTGTTTGTCCCCTCTGTGTTTAGCCCCCTGTGGGAAGTAAAGAAATAAGTATTTCGTCTGCCGCTACGTTCTGAGTTCAAATTCCACCAAGGTCGACTTTGCCTTTCATCCTTTCAGAAGCGATTAAATAAGTACCAGTGATGTAATGGAGGTTGATGTAATCAACTTAATCCCTTTGTCTGCCCTTGTTTGTCTCCTCTATGTTTAGCTCCCCTGTGGGTAATAAATAAATAAATAAAGTACTTTTAATAAAAAAAAAAGGGAAAAAAAAAATATAATGTTAGTGTAGTATAAGAAGAAAAGAATTCTATTATTGGGGTCAAGGTCATTTTTGAATTAAATCTTATGGTTCTGATGGATGAATTCTGGGTACATATGTTAAGGAGATGTGTGTAAGAATGGAGATGTTGAATCATCTGGAATACTGCAGGCCAACTTAGTTTTAAGCTTTGATAAGTTTTAATTTCTAATACATTTAAATAAAAGTTTCATGTATCATATCCATTTTTTAATGAAAAATAAATTTAGAGTAAAATTCAACAAAACCACTTTTTAGTTTTGTAGTGACACCATTTTGGAAGTCTTCAGCACACATGCACAGAGTTGGATTTCTTCCGGGCGGCTTGCCGGAAGTTCCCTCATGCACATGTGCAGAGAACTAGCAGCAGCAAAATTTCCCTTTCTCGAAGCTGACAGTCAAACGGAAAGGACATGTTTTAGCTGCCACCATGTGGCGATGCTACACTATGCTGGAACGAGACAGGATTTGGTTCGCTCCATTTGACCACTGCGACTAGTTCCTAGGCTACAGATTCAACCTGAAAGAAATGCATGCCAGCGCCGCCTTGACTGGCTTCCATGTTGGTGGCACGTAAAAAGCACCCACTACACACATGGAGTGGTTGGCATTAGGAAGGGCATCCAGCCGTAGAAACATTGCCAGATCAGACTGGAGCCTGGTGCAGCCTCCTGGCTTCCCAGACCCCTGTCAAATCGTCCAACCCATACTAGTATGGAAAACGGGCGTTAAACGATGATGATGATGATGATGATGATGACGATGATGATGATACTGCGAATTCAGAAATTAAAATATTTTATTCTGTTTGAAGATATTCGGAAGTCTTGGCTTTTCCTTCGATAAATAATTTAATGTAAGGGGATGAAAGCTGCCCCCCCCCAATGTTACAGACCTTTCATCTTGTTACAGTTTTAATTTGTTGTATTCTCATTGATTGAGCAGATTTATGATCAAAGATGACTCAACTGTAATCATCAATGGTATATTCAACCACAATGTATCTTGACCATGTCATCCAGTGTTTCCTTCCTTTTTAAAAAATAGTAGAATGTGATTTGGGAGGCATTTGGTTGTTATTTGCAGCAGGTTGAGTAATGACATAGTTACCACGTCAATGGTTCGAGTTTTTGACTCGTGACACTCAGTAACATATCTTATATGTATTTAACAAACAATTAATGTAACAATATCTTTCATGTTATTACATTTTCCAAAATATATGCATTTACATTATTTCAACAACAAAATGGAAAATATCTGTTTTAACATTAGAATACCGAGACTTTCTAATTATTATTTTGGTAACAAAAGTTAATTTGCTTTGCACCCTTAATATAACATCCTTCAGTGAATTGTCTCTGCTTCAATAAAAGATGGCTTTTTGTCTATTCAAAACAAAATGTTTTGCAAGAATTTCATCACCGTTAAATTCTACTAATCAATGATGCTACCATGATGTAATAAAAGAAAACATTCCTGTCTTTGATATGATAATAATTCAAATTTTCTCATCTTATTGCTACTTCAGATACCTGTTTGGGAACTGCAGATGGAAACACCATTTTTAAGAGAGCAATACGACCGTAAGAAATAAAATTTTTAAGCTCTGAAGATTACAATTTTATATTTGAACAATTGTATAATATACTAGCATTGCTCGGTTTTGTTTTGACCCTTTAGAATTGGAATTTTCGAAAAGTAAAAATTTGGCATTATGTAGCTTGTTATTCTCTTTAAGTGAACATTTTTCTGGTTGAAATACACTGAAAAATGGTGACACAGCAGTCAAAAAATCGTAAAAAATAGGGGTTTTCATAGAAAAAAAGCACCTTTTTGATGTAAGTAATTTTTGGTGTTAACATACTCTCAATTTTGGTCAACTTGCACTGCAGGGTCTCGGGGGAGATAGTGTTAGTTGAAGGCTACCAAAGTGCCATACACAGACAACTTCAGCTTTATATATAGAGAGATTTGAAGATGACAATAACTTTAATACGCTTTTAAAAAAAGGGAGATAATTTTCCAGATTTTTAACTTAATTTTTAGAAATGGACTTTTTTAAAAAAAGTACATTCAGCTATTCCTGACTTAAACGTTTCTCCTCTCATTAAGGCTTCCCATGTTTTTCTATTCTGACATTTAGGAATGTCCTAGTCTTTCCTACAGAAGACCTTTTACAAATGCTTGTGTAGGTTTAATTTTAGAAAGGATTCTTTAAAATGTGTTACTTTTGAATAACCTGACTGCCTTTCTATCTGTCTGTCTTGCTATCTATAGATGCTGTGTTTCTCTCTGTCTCCGTCTCTAGCCCACACCTACAAAAAAAAAAAACTAATTTCAGAATATTTGAATATAAAATATGAGATATAAAGTAAGTCATTTTTTATGTAGTAGAAAATTAAGATAAACCATCTTGCTTCACATTTATAAGAAGGGCTGCTGGAATAAATCACAAGTTATATGGAAATGCTGTTGAGAAATTACTCAATATTATATTCAATACAATTTTAATACAATTTCAGTTTGTTTTTATTTTGCAAATAGTTTTTAAAGATACTCTTTATTTTAAGTTTAATGTATGTCCTCACTTTTGTTATCCATTATCTACATTTTAGGAGAAATTTGAGAATCAATCTTAGAGCTGGTGAGAGAATATATAAACGTTTAGGCCGATATCTACTGATTATATGTAGTGAGAAGGATGAAGATGTTGGCTTGATGAATATCATAGATGAGGCACACATGGGTAATTATTCTTTAATTTGGAAATTTTAGTCAGAAGTTTGTATTTGTTTAGAACATTCTACTATTTTTCTATATCAATAATTTTTGACATCTATATATAAAAAACAAAGGACGTGTCTGTGTGCATATGTGTGTGTGTGTAATACGTATGCATTTCTACAGTTTTCAACCAATTTTTACCAAACTTTATACACATATTACTTATATGCCAAGGATAGTCATGGACTATATTTTGCCCTGAGCTCCCATGTAATGCGAGAAACTGACCTGGTTTTTCACATGGGTTTTTCTGTAAAAACTGCAGTTTTCAACCGATTCTCTCCCTTTGACTTCTGCAGTGATCAAATGATTCTTTCTCTGTTTCTCTTCTCTTTCTCACTTACATCCTCTGCAATTCTTCTTTCTCTGTCATGTGTAAATATCTTTGCCGTCATGCTGTTTGCATGTTCTCCCTACAACATTACTTATTAAAAATTTTTTGCACTCTGTCTATTTAAATACACTATTTACATTTCTCTCTCTATTGAAAACTGTTGTGATACAGCAGATAAGCCTTCATTACTAACCAATGGGAATTCAACCATGCCACTGAGTATTCATGCATTAGAAAAAGATATCCTAAAGTGGCTCAAGTTTGTTCACTCAGCCCATTTTCTTCTACAGTTAATTTGCTGAAATGGGGTTTGTAATTTCTGTCTACAAATTAACTTCTTCGTGTGAAATAATATTGTTGCACTTTATTCTTTCACTTTTAATTCTAATGTAATAAGACTTGTTTCACTTTATGTGTGTGTGCTTGCGTGTTCAATACGTATGAAATAGTAAAGGACGTTTTATATCACGACAACAATGTCACATATATGAGTGTGCATGTGTCCTGAATGTACGTGTGTGGGTGTATGAGTGTGTAAGTTTCTCTGACTGTGTGCGTGTTTCCGCATTAAGTACATTATTAAACACACACACACACATCTATACATAGATATACACATGTGACAACTGACATGCGTGAATGTATGTCTGTATGTGTCTCTCTTACTATATGTATATGAATGTGTGCCTGTGAGTGTGTTTGTGTGCCTGTTACGTATGTTACTAAACGCGCACATACATCACCACATATACAGCTGGAGAACAGCTGGAGGTGAAACTCTTGACAAAAAACAATTACGTGGAAGGCCCAAGTTATATACATCTCTAATGTTCATTCAACATTTCATAATTATTGCAGCAGTTGCAAAGTATTTACAATTTGCTTCTATTTCGTTAATTTACACTGCATGCAAACATATCGACATACAACATACAACTGCTAACAAAAATAGAGATCAATGTATATTATTATTATTACAATGACAGGACACGTGTTATCTTGTTTCTGAATTATAAGTTAGTTATTAAAGCCGGTTATTGACGAGAATTTGCCTGGCGGATAATATTGTTTTGCAAAATTACCTATTAAAGGATGGCAAATAATCCTATTTGCTAAAGAAATTTGAAACCATGGTATAACCGCTAATAAAAATAACAAGGTAAAAGTTTTTATTTTTCATTTACTTCGAAAATTGCTATTAAATCGGGGTTTTGGCCATGTTGGCTGCTATTTCTAGCATGTAAAAATTACCTGTTAAAGGGTAGTTTTCTTTTGTGTTTAAATGTACACTATTTTAAAATATGAATATGTCGTCTATTGACTATTTATACATGCTGGGCTACAGGTGGTGATATTTATAACGAATATTTGCTACCCTGTATATGTATATATATATATATATATAAATATATATATATATATATATATATATATATATATATATATATATATATATATATATACACATATATATATATAAATATATATATATAAATACAGGGTGCGGTGAATATACAGTCGTCTAAATTACATAAAAATGAAAATAACACTGACTGCCCCAGCATGACCACAGCTCATGAGCTTAAACTAGATCAAATCAATCAAATTATCTCATATTAACAGATATATTTACCAAAATTAGATAAAAGTATTTTGAAATACTAAAATGTAAATTTATTCAATAAAATTGCCATTGGCGTCAACCATAGCCTTCAGATGACTTCAGAATCTCCTGCAACTCTTCTGGATGGTGAATGCCACCATAATCCTTGCTTTCAGTTCATCTTCAGTATTATAAGGAGTTTTGTTGGTCTCTAGCTCAGCTGCGCTCCACACCTTATAATCAAGAGGGTTCCATTCAGGGGAGTTAAGTGGCCAGATCTTAAGGGTGATGTGGTCGCAGAAGTTGTCTGACAACCATCACTGGGTTCTCCTGCTTGTGTGGCATGGTGCAGAATCCTGTTGCCAGACATAGGGTCTTCCAGCAGCCACCCTCTTGACCCAGGGTAACACTACCTCCTCCAGGCACTTGATGAAGGCCTCCGTGTTAAGTGTGAGCCCATGTAGGAAGATGAATGGAGGCATAACATCGCCATCATGAGTGATCGCTCCAAACACCATGATGTTGACTGGTTGTTTGGTTTTTATCACTCTCAGTTCATGTTTTGAGGACATGGCAAACCAATGCTTGTACTGTGTGTGCACCATCTGTATGTATCGTTGCTTCTGGTGTGAACGCCAAACAGTACAGCATGTTGTTTCCAAATATCTAGTAGAGTGAATTGTGTCATGATGCTGTTTTTCTCACAGACAGTCCCCAACCAACCCTACAATACTGTGTAGTTGATAAAATCAAAAACAGACAATGCCCATGCATAAAATTAAAAATAGTAACAATTTACCCATCACACCCTGTATATATATATATATATATATATATTATATAATTAGGGCTTAGTAAAATAAATTACTTTGCCACATACTGAACTTAGTAGAAATATCAGCCAAAAAAAATTTTTTTAGCTATTTCTACTACTTAAAGAAAATTTCTCTCAGATAATGTTTACTCCAGACAGCTCACGAAGGTTTGGAGGTAAATACAGAAAAATATCACAAGTACATATATATATATATATACTACAAAATTAGAGAATGGAGAAACATACTTAAATCAATAAAACATCAACTATCCGATGATACCCAATCAATACTTTAATACACCATTACATGTGAGTAAAGGCATTATACAAAATGAGATATACAGTATGCATATTATATTTGAAATTTTTTACTTATATCTCTTTATCTTTTTACTATTACTGTATATCTCATTTTGTATAATGCCTTTACTCATATGTAATGGTGTATTAAAGT
The DNA here is from genome assembly GCF_006345805.1 of Octopus sinensis. Taxonomy (NCBI): domain Eukaryota; kingdom Metazoa; phylum Mollusca; class Cephalopoda; order Octopoda; family Octopodidae; genus Octopus; species Octopus sinensis. Next base: position 6,214,557 of record NC_043006.1, on the reverse strand, counting down.
ATTGATTGGGTATCATCGGATAGTTGATGTTTTATTGATTTAAGTATGTTTCTCCATTCTCTAATTTTGTAGTATTGATTTACGGTAATATTATTACCTTTACCCATATAATACAATAGATGTATTAATCTTGTTGGGTACCTATCTGGCAGTATATTGGATATATATTATCCCATGGTGGGTTGAATTTTCAACCCCTATCTCATTTTATATATATATATATATATATATATAAAATACAAAAATGGGACAAGAACACAAAACATCCAGACAGACGATACAAAGAACACAAGGACGGGTCATTCGGAGTTTTCTTTCCTCAGTTGAATTCCAGATTATCTTTGCAATTTTGGCTGGTTATACTTGAGATTGCTCCAATTTGGCCAGCCCCAAGAAAAAAAAAGGTAAGAGCATTAGATTCCTTGGAAGAAAGCAGCGAATGTATATGGAAACAAGGACAGAAAAAAAACTGGAGAAATGTTACACAAATACGAATGCATGTAACAGGACATAACAACAGGTGTCTTTCGACTAAGGACAAATTAAATTAAGCTGGTGTGTGGGTAAGTAAAGCCTTATGACAGGCACATAAGATTTGGCAGGCAGAGGGAGGAATATAGATGTTGCATGGATGGTAGTCGAACCAAGAAAGAAAGGTCAGGCTTGGCCAAACACTAGTTACGTGGGGAGAGTAGAGTGAGAGGTAGAGGTAGAGGGATAGAAGAATTAAGAGGGGTGAAAAAAATGAAAGGGACACAGTGAAATGAAAAGAGGAGGGAAAGTGAGCTTGAAGAGAAGGTCAGGAAATGTGAGAGAGGGGGAAACGAAAAATGAAGAGTGGAATGAATGAAGAAGGTCTGAAAGGGCTGACAGAAAGAATGAAAGAATAGAAAGAATAATAGAGTTGTACATAAATTAGACATATGTATATAATTACATATAAGAGACCAAAGTGTACGTACGCCGCAATGTTTTTATATATAAAAAATACAAAATGGGACAAGAACGCAAAACTTCCAGACAGTTAGGTGATACAAGAAAGGGGACAACAAAACATCCAGACAGGTGATACAAAGAAAACAAGGATGGGTCATTCGGAGTTTTCTTTCCTCAGTTGAGTTCCAGATTATCTTTGCAATTATATATCTATATATATAACGTGGCCGATGCCAGTGCCGCCTTGACTGGCTTCTATGCCGGTGGCACGTAAAAACCACCAACTGATCGTGACTGCTGCCAGACTCCCCTGGCACCTGAGCTGGTGGCATGTAAAAAGCACCCACTACACTCACGGAGTGGTTGGCGTTAGGAAGGGCATCCAGCTGTAGAAACTCTGCCAGATCAGATTGGAGCCTGGTGCAGCCTCCAGACAGTTAGGTGACATAAAAAAGGGACAACAAAACATCCAGATAGACGATACAAAGAAAACAAGGATGGGTCATTCGGAGTTTTCTTTCCTCAGTCGAGTTCCAGATTAGCTGCAGGGCTGTTTCAAGTTCCAGTATTTATTTTAGATTGGTTTCTGTGGCGGAATGCCTTTTTTAATCCCTACCACATTACAATGTGCATTAGGAGTTTTTCGTGTTTTTGTGTATAACACACTGGTACTTGTGAGGTCAGCAAGTAACTTAAAAAAAGTTTAAGACCCGTTACCTGAATGGGAGTGTATTGACAGTGGGACCAGTGGTTTTATGCCAGGTGTTAAAAGACTAAAGTATGATAGAGGGGCAAGCATAAGTAGTTTGCTTTAGGGGAGATTCATGGTAATTTTGCATTATATAAAGGTGTGGAAGGGACTAGCTGGGAAGAAATTAGAAATGGTGTCAATGACATGTCAGAGTGAACTGTCAGTGTACAAGAAGGTGAATATAGGAAAAAAAGGATCTTTTTACTTTGACTGGCAGATTTTAAAAATAATTTCTTTGTAACTAAACACTTTTTAACTTCGTATACTGGTAGAATGTGTTACATAAAACATCTTTTTCTCTTGGCTTTCTTGAGAAAATTCTGTAGTTTGTAAGCTATTTGTTGTTTAATTTCTTGCATTTCGGCAATTTTAACCAATCAATGACGTCTATTGAGGTGAATACAATATCTGCCGTATTTTGTACAAATGACGTTTTTGAAATGCCCAAAGTACAAATGAGGGATGAAATATGTGCAATTCTATTCTCATATAATTACAGCAACTAAGAAGATAATGCCATAGTTAGAAGTGTGATGGAGGAACGGAAGTCACAAAGATAAGTTATTGGGAAGGCTTAAAGACTTGGGTCCAAGGAGTAGGCATTGATATAAACAATATATTGGGTCATCCCATAAATAATGCATTTTTTTTTCAATTGCATGAACTAAGAGTTGAAGGGGACAGGATAAACTGTGTCAACTTCCTATAAAAGCAGGTAGTTACTTGCCTTGTACTTATTCTTAGTGCAAGTTTTGAAGAGTGCAGTTATGGTTATTTTTTCAAAGCTTTAATGGAAATGACAAAGGAGCATAATCAGCTTATTTTGCTTTATGAAAAGTGTGAAGAATATTAATGCAGTATATTAGGGGGGGGGGCTCTGAAAAGGGTCTCAGGGAGTAGGGTCCCTGCCTTGCTGAGCTAGTTTTCCACTACATTTTAAAAAAATTGTGGCAGAGGCCTTGGTCTCAAGACCACTCATGTCTAATAAACTGAGGTTAGGGGTAAGCAAGGGCATGATCCCTGTAGAAAATCCAGCTAAAAAAAAAGCCTCATGACAGCAAAGGAGAATGGGTACCAGCCAGCCCAAAGATTGGGGGTGGGCTGCACCTGCTTACCTCGGTTGCTACGGCATTGAGGTAGATCCGGTCACCCCTGTTAACGGGGGCAAACCCAGATTTAAAACACTGGATGATGATGATGATGATGATGATGATATACAAGGATGGGACAATAAGTGTAAACCAGTGTCAACAGTGGCGCAGGAGTGGCTGTGTGGTAAGTAGCTTGCTTACCAACCACATGGTTCCGGGTTCAGTCCCACTGCGTGGCACCTTGGGCAAGTGTCTTCTGCTATAGCCCCAGGCCGACCAATGCCTTGTGAGTGGATTTGGTAGATGGAAACTGAAAAAAGCCTGTCGTATATATGTATATATATGTATATATATGTGTGTGTGTGTGTGTGTGTTTGTCCCCCTAGCATTGCTTGACAACCGATGCTGGTGTGTTTACGTCCCCGTCACTTAGTGATTCGGCAAAAGAGACTGATAGAATACGTACTGGGCTTACAAAGAATAAGTCCCGGGGTCGATTTGCTTGACTAAAGGCGGTGCTCCAGCATGGCCGCAGTCAAATGACTGAAACAAGTAAAAGAGTAAAAGAGAAAGAGAGAGTGTTTTCAGAAATTCTGAGCCAGAAACTACAGCTTAGGAGACGAGCCATGTCCTGGAAGATCTGTAGAGCTCGGTGAGGATGTCCTGCAACCCATGGTGGAACAAAATCCTGTCGTATCTATTGAGGAACTAGCAAAGAAACTTGGATTTAGCCATTCAACCTTTCATTGATACCTGCATGCTATTGGAAAAATCATCAAATTGGCTCAATGGGTTCCAAGTCTAATCATGGGCAGAGAGCAAATGTGTGCTCTTCTTTGCTGTCAAGTCTCATGAATGAACTTATTTTGCCCCACCCACCATATTCACTGGACATTGCTCCATCTGATTAACATTTATTCTTCAGTCTTCAAAATTATTTGGACAGAAAAAGTATGAATTCCGTAGATGAGGTCAGAGCAGTACTGGAAGAGTATTTTTCATCACAGACAAGTGAATTTTGAAAGAGGGGCCTTGCAAGTCTACCAGATAGATGGAAGAGCATTGTAGAAAAGGAAGGAGAGTATATTTTAGATTATAAAAAGAACTTTGTTTATCTTAATTTTGAAAAATAAAATAAATATAAAAAACCCACATTATTTATGGGATGACCCAATATATGAGCACATATAATCTTTACATTTATATATAAATTCATTTTTAGGTCATGTTTACAAAAAGGATGAACTTAGGAAGTTTTTGAATCGCCCAAAGTCTGTTTTACCCTCTACAAAGATAAAAGTTGCTAGTATGGAGAAAGATAATGTTAATATGCTAATAGCTTATATGACCCATGCATGTAATGAGAATTAGTACAAAATGTTTGGTTTAAATTAACTTTTGAGGACTTTAAAGATGGTAAGTATCATATGATTTCATATTTGAGTAATTCTGAGGATCGGAAGAAAAAATAATTTTTCCATGGTATATTATAAGGTGGTATCAAAACATAAGGCGGCGAGCTGGCAGAAATGCTAGCACGCCAGGCGAAATGCTGAGCAGTATTTCGTCTGCCGTTACCTTCTGAGTTCAAATTCCGCCGAGGTCGACTTTGCCTTTCATCCTTTCGGGGTCGATAAATTAAGGACCAATCATGCACTGGGGTCGATGTAATCGACTTAATCCGTTTGTCTGTCCTTGTTTGTCCTCTCTGTGTTTAGCCCCTTGTGGGCAGTAAAGAAAAAGGTATCAAAACGTTCCTATCAAAACTAGTTATGTTTAATCAAACAAATGAGCTATTTATGTAAGTTTTAACATCATTTCCTTTTAAATAGACATCTTGTGCCACAGTACACCAGTCCCAGCATTCTTGCCACTTTTGGATTGTGGTCTGGAAGACGTTTTCCACAAGTGGGTTGAGGACCTTCTGCAATTCACTTGGATCTTGACAACAGCGACCTTTGAGCTGCATTATCATTTTCGAGAAGAGACGGAAGTCCACAGGTGCTAAATCTGGTGAATAGGGTGAGTGTGGAAGTGATACCCTGTTGTTTTGGGCGAGAAACTCATGAGTGAGGAGAACTCAGTGACAGGGTACATTGTTGACATGAAGAATCCAATTATTCATGTCCCACAGATCCAGTCGCTTTTGCCAAATGTTCTCCCTCAGATGCTTGGAACCATTGCAGTAGAACTCAGGATCGATGGTCTGGCCTTGGACAAATTCTTGATGCACAATACCACATTTCTGGGGTGACGCTTGTTGCATGTCTTCCAGATCGCTCATCATCTTCCCAGGATGTTCTTCTACTTTTGAATTTCTTGTACTTGTGGCGACATTCACCCTGGGCGGGTTGAATCGGCTTCTTCTTTGGAAGAAGTTTTGTGGGAATATGTGGATTTCACAAGTGGTCCCCAACAATCCCGCATGTAGAGACATCCTGTTTGCTGCAGATTGTCCACAGATGCAGTGACAGAACAACCGAGGAGCCGCCGGTTGCCGAAACAGACACTCCGAGGATTTCACCGAGGATTTGCCGGGTTGTGGCCCTAATACCACTCGGTGTCAGACCAATCCACCTTGGGTGGCCCTACCAGGAACTGAAGTTCCCGACGGCATAGCTCTGACACTACCCGTTGCCAGCATCCCCACCACGGTGAGGAGGGGATGGATTTTGGGGAGGCAAAGTGTCTTTTGAAGTACCCATGCCACTCTAAACATTGTGTACAACCCATTGCCTCATTGCCATAAGCTTGCTGAAGCATGCTCAATGTCTCCGTAGCACACTTCCCAAGTTTAACACAAACTTTCACATTGGCTCTTTGCTCCAGTCTTTGGCAAAATTGCAGAATACAGCCTACAGATGATCACAAAAATGCAAATTTCAGCTTGCGGAGTAAACACAGCAATGTCACATGGCACACTGCCTCATGAAGGTCACTTCTAGCTCTCACTGCACATGCAACTGTGTGCTGCCATCTGTTGGTGAACAACAAAACTTGTCTGTAAACATTATTTACATTTGACGGATATTTGTCCTCATCTTGTTTGTTAATACGTTTCGGCTGATATACCCTCCAGCCTTCATCATGTGTCTTGCAGAAATTTCAAACCTGGGTTCTCATTCCTATGGTATTTCTCGATTGGATTGCAAGACAGCATGTGAGAGAAAATTGTGATGTCACAGGATGTGTCATGCAAGAGAGACGTTTGCACTGGTATGGTCATGTACTACGGATGGATGAGGAGAGCTGTGTGAAGAAGTGCCATTCCCAAACAGTTGAAGGAATCTGGGGTAGAGGTAGACCCAGGAAGACATAGGATGAGGTAATGAAGCATAACCTTTAAACATTGGGCCTCACAGAGGCAATGACGAAAGACCAAGACCTCAGGAGATATGCTGTGACTGCGAAGACCCAGCAAATAAAGTGAGTTCATGACTGTATCCTACACCAGTTTTGCATATCCAGTCCCAGCTCATTCAAAGTACCTTGGATCGTTGGGCAACCTGCTGTGCTTGAGGAGACCTATTGAGTCAAGTACATCAACATCAACTTCAAAATGAAAATCAAATGGAAATTGCAGTTGTGACACCCGTGCTGGTGGCATGTAAAATGCACCAACCGATCGTGACCGTTGCCAGCCTTCTCTGGCCCCTGTGCCGCTGGCACATAAAAAGCTCCCATTACACTCACGGAGTGGTTGGCATTAGGGAGGGCACCCAGCTGTAGAAACCACTGCCAGATCAGACTAGAGCCTGGTGCAGTCTCCTGACTTCCCAGAACCATGCTAGCATGGAAAACGGACATTTTTACTGCCTGGAATTGAACTCGGAACCTTGGGGTTAGTAGCCCACACTTTTAACCACCATGCCATATGCCCATGGGCAATAATGGAGTGAATTTTAGGGTTTATAAATCTAATATTTTCCTATCCTTCCTGAATACCAGTTCCCATATGCTACTCATATCTGCACTCAGTCTGCTTAGAGGTTGTTGTCTCCTAGCATATGTATTTTCGTATTTTCCAGTGGTGTTCTCTATTATTTAAACTTCATCCCACAGGGGGAGCTGGTCTCCATTTTTTCATACATGATCAGCTATATTGATATCTCCTCGTGTCACAGCTTTGCGATATTCCTCTACCCTTATTTTGAGGGGTCGGCATGTTTCGCCTTTGTATAACCTACCACAGTTGCATGGGATGGAGTACATGCAGTCTTTGGTCATATTCTCTTCTATTGGTGGTTTTACTCGAAGGAGATATTTGTGAAGTGTTGTATTACTCTTGAATACTGTCCTGATGTCATATGGGCAACATAGCTTTTGCATCATTTTGGAGAGGCCTTTCACAAAGGTTAGACAGACTGTGGACAGTTTATTGGTTTCATCCTCTCTTTTCTTCATAATTGGATTGGAGAGTATGTTTTTGGGGTAGTTGTTGCTCAATAAGTTGTTAATGAGCCTGATCATTTCTTCATGGTGTATACAACTATCACTACTTATATTCTTTGCTCAATGTTTCAGGCACTGAGCAATCCTTCTCTTTACAATGTATGGATGGTGGGAATTGAAGTTAAAGTATCGTCCAGTGAAGGTCGGCTTGCGGTATACTGATGTCCTGAATCCATACTTGGTGTATGTTATTAATATGTCCAGGAATGCCAGCTGATTGTCTTTTGCCTTTTCCGTTGTGAACTCTATGAATGGCTTTATTGAGTATACATGATCTAACAGCACTTGGACATCTTCCTAGTGGGGCCAGAGTATAAAGGTGTTATCAACATATCCCAGCATAGGGTTGGTTTTAGTGGTGTTGATCCTAAAGCCAAATTCTCAAAGTATTCCGTTTAATACATTGGCTATTATTGATGATAATGCCGAACCTCTAGCTAAACCCTCTTCTTGTCGATATATATCAGTGTCCATACTGAAGTAGGTAGTTTCTACAGAGAAGGTCAACATTTCTATCAAGTTTCTTATTGGTATACTAGTGTGTTCTTTTAGATGGGTGTCTGTCACTAGTTTTCCTTGTATCACCGATAGTGCTTCACCAGTTGGGACTTTGGTGAACAGACTTATCACATCTAGACTCACCATCTGGTTCGATTCAATTCTGATCAATTCTGTGAAGTGGGTGGAATTCTTCACGTACGATGTTGACTTTCCTGCTAATGGACTGATTATATCCACAAGGAAGCGGCTCAGTTGATGACGTGCTGAACCTCTACAGCTCACTATAAGTCTTAATGGAATACCATCCTTGTGAATCTTAGGGAGACTGTACATGTGTGGTAGTTTACTGAAGTGTTGAATCAGTTGTCAGTACTTCATTGGTGTAAAGTGATCCTTGTTCTTGATCAAGATCTGTGACTTCCTCTCTGTTTTTGAGAGTTGGGTCTTTCTATTCTTTGCTGTAGCTACCATCACTTATGATACTTGCCAATTTTTCAGAGTAGTCAGACTTGTCCATCACCACTGTAGCATTTCCCTTGTCCGCTGGAAGTATTATGATGGAATTTTCACTCTGTAGTCTTTTGATAGCGAACTTTTCTTCCTTAGTGATGCTTTGTTCGGAAAGTTTCACTTTTTCTAGTACCTGTCTCATCTAGTTCATCTACCTGAGCTTTTGGCATCTTTATGGCTATCTCTTCAATAAGGGCTATTATATACATATACATAAATATATATATATACACACACTCACACATACTTATATACATACATATATATACACACATATACACACATATATACACATATATATATACACATATATATATACACACACATATATACACATATATATTCAACGAAGTCATGTCTTGTCCTTACCTTCGGAACGCGGAGTAGATGAAACAGGGACAACTGAAGAAGGGGAATATTCCTTGTGTTGTATGTCTTGTACTCTGTTTTGTCATTGTTTTAAAAAAATTCGTTATCATGTTTTCGTTTCTCATTGTGTTCAACGTTTTTTTGATGTCCGGTACCTATATATCCATATAGATGTAAGTATGTACATATATGTATGTATATATGCATATATTTATATATTATTTATATTATTATATGATCGAATGCCACGCATCCTTTTCCAAGTAAGTTTTATCTTCATAATTATGATGTGCACTCTTCAACTTTTACTATTTCTCCTCTGTCTATCTTTCTCCCCCTCTTGTTCTTCATCCTTTCTGGTTTTCTCTCCCACACTTGCCTATTCTTCTCCTCTCCCCTTCACCATTCCCTCTCTCTTACTCCTCCTCCTCGACTCTCTCATCACTGACACATGATTAGTGGGAAGCCATCTTTCCAACTGCTATCTTCACCAAGACAAGACCGCTTATCCTGTCTCCTCAAGCATCCAGAATAATTTTTCCACATCGTTTATTTTTTTTACTGTGCTATTCTCTTTGTTCTGTCTTTTACTGTTTTTACTGTCTTGTTTTGTTCTTACTGTCCTGTTCTTCTTACCACTTTTACCCCTCTGCAAAAAAATTCCAAATTTTATTTAATTTGCTTTGCGGGAAGGACTGTTTCAACGAAGTCGCATCTTGTCCTTACCTTCGAAGCACAGAGTAGACAAAACAGGGACAACTGAAGAAGGGGAATATTCCTTGAGTTGTATGTCTTGTACACTGTTTTTTTGTTGTTTGAAAAAAGTTCGTTTCCATGTTTTCGTTTTTCATTGTGTTCAACGTTTTTTTGATGTCCTGTAACCATATATGCATGTATATATATATACATATAGATGTAGGTATGTACATATATGTATGTATATATGCATATATTTATATTTTTTATATTATTATATACATATATATATATATACATATATATATATATATACATATATATATATACATACATACATATACATTCATACATAGACATACATACATATATATATACACATATATATACATACTAGCTTCATTTCTTTCGAGGCTACGCATGTCCTCTGCAGTCATGGCCCATGTTTCACTCCCGTGAAGCATGGTGGTTCACACACATGCATCATACAATCTACCTTTCACACTGAGCGAGAGGCCCTTTGTCACCAGTAGGGGTAGGAGCTTTCTAAACTTTGCCCAGGCTATTCTTATTCTAGTGGTAACGTTCTCAGAGCATCCACCCCCCACTACTAACTTGGTCAGCTAGGTAGCGGAAGCTATTATCTACTTCTAGTTTCTTCCCCTGGAGTGTCATGGAATCTGTTTTCTGAGCATCTGTGGTGTTTATTGTCCCTGTGCATCTGCCGCACACAAAAGCTGTCTTCTCAGTTAATCTTCCTTTGATGTTGCTGCACCTCTTATGTGTCCATAGCTTACACTGGGTACATCTTATGGAGTTTCTACCTACACCTTTTCTACAGATCAAGCAGGGCCACCTGCCTGAGGAGGTGTGTGATGAGTTCGCCTTCCTACTTACTAGAACTTTGGTCTTTGCTACACTGACACTGCATGGACCCTAAGTAAGGCATGTGTGAAATTTGAATTAAATCTGTTGGGTAGTTCTCCAGTTTTAGTGATGCACACCTACATACATATAGACAGGCACAAATTCTCAGTTTTATATATATATATGTGTCTGTGTGTGTATATATGTGTATGTGTGTGTGTCTCTATTTCTGTGGGATGACGTCAGCAGCTGGGGAGCTGACCGGAAGAGGAAGGGGCAGGAGTGACGCACTCACAGGCAGGGGAGCATTGGCCTTTCGATTGGGGTAAGCCGACAGAGTTAGACGTGTGAGCGCTTTATCAAGGTAGGGGAAAAGCAGCTGCTATTTCTAGCATTCGGGTCAGGCCACATGGAAGGGTGCATTACCACTGGAGATGTCTCGGTCGACGAAGAGGAGGGAGGTGTCCTTATTTCAAATTTCCCGCATGCACCACAGTTTCTTCCCCTGCTATCGCTTGACAACCAATGTTGCTGTGTTTGTGTCCCCGTAACTTAGCCGTTTGGCAAAACACACCAATAGAGTAAGTACTTACGAAGAATAAATCCTGAGGTTGATTTCTTTGACTAAAGGTGGTGCTCCAGCATGGCTGCAGTCACATGACCGAAACAAGTAAAACTATAAATAACTATACTATTTTAATCCTGAGTAACACCAGGTATCTCTGCTAATATGTGTGTGTGCATGCATGCATGTATGTATGTATGTATATATATAGACGCAGGAGTGGCTGTGTGGTAAGTAGCTTGTTTACCAACCACATGGTTCCGGGTTCAGTCCCACTGCGTGGCATCTTGGGCAAGTGTCTTCTGCTATAGCCCCAGGCCGACCAATACCTTGTGAGTGGATTTGGTAGACAGAAACTGAAAGAAGCCGGTTGTATATATGTATATATATATATATATATATGTTTGTGTGTGTGTGTTTGTCCCTCTAGCATTGCTTGACAACCGATGCTGGTGTGTTTACGTCCCCGTCACCTAGCGGTTCGGCAAAAGAGACCGATAGAATAAGTACTGGGCTTACAAAGAATGAGTCCCGGGGTCGATTCGCTCGACTAAAGGTGGTGTTCCAGCATGGCTGCAGTCAAATGACTGAAACAAGTAAAAGTGTGTAAAAGAGAGAGAGTATATATATATATATAGGTACTGTAAATTTAGGGTGAATACTTGATAAGTGTAAGCACCTGTATATGCCAGATAGTGGCAGAGGTGAAAGACAATATATGGTAATACTACATGTACTCTTTGGAATAACAATGTGTGTGGCTGAAGAGAGCTTTAAACCATATTTTATATCAATTATACACTGATGTAAGAACGGATTATTTATAAAGCTTGAAACACGTGTACCGCGATATCCTTTGTGTTCTGTTTTTAATTTTATTTGATGTACATATATATATACACACACACACATATATATATATATATATATATATATATATATACATACATGTATGTATATATATATATATATATATATATATACATACATGTATATATTCATATCATTTTAATTATTTTAGGTCGCATTCTCAATCAAGATGAAATCAGGAAGTTTTTGTACAATCCAAAGCAGTATTACCCAGGTACGAGGCTGGTATTTGCTGGTATTAAAAAAAAATCTGAACTTGAAGGCTTAATAGCATATATAATCCAATCATGCAAGCAGTATTAAATAAAAATTTGGATTAAATCAATTTTTGAAGTAGACAAGTATCAAATGATTTTACATCTGTTTTTCCTGTATTACCCTGGCCAGGGTAATTCTGAGCATCAAAGAAAAAGACAGTTTTTACCTGCTGCATTATAAAGTAACTATTCTCAATGATTTTCAACTTAAAAACCAGGAATCTAATTTACCTTATGTTTGAGTATACTGACATTTTCAGTGTTATTGTAAGCTATTCTTAGAGATAAAGTTTAAATATCTTTCTACCACTGTCTCTCTTTCTTAGAGATTAAAGAATATTTCTCACTCTGTTGTTTAGTTGCAGCCCAGACTGATTGAACAGATCGGTACTACTAGCGAACAGTGGTCCCAGTGCACGCACTTGCGTTGTCGCGCTAGCTAGTCGTGACTAGTCGATCCTACGACTACCTAGCAAAGTATATAAAACACAAAATAATTTTTGTTAAACTAAGTAAATAAAACACAAAAACACAAAGTAAGGATCGACTAGTCATGACTAGCTAGCGCGCACCGGGACCACTGTTCTCAAGTAGTAGCGAACAGATCTATAATCAAAGATATTTCACCTCTGAATATTGTATATTTTTGATAACTGACTGATTTAAAGCAGATTTGTTTTCTATTTCTAGCAGGTTGAATGACCACATGAAGGCTTCTCCTCAATCTGTTTACTATGGATATTTTTGAGGAATTTTGATAATCTTGTGAGACATTGGTTAGAGACTAATTCCTGTTCAACGTAATGATAGTTACAAAAGAAGAGTGTTATAGATGAGTGAATAAGTTTCTAAATTATTGTTTCTTATGTTGAGAGAGAGAGAGAGAGAGAGAGAGAGAGATTGGTATACACTCATCCTGATGAGAGAAGCGCCTGAGTGATGCAGCTGGTTTAGTATTACTAAGAACATGACGACCCCCATAATGTTTGTGCCATGATAAAGTGTTTACAATACACTATGTAATGTGGTTGGCAAATGGACAACAGATGTAAGATGGAGAGGATCTTGTAGTTTTACTGGGGACATGACAACCCCTTTAGTATAGGGGTCATGATAAAATGTACCTGTTACATTCTGTAAAATGGTTTGCGTTAAGAAGGGCATCCGACAGAATGGAATCATCATTGTTTAACGTCCGCTTTTAGGACCTTGATTTTGCTCAGATGGATGGGTTTTCTTGAGCACAGTAATCTGCTCATCATTATGGTTTTTGTCATTTCTGTGATGCTCAACTTCGAGAGTTTATTCCTTACTACTTCATGCCAGGTCTCCTAACACAGGTTCCATTCAGATTTAGTACATGGCACTTCTTTATGCAGCTGTCCTCGTCCATACATATATGACCTGGTAAACTCTTACCTGTACTTTAAAATTGCAGCAGAATTCATGGCTTGACCGTACCGATAGCACCTCTATACATGGGTTTGTATGGCTTCCACAAGCCATCTGTCTATCTCTAGCTTTCTCAGAGACCACCAGATCCCAGAGCAAGGATCCGGTCAAAGTCTTTCTCCAGGTCAACAAATGCCAAGTACAATGGCTTACTTTTAGCTAGCTACTTCTTACTAAGATGGCATCAGTAGTACTTCTCAGCACAAAACCAAGCTACATCTCATCTAGTTTCTGTTCCAAATTCTCCATGACCTAGTCCTGTAATTACATTGAAGGCATCTGCTTTACCTCGTAACAGCTGACTATAGTGCAGCTACACCAATCATTGGTTCCTGACACCATCTTGTACAAGCTGAGGCAGTGTCCTGCTCTGCCAGATATCTTAAGCATCACAACACTAATTTCTGATGACCAGGGCTTTTTCCTTGATTGCCTAGTCTATCACACTGCTATCAACCAAGATAGCTGGTCCCCTTGTGCAACAAGAAAACCCCTTTTCTCCCTGTCATTCTCTGTTTAGCACCATCCGATCATGGCCATTGCCAGCTTCGTCTGGTCTCCATGCCGGTGGCACATAAAAAGCACCATCCGATTGTGGCCGTTTGCTAGCCTCGTCTGGCATGTAAAAAGCACCCACTACACTCACGGAGTGGTTGGCATTATGAAGGGCACCCAACTGTAGAAACACTGCCAGATCAGACTGGGCCTGGTGCAGCCTTCTGGCTTCCCAGACCCCAGTTGAACCGTCCAACCCATGCTAGCATGGAAAGCGGACGCTAAATGATGATGATGATGGTGACTTCCATGGTTTTTTGTTTTCAGAATCACTAAGAGAAATCAAACCATCACATAAACACAGACGCATACACAAAAACACACTCCCAATAATCAATTTTTTTTTATTTCATTTAAAAAAAAAATAATAAATTTTCTTTTTCTATGGATAATATCAATAAAAACACATCTTCCTCAATTTACACAATTTTGATTTGAACGGTGGTTTGCAGATGCAAGCCAGTGTAAACTGAGAGGCAACCGGTGTTGGTTTGTTTACATCTTTGTAACTTAGCAGTTTGGTAAAATGATACTGACAAAATAAGTACCTGACTTAAAAACAAAAGTAGAGGATTCAACTGGAGTCCTTAAATTTTCAACGTGAAACTCCAGTCTGGTCGTAGTCCTATGACAAACAAGAATAAAAAAATGCACGTAGATCATTTTTGTTTTATACTTATAAACACACATCTATGTGTGTGTTGTGCTTATACTAACTCTAAAAATTAGTGTTGTGTAATTTAGTATAGCAGGTGATTCAACAAGTTGAGAATAAATAAAAATTGGGGTCAATATTAAAAGATAAAATCCCCAACACAAGTACCCCAGCATGGTTGCAGTCCACTGACCAAAACTAGTAACAAAACCAAAGAACAAACACCATGTGACGAACAAAATAGAGAAGAAACTATTTTGTTTGGTAGTTACATTTGTTCCAGGGTGACATAACTAATTTAATTTTCTAGTTAATTATAGACAAACTGAAACCTCTGGTAAGGTAAAAATAAATAATTTTTATCGATTGTGGATATATGGAAGCACTCCGTCGGTTACGACGATAAGGGTTCCGGTTGATACGAATCAATGGAACAGCCTGCTCGTGAAATTAACGTGTAAGTGGCTGAGCACTCCACAGACACGTGTACCGTTAACGTAGTTCTCGGGGATATTCAGCGTGACAAGGCCGGCCCTTTGAAATACAGGTACAACAGAAACAGGAAGCAAGAGTGAGAGAAAGTTGTGGTGAAAGAGTACAGCAGGGATCACCACCATCCCCTGCCGGAGCCTCGTGGAGCTTTTAGGTGTTTTCGCTGAGTAAACACTCACAACGCCCGGTCTGGGAATCGAAACCGCGAGTCCGCTGTCCTAACCACTGGGCCATTGCGCCTCCTATCTATTGTAGGTAGACAAGCAAAGCACATCTCTAAAATTTTCAAGAGGCTGTGGGTGTCTTGGCATCATGCAGCAAGACCTTTGTCAGCCACTCTCCAGCTATCTATTTAAGGCTGTATATGACTATGATGTGGCCACACATGGAATTTGCATCACCAGACTGGAACCACTATCTTGCTCAGGACATTGACCTCCTAGAAACTTCAGATACTTGAAAACAAGCAAATACCCCCCCCCCCCATCAGGCATCTCCCATACTCTGAATGCCTTGCTTTGCTAGCATAGATACACTGAAGCTCTGACATTGGCAACTGACATGGTAAACATCCACAAAATTATTAACCATCGTGCCAACAATCACCTTGTGCATCTTTTTGAGCTCCATGTGTCTAACACACATGTGGGCATGCCTACAAAGTGAGAAAACAACACAGCTCCCATGACTTTCGGAAACGTATTTTCACACTCAGAGTTGTTGAAGCATGGAACAAACTACCTGCATCAGCTGTTAGTTGCTGAGACATTGCATCTTTTAAAACCTCCAATGCTTCCTGAAATTTACCAACGCTACACCTGATATCCTCCACTCCATACGCATGCACACATGTATATCATGACTCATACAATGTTCACTTTCCTGACTTTTTTTTACATAATTCTATGTACTGTACACGCACCTTTGATGAGTTGTAGTGCACCTGAGCATTATACACAATAATTTCATTATTATTATATAAATAAGAGTGCAGCGACCTCATAATTCTAACAATATAAATTGCATAGAAATGTGTAAATATTTCAGGATTAAACTATACAAGTCAAAATTCAGATTTTTTCATTCAGAAAGCATTACATGATATTCCATCTACTAATTTGACAAATTTGATGAAATAAATAAATTTATTAATACTGTCTATATATATATATATATATATATATATATACACACACACACACATACACAAAATGTTTGATGATAACAGTAATTAAGGGAATATAACATCTTAACTAAAATAAACTTTGGCAATGCTCAGTAACACCACGGATTAGGAGAAATATTTCTGTAATTGGCACTGATAAATTGAGATCAAGGCCAAAGGATTTTGAAAAAGCATGCATACAAGTCTTTATTGATGTATGCACTAATGGCAATCAATGAAACGGAGATGATTAATGAATAATAGGGCTTTAAGAGTCAATTCAGCCGAAGTTCTCGTGTTGACTAGGTGTGGAAATAATCTCACTGTTCGGTAATAGTCATTGGGTATGCAAGGGCATCCCACGTGGGTCTGGGACGCTGGCAGTTTCGAGGTTAGACTGGAGATTCATTAACCAGCGCTTGGTATGTGCATCAGTACTGAGGATGTTTGCAAATGTGGAGTCTTTAAGTTGATCTGGAAGACACTGTCTAAGGGCTTCTCTGGCTCTACAGTATATAGAAAAAACAAAATTTTAATTGATTTTAAACATAAACACAATACAAATAATCATTGGGGGGGGGGGTATTTACAGTTATTCACATCTATAGCTAAACAACTTGGTTCTTATGCAGATGAAATATTTCCTATTCTGGAGTGAAACCTATTCACAATGAAATATGTTTCTTTATTAGCCACACGGGGCTGCATACAGACGGGACAGATTACAAAGTAGAGCTTTTCTTTTTAGGGGAAAGAAAAAAAAAAGTGGGGTAGGTTTTCGATCAAAAGGGATCTTAAAAGGGGAAGAAGAAAAAAAAAATGTATTCAACAGTAGATATCTAAATATTAAAACAGCAATAGCTAAACAATTAACTTGGTTCTTATGCAGATGAAAAATTTCCTATTCTGGAGTGAAACCTGTTCACAATGAAATAAATGTATTCTGTAATAAATAATCTCCAAGTTTTGATCTGAGACAAATAGAGAACTGCTATATCATTGCCTTACAATTACACAGAGAGTTAAATATGAGCTGGAATTTCCCCATATCTAATTTTGTCTACTTCTTACTACCTGTCCCAGCATTAATCTCAAGGTAAAGTTACTTGTGACAACTTTGTATGTATGTTAAGTGTGAATTGCAGAAGGTTAGCACCGTCCGAACATGGCCGATGCCAGCGCCGCCTGACTGGCGTCTGTGTCGGTGACACGTAAAAGCACCATCTGATTGTGGCCGTTTGCCAGCCTCCACTGGCCCGTTCGGTGGCACGTAAAAAGCACCCACTACACTCAGAGTGGTTGGTGTTAGGAAGGGCATCCAGCTGTAGAAACGCTGCCAGATCAGACTGGAGCCTGGTGCAGCCTTCATGGCTTACCAGACCCTATTCGAAAAGTCCAACCCATGCTAGCATGGGAAACAGACGTTAAACGATGATGATGATGTTTCATGTTCTGACATAGCTTGAGGAAATTTCTCTTCAAGAAGAAATAACTAAATAAATGTTCAAAACCCATAAAGATACAAATAAACTCCATAGCTAAGCAAACAAAAAAAAAAAACAATTAAGGATCTTAACCATGTATCAAGCCTATAAGGCAAATTCATTTTGATAAAGTACCATTGCAGAAAAGTTAGGAAATTAGTAGGGAAAAAAAGAAAAATCAGTATCTTAAAGTAAAACCTCACCGTGGATTGTCAGAAAGTCGTAGATAACAGCGAACAACATGCTTGAGCAGCCTTGCAGAAGGATCTTTTGATAAATGAAGGACCATCTTACCCTGAAAATAATTTATTTCACACTAAAATATCTGATAGGTACATATAGACATAAATACACAAACACACAGATATATATAGAGAGATGGCACGTAAAAAGCACCCACTACACTCTCAAAGTGGTTGACACTATGAAGGGCATCCAGCTGTAGAAACTCTGCCAGATCAAGATTGGAGCCTGGTGCAGCCGTCTGGTTCGCCAGCCCTCAATCAAAATCGTCCAACCCATGCTAGCATGGAAAGCGGACGTTAAATGATGATGATGGTCACCCACTTCTAACCATCTGTCACTCTCCTTTCACTCGTGCAAATATGCCCATCCCAGATCCAATTTTCCTATTCCCATTTATATCCATCTTCTTGTACCTTGAGGATACATCCTGATACCTCATCACCACCATTCTCCCTTTTTAGCAGGGGCACCCATGTATCCTCCACAGCAGGATACATATTCCTAACCCTGTATCACAGTTTAGCCTCTCAAAATTTGGTACAAAGTCACCTCTCACAATATGACACCTGACTCTGTCAAGGGGCCTTGTTTTGCGAGTTACTTGTACTCATCATCATTGTTCCACCGTGGTCGAGACAATGGAATTTACCATGCTACGCCAGACTTCATGGTCCATCATAGCATTATGGAGGTCCTGTTGCTGGATGCCTGTATCCCTGTAGATTACATCAGGGTAGGAGAGTGTGCGCCCTCTGGTATCGCAACCGTGGTCTAGACAATGGAATTTACCATGCTACGCCAGACTTCACGGTCCATCATAGCATTATGGAGGTCCTGTTGCTGGATGCCTGTATCCCTGGAGATTACATCAGGGTAGGAGAGTGTGCGCCCTCTGGTATCGCAACCGTGGTCGAGACAATGGAATTTACCATGCTATGCCAGACTTCACGGTCCATCATAGCATTATGGAGGTCCTGTTGCTGGATGCCTGTATCCCTGGAGATTACATCAGGGTAGGAGAGTGTGCGCACTCTGGTATCGCAACCGTGGTCGAGACAATGGAATTTACCATGCTACGCCAGACTTCACGGTCCATCATAGCATTATGGAGGTCCTGTTGCTGGATGCCTGTATCCCTGGAGATTACATCAGGGTAGGAGAGTGTGCGCCCTCTGGTATCGCAACCGTGGTCGAGACAATGGAATTTACCATGCTACGCCAGACTTCACGGTCCATCATAGCATTACGGAGGTCCTGTTGCTGGATGCCTGTATCCCTGGAGATTACATCAGGGTAGGAGAGTGTGCGCCCTCTGGTATCGCAACCGTGGTCGAGACAATGGAATTTACCATGCTACGCCAGACTTCACGGTCCATCATAGCATTATGGAGGTCCTGTTGCTGGATGCCTGTATCCCTGGAGATTACATCAGGGTAGGAGAGTGTGCGCCCTCTGGTATCGCAACCGTGGTCGAGACAATGGAATTTACCATGCTACGCCAGACTTCACGGTCCATCATAGCATTACGGAGGTCCTGTTGCTGGATGCCTGTATCCCTGGAGATTACATCAGGGTAGGAGAGTGTGCGCCCTCTGGTATCGCAACCGTGGTCGAGACAATGGAATTTACCATGCTACGCCAGACTTCACGGTCCATCATAGCATTACGGAGGTCCTGTTGCTGGATGCTGTATCCCTGGAGATTACATCAGGGTAGGAGAGTGTGCGCCCTCTGGTATCGCAACCGTGGTCGAGACAATGGAATTTACCATGCTACGCCAGACTTCACGGTCCATCATAGCATTATGGAGGTCCTGTTGCTGGATGCCTGTATCCCTGGAGATTACATCAGGGTAGGAGAGTGTGCGCCCTCTGGTATCGCAACCGTTGGTCGAGACAATGGAATTTACCATGCTACGCCAGACTTCACGGTCCATCATAGCATTATGGAGGTCCTGTTGCTGGATGCCTGTATCCCTGGAGATTACATCAGGGTAGGAGAGTGTGCGCCCTCTGTATCGCAACCGTGGTCGAGACAATGGAATTTACCATGCTATGCCAGACTTCACGGTCCATCATAGCATTATGGAGGTCCTGTTGCTGGATGCCTGTATCCCTGAGATTACATCAGGGTAGGAGAGTGTGCGCCCTCTGGTATCGCAACCGTGGTCGAGACAATGGAATTTACCATGCTACGCCAGACTTCACGGTCCATCATAGCATTACGGAGGTCCTGTTGCTGGATGCCTGTATCCCTGGAGATTACATCAGGGTAGGAGAGTGTGCGCCCTCTGGTATCGCAACCGTGGTCGAGACAATGGAATTTACCATGCTACGCCAGACTTCACGGTCCATCATAGCATTACGGAGGTCCTGTTGCTGGATGCCTGTATCCCTGGAGATTACATCAGGGTAGGAGAGTGTGCGCCCTCTGGTATCGCAACCGTGGTCGAGACAATGGAATTTACCATGCTACGCCAGACTTCACGGTCCATCATAGCATTATGGAGTCCTGTTGCTGGATGCCTGTATCCCTGGGATTACATCAGGGTAGGAGAGTGTGCGCCCTCTGGTATCGCAACCGTGGTCGAGACAATGGAATTTACCATGCTACGCCAGACTTCACGGTCCATCATAGCATTATGGAGGTCCTGTTGCTGGATGCCTGTATCCCTGGAGATTACATCAGGCTAGGAGAGTGTGCGCCCTCTGGTATCGCAACCGTGGTCGAGACAATGGAATTTACCATGCTACGCCAGACTTCACGGTCCATCATAGCATTATGGAGGTCCTGTTGCTGGATGCCTGTATCCTGGAGATTACATCAGGGTAGGAGAGTGTGCGCCCTCTGGTATCGCAACCGTGGTCGAGACAATGGAATTTACCATGCTACGCCAGACTTCACGGTCCATCATAGCATTACGGAGGTCCTGTTGCTGGATGCCTGTATCCCTGGAGATTACATCAGGGTAGGAGAGTGTGCGCCCTCTGGTATCGCAACCGTGGTCGAGACAATGGAATTTACCATGCTACGCCAGACTTCACGGTCCATCATAGCATTACGGAGGTCCTGTTGCTGGATGCCTGTATCCCTGGAGATTACATCAGGGTAGGAGAGTGTGCGCCCTCTGGTATTGCGAGTAGATGGCTTCCAGAGGAGAAGAGTAGAAATTACCTCGTTTTCAGCTCTACAACAATGTCCAGCAAACTGGACTCTCCTACCTTTCACAAGAGATGACACAGGTGGTAGTTTCCCATATATTTACATTTTGGTTGGATGGCGCTTCCACAAGAGATTTTGAGCTCTTATGCTGGTGTCACAAGAAAACTCAATATACTCTGTAAAATGGTTGTTTTTAGGAAGGGTATCCAGACATAGAAACCACACTGCAACAGACAGAGCTTGACGAAGTTCTATGGTTCACTGGAGCCTGTCAAATCATTCAGCCCATGACAGCACGAAAAAGAGATGATAAATTATGATGATTATGATGATACATATGTTAAAATGTAAATGAAAGTGTCATCATCATTGTCATCCTTTAACGTCTGCTTTCCCTGCTGGCATGGGTTGGACAGTACCGCCTGACTGGCTCCCGTGCCGGTGGCACATAAAAGCACCCACTACACTCTTGGAGTGGTTGGCGTTAGGAAAGGCATCCAGCTGTAGAAACTCTGCCAGATCAAGACTGGAGCCTGGTGCAGCCATCTGGTTCATCAGCCCAGTCAAACCATCCAACCCATGCTAGCATGGAAAGCGGACATTAAACGATGATGATGATGATGATGGTTTGATAGAGTAATCAGAATGCTAAAGAGTTGTAGCGGTAGATAGGTAGTTGAATGATCTCCCTTGCAAGAAAGATTATAGAGTAACCTTCTTTATTCTAAGTTTCTTGAAGCATCAAGGTCACAAAACCTAATTCTTAATTATTCAAGAAGCTTGGCATTTCTTTCGGAATTTTCTAGAATGTCTAGCATACCATTAATAAAAACAGTTTGCTAACCCAGCTTTTCCCTTCTCAGTCGATTAGACTTAGAGCCATTCACATCATTGCTATGTCCATCTATTTCTCTACGCTTCATAGCAGATATGACTGAAGGCCACAACTTCACTGTTGTTCTACACTTCCTATCTCTGCACTTTCTTGCACAAGATTATCTCGTTGAAGTAGCCACTACAATCTGATTCTATGAATTATCATCGAAAGAAGAATTAAATATATTTTTATGAAGGAAATGTATAGATCTTGTATTCAATCTTTCATCTCTGTGTGAACTCTTGTGATAACATGACACGCAGCCACATCAAACCCATTGTACTATCTACATAATTCACTGCAGAGTTAAAAGAATGGTCAAGAGCTTTCATGAAGCTGTAAATGCCAACACACTAAAGAAAAATGAATCTTACCAAGATCATGGCAACGTGTGAGAACCTTTCGTATGTTTGACAAATATAAGACAAACCCGTTTCATCTAGGAGAATTTTTTGTAGTATGAAAGTAGCAACCTGTAAAGAGAAAAAGAGAGGGAGAAAATATGCAATTTCAGCACCAGTTGGTAATCTTATTACCTGTGAATTCTTATTTGAAATAATACATTGGTAATAAAAAACGAATAGAAGTTTTTATAGAAAATTAATGACAGCACATTGTAAGTTATGGTTTTATAAAAAAGACCAACATAATTATATATATATATATATATATTTCTCACCATGACCGACCAGGCTATCAGATGTTGCTACACATCGCTGGCCACAATGCACTTCGCATTGTTTTAGCCTTCAAATGATGCCACCCTGCTGGCGAAGCGAGCAGGCCAACAGAAGAGTGAGAGAAAATTGTGGCGAAAGAGTACAGCAGGGATCGCCACCACCCCCTGCCAAAGCCTCGTGGAGCTTTAGGTATTTTTGATCAATAAACACTCACAACGCTCGGTCTGGGAATCGAAACTGCGATCCTACGACCACAAGTCCGCTGCCCTAACCACTGGGCCGTTGTGCCTCCATATATATATATATATTTCTCACCATGACCGACCAGGCTATCAGATGTTGCTACACATCGCTGGCCACAATGCACTTCGCATTGTTTTAGCCTTCAAATGATGCCACCCTGCTGGCGAAGCGAGCAGGCCAACAGAAGAGTGAGAGAAAATTGTGGCGAAAGAGTACAGCAGGGATTGCCACCACCCCCTGCCAAAGCCTCGTGGAGCTTTAGGTATTTTTGATCAATAAACACTCACAACGCTCGGTCTGGGAATTGAAACTGCGATCCTACGACCACAAGTCCGCTGCCCTAACCACTGGGCCGTTGTGCCTCCATATATATATATATATAGTTGTTTCTAAGATAATTTTCATGTGAGATATAGTTTGTTAGTGTAATGTAAAAAGATAATCCTGGAGCAACAAAAATATTAAAATTTATCACTAATTAATGTTAAAGAAAATTACTTTGATGAAATAATTTGATTTGGAATTCAATGAATTAATTTATATGCTAATTTTATGCAAAAAAAAAAGATAAAAATATTGGTTCCTGTGAGAAAGGAACACTAACAAAAGAGATAAGAGACAAACTAGAAAAAAGAAATTATAACAGAGAACGCTTGTTTATACCAGTTATCTGCCTGATGATGTTTCTTGGGATAATTAGAATGGTAATTCTTTAACTAAGTATAAAAATGACCAAATGAGCAACTATAAATCTTATAATAGTTGCTGTTAGGAATACTACAATAGCACTGTGTTTTAACAAAGATTTGCTGTGTTAGTTAACTCTGGTTGAGTCCAATAGAAGTTGATTGAAGTGGTCATTAGTGTTAAGGGCAGAGAACTACAGAATAAATGTTCTTGAACACAGCACAAACAACGATTTTTTATTAGTTGGCAAATATAAGCGCCTAACAGCAAGCAATTTGTTTAGGCTCAGAGTTCTCACTGCTTTTGTCTGATGAGATGCAACATGTTGAAACACCGGTGCCCAAAAATGCCATATGCTAATGAGCTGAGTAGGTTGAACACACTAGTAAAAGAGAGAAGTTATTCTCCTATCACACTACAGCAGCCAGCATATTTTGTGTCCAAACCTGCTTAGATGTGTTAAGAATAAATAAGTAAATAATCGCTGAATCTTATTGTTTCCCTATAAAGTAAGTTTTTTTCTCTCTTTCAAGTTTAATCAGAAAATTTGTTAGAAAGTCAAGAGAACGACAATATTGGTAGCTCAACCTTAAGAAAATAAGCCCTTTTGCAGGGCACAGTCATCATCATCATTTAACGTCCGCTTTCTATGCTAGCATGGGTTGGACGATTGGACTGAGGTCTGGCGAACCAGACTCCAATCTGATCTGGCAGAGTTTCTACAGCTGGATGCCCTTCCTAACGCCAACCACTCCGAGAGTGCAGTGGGTGCTTTTATGTGCCACCGGCACGAGGACCAGTTTGGTGGTACTGGCAACGGCCATGCCCAAATAGTGCTTTTTATGTGCCACCTGCACAGGAGCCAGTCCAGCGGCACATCATTTAATAGTTTTCTATGCTGGCATGAGTTGGGCAGTTTGACGGAATCCAATGATCCACATCATTGTCGAGTTCCAATGTTTGCTTTGGCATGGTCTCTACAGCTGGATGCTCTCCCTAATACCAATCTTACTATAGAGTTACTGGATGCATTTTTTTTTTTGACATTGATACTATTAAGGTGACCAAGTAACATACAAGACAAAAAAGAAGCTCCCTTCAGTTGAGTGGAGTTGTAGCAGAGGAGGAAATGGCTTTATTGATGAAAATGAAAAATTACTCACAGTCTTAGATAATTCGCTTCCTGACTCCATTATTCGCAAGCAGAGAGGGATTATTTCAGTTGTAAGAAGAAATGTAATTACTTCTTGTTCATCAGGCTAGAAATAACAAAACAAACAATTTCCCAATTTATAATTACAGGTGAAGTCATTTATACATAGGCATAACTATGGATTGAAGGAAGTTTTCTAGAGTGATAAAGTTAATTGTTGGTTCTGGTAGAAGTATTTGAAGCTACAGCAAGAATCACTATTACCTCTTTGTAGCCTTGTAGCAAAGGTCTAACTCATTTTCTTTTTAACACAGGAGAGCCACCATGAATACCTATCTTCCCCTACACTGATATTCTGAGAGAGTCACTGAGGCTACCACATCATTAACCCTTTTGTTATCAACCTGGCTGAAACCGGCTCTGGCTTTGAGTACAAATGTCTTGTTTTCATAAGTTTTGAATTAAAATCTTCCACCAAACTTTAGTCACAACTTATGTTCCTAATACTAGCTTAATGATAACTAGGCTAGTTTACTAAATTCCTTGTTATATTAAAAATAATTGAAAGAAACACAGAGCATCTCAAAATAAATACGGTAACGAAAGGGTTAAGTGTATTTCCAAAGAATTTTTGTTTCTAAAAAATAACTTTTCTCATCTGTGGCTTAATAGATAAAAGTTATA
Source organism: Octopus sinensis (assembly GCF_006345805.1). Classification (NCBI taxonomy): domain Eukaryota; kingdom Metazoa; phylum Mollusca; class Cephalopoda; order Octopoda; family Octopodidae; genus Octopus; species Octopus sinensis. Next base: position 6,189,157 of record NC_043006.1, on the reverse strand, counting down.
TTATGTATGTTGATATTAAATAGATTAATATTTTCCATGCTGGAGTACACATTTATATTATCCACAAAAATCCTTGGCCAATGTGTTAGGGTTATTTGGGTAGTCTTTGAAGTAGTCTTTTAGGTTGCTGAAGGGACTAACACCAAGCTAGAAGATTATGTGTGTCCCTATAACTCACTGGTGTCATGGGTTACCATACGAAGACTATAAAATATATCTAGAGCAAATCAGCTTGGCAATGCCCATCTCTCTTTCCAACTTATACTCCTAAGAGGACTTGGACTGAGTACCTGTAACATTCATGAATTACATAGCATTAACTTCCAGTTAATTTCAACTCCCAGTACCATCTTTCTGTTGACATTCATCATCATCACTTAACGTCCGTTTTCCATGGTAGCATGGGTTGGATGGTTCGACCGGGGTCTGGTAAGCCATGGAGGCTGCACCAGGCTCCAGTCTGATCTGGCAGTGTTTCTACAGCTGGATGCCCTTCCTAACGCCAACCACTCCGTGAGTGTAGTGGGTGCTTCTTACATGCCACTGGCACAGGGGCCAGAGGAGGCAGGCAAACGGCCACGATCGGTTGGTGCTTTTACGTGTCACCGACACGGACACCAGTCAGGCAGCGCTGGCATCTGCTACATTCGGACGGTGCTTTTTATGTGTCACCAGTACGGGTGTCTTAACTACAATTTCCATTTGAATTTTTATTTTGGTTCTAAAAGTTAAAAAGGAAAGTGAATGTATACTCTTTACTCTTTTACTTGTTTCAGTCATTTGACTGCGGCCATGCTGGAGCACCACCTTTTAGTCGAGCAAATCGACCCCGGGACTTATTCTTTGTAAGCCCAGTACTTATTCTATCGGTCTCTTTTGCCAAACCTCTAAGTGACGGGGACGTAAACACACCAGCATCGGTTGTCAAGCAATGCTAGGGGGACAAACACAGACACACACACACATACATATATATATATATACATATACATATATGTTTCCGTCTACCAAATCCACTCACAAGGCATTGGTCGGCCCGAGGCTATCGCAGAAGACACTTGCCCAAGATGCCACACAGTGGGACTGAACCCGGAACCATGTGGTTGGTTAGCAAGCTACTTACCACACAGCCACTCCCGCGCCTATTATAAAATTTATTTCAGAAAATATCTTTTAAGTACGACACTTCAGATATTATAATCAAAAAAGAACACAGATGTCAACTAGAAATGACATCTCCTAATTAAGAACATGACTTGGCTCTCCATAACAAAATATCATTTTAGTGTTTTGAAATGAGAACAATTTTAAATTAGGAAGAGAAAAATTACCTTAACAAGAGCCCCTATAACACCAAGACTTGTTAAACGGAGATACTCAAATGGACGTGTTTTACTGACAGTGTGAAGAAATGGATAAAGAAACAGTGGGATGTGAGCTGTGAAAAACGAAAGAAATAAATCATAATAAAAGTTGTTTTCTTAAACAAAAATGTCATCTATTTAGAACAAAGAAGAGGCATATATCGAGTCTTAGTCTAGAAATTAAAAACCACACAACTTCCTGACAGAATAATGATGAAGAAGGTATTCATTTTCCAAATACCTTGATACAAACATATGCATCAATCTATGTCTGCATCCAAACCAGGTTGGGACTGAAAATTATGTCATTGTTGTCAGTGTTGTTTTACACCTACTTACCATACCATGTTGGTATTGGTTGGATGAATCGGTATGGCCCAAACCAGTTTGTATTTGAAGTTATTTTCTTCCTAGACATGTTGGGAGATCATGTGTTACAAGATTTTGTTTCAAGTTTGGTATGGTTTGTAAGCTGGATACTATTCTTAGCACCAACCACTTCACTAAGTGTATGGATGCAGCTTATCATGGCACCAGCACTAGAAAGGTTGTCCTATCTTCAGTAATACAAATTAAGAGTCTTCTCAACTCTACATCATCTCTGCTTGTTCACCAACTACTTTACAGTGTACAGGGAGCATTTTATTGTGGCTCCAGCACTAGTGCTTTTCATCCTCCAAAATAAAAAGGGGTTCTCAGGGCTCAGTACTGTCTCTGTTTGTAGGGGCCAATGTTGCTAAGAGTGGGAAGAAAAGAGAGGAAGATAGGATAACTGGAGTGTCAGTGTGTTAAAGAGAGAGAGAGAAATGGAGGGGATAGAGTGTAAGAGAACTTCAGGAAGAGAAAGTATTGGGAAAGGAAAAGAGCGAGTGAGAGATGGACAGTCATAAAATGGTCAGTGGTAAGAGTATTATTTAAGGCGGCGAGCTGGCAGAAACGTTAGCACGCTGGGCAAAATGCGTAGCTGTATTTCTTCTGCTGTTACGTTCTGAGTTCAAATTCTGCCGAGGTCGACTTTGCCTTTCGTGGTTGATAAATTAAGTACCAGTTACGCATTGGGGTTGATGTAATAGACTTTATCCATTTGTCTGTCCTTGTTTGTCCTCTCTGTGGACAATAAGGAAATAAGTAAGAGTATTATGGAAGTGAATAATGAGTGACATTTACCTTGTAAAAATGCTGATCTTGTTTCTGGGTGAGAAGCAACACATTGTAGAAGTGCTAAAGCATTGCAAACTCTGTTGGATTGATGAGCCTTGCAGGGGATAGAAATAGAAAAGTGTCATCATAACTTAATCAACAAAATGTATTTCATTCAACAATAAGCAGCAGTTAATTACATTTCTTAATTTGGAGAGACAAACATGTTTTTATGTTCTTAAGTTAATCTTGAACACAAAGCGTAGCCAATGTTGAAGCACACAAAATACAACGAAAATAGTTTGATAGTCTTCCATTTTTAAACAGTATAATATTGGTAGAACCATTTCATAAAAAAGATAAAACAAAGAGCTATTCTAGATTAAAATCCCATACTTCTTTGAATTATTAATGCCTTAGCATTGAAGCCAGCCATATCTGGCCCAAATATTCTACCAGTCTTATGTTCAAACTATCCAGATCTAACCTCTCACACCTACCCTGCAATGAGATTCTAAAAATATGCAATCAAATCACTGATATCTCGAAGTTATGAGATAACGCATGATTAATTCAAAACGGTCTGAGTAAATAAGCATTACATTCGACAGAGTAATCTGAATGCGGAAGAGTTGAGAGGGAGGAGACAGGAAGATGGTAAAGGAGTACTTGTGTTAAAGAATTCAATTAGAGGGAAGAGGGGCTAAAAACAGTTCTTTGAGGGTGTATGTGGAAGTTTTTCAAGTTTATGACAACAACAAGAATTATAATTAAACAGAAAACATGAATATTAGGAAAATAGTGGAGCATCAAGTGAGAATGATATGCAGTTTATTTAGAACTATGCAAGTTATTGTGGAAAGAGAGATCCTCAAGAAAATGCCAAGTTTGATAGTATTTCTGCAGTACAGAATTCATTAATTTTTAAGCTTAACTCAGTAAAGTAATCGACAAGTAAAAAAATAAAAAAGACCTTAGGAGTGGCTGTGTGGTAAGTAGCTTGCTTACGAACCACATGGTTCCGGGTTCAGTCCCACTGCGTGGCACCTTGAGCAAGTGTCTTCCACTTATAGCCTCAGGCCGATCAAAGCCTTGTGAGTGGATTTGGTAGACGGAAACTGAAAGAAGCCTGTCGTATATATGTGTGTATGTATATATATATATATATATATATATATATATATATATATATATATATATATATATATATGTATGTGTGTATGTTTATATGTCTGTGTTTGTCCCCACCCCCAACATCACTTGACAACCGATGCTGGTGTGTTTACGTCCCTGTAACTTAGCGGTTCGGCAAAAGAGACCGATAGAATTAGTACTAGGCTTACAAAGAATAAGTCCGGGGGGGGGGGGGGTGATTTGCTCAACTAAAAGGTGGTGCTCCAGCATGGCCACAGTCAAATGACTGAAACAAGTAAAAGAGTAAAGAGTACCTTTCTAAACCCAGTTGTTATTGCATGTCAGTTGAAATACACTGTTGTTATTTCAATTAATTTTTGAAAATAATAAAGAATTTACTAAAATGACTTGGTCCTTATTAAGGTGCTGTCTGGAAGATACATTAACATGAGATTTTGAGGGAAGGTTTTAATTTAGAACACTGTAAAATAGGAATTTTGAGTCAGAGACCCAAAGGCAGTCTTTAGTGAGTTGGTATTGAGGTAAGACAGGAATCGAAAGAAGCCTCTGTGGTGAGCGTTTCTCCCTGCATGATAGTTGTAAGCAGATGTCACCATAATGTAAGCATTGTCCTGCATTCCAAATCTTGCAAGGAGACGCACACAGAGGCTTCTTTCAGTTTCTGTCAACTAAATCCACCCAAGTCTTTGGTTGGCAGGGTCTATAGTAAGACACCTGCACAAAGTGTTATGCAGTGGGATTGAACCTGACCTGGAACTATGTGGTTGGGAAGCAAACTTCTTACCTCACAGTCATATATGCATCTACATGCACATGTATTTCACTAATGGTTCTATTATGAATGACACAATTTGTTAATAAAAAAATAAACTAATTACCTAATCAACTGATGACAATAAAAACTGGAGTGAAATACAGTTAGGGGTGTATGTGTATTACTGGCAGTTTGACCCCCTTAAAGTACAACATTTCACAATTTCACATTAAGAAATGTTAAAAAAAAAAAGGTAATTCCTTTAACTAAATCTCTTCTTCCAGAATATACACTTTCCTTTCACCTTGCAGATTATGAATTTATATTTTTCACTTTTTACAAACTTTTAAACAATAAACACTTATCAAGAATGTTGTCTTTAGTATAGGATCATTTGGTAGAGTTTATTTTCAGCATGGTATACACAATCAGGAAATAACTGAGGCAAGTGGGAGTCAGAAGAGGTGGCACAGGTAGGCAAAATGGGTTTGTTGTTATTCATTAATTTGTGTTGGAGACAAACACAAACACAAATTAATGAATAACAACAATTCAGTGTGACACCAGTGCAAAATCACCTCCCTCCAACAAGTCATCCTAACAAGACGTCTGCGTTGGCTGGGTCATGCCCTCTGTCGTCAACCAGGAGAATTCATCTACGAAGCAATTGTCCCAGCTCCCCTTCAGGGTTGGTGAAAGCAATGTGGTGGACAACGAAAAACCTGGCTGATGACAGTCAAGGCTGATCTGGAACCCAACCTAGGCCCCCTGTCTACGGCGTTCGCCGCTGGAATAGGGAGTGGTTGGAAATCACGTGGTTGTTAGCCTCAAATTGCCAGGCCTGGTCGGCATTTGTGAGAGATTCAGCATTGAGGATGAATGAAGCCAGCTCAACCCACCCCGGGTGAATGCTGTCTCAAGATAAGAAGACAAGATTAATTTGTGTGCTGACAATAGTATTTACTTTGTGTGAGACACCAATATAATAATGAAAATATTGCTTTAATAATAGAAGTATTATAAGGATTCAATAACGTAATATCTGTAATTATACTTACAGTTAATTGTGGAGGATTGATTGCAGGATAAATGTTGATAATTTCTTGAAGAAGAGCAGCTATGGTTCCAAATGAGTGCCATAGCATTGGAGCAAGATCTGGGACAACCTCCCTTTTTTTGCTAGAAACAGAAAAATGATAAAGAATACATAATATATAAACAGGAAGTAAATATGAAAGAAGGCTCATAGTAAACCATATACATCGTCATTTTTTTCACTTGTTTTCCATCTTGGTAAGGACTCAATAGGTCATCACAGTCTGAGTCATCTCCTCTTGGGAGCTGTTGCTTCCAACAGACTGATGCTCGGACATGACATCTGGTTTGGTTTTTTCTGTAGTTGGATGCCTTTCCTATCACCAGCCACACTACAGGGTGTACTGAGAGCATTTTTATGGCCCCCAACTAGAAACATTGAATAAAGTGACCTCTGACAGCTAAGCATTCTCTGCTTAGTTTGTCAACCACTTTACAGGGTATCCTGGGTATGGTTTTGTGCTACAAGAACCAGAAAGAGATTGTCTCACTCACTCACCAGTTTGAGGGAACACGAGTTGTTAGCTGGCACCACCACAGGAAGAGTAGTGTCTTGTACACAAGCAATGTAGGGCATATTCAGGGCTCAGACATATAATATATCAGGGAGGAGAAATAGGCAAGGTACGGTGTCAGTAGTGAGACTGGAAGTGGATGAGGGGAGTAATTGCTGAGAATAAACAATAACCTAGAGCATGTACGTTTGTTAAGTGACTAAGAAAGGGGTTAGAAGAAAGAGAAATGACAGAAGAGCCTGGATAGCTGGGTGGAAGAATGAAAGGAGCAGCAGTATGAGATAAGTGATAAGGTTATTTAGAACAATAAAGATGAGCAAAGGTGAAAAGTGATGGATAGTAAGGGAAGTGGCCCAGGGGATATGGGGGAGGGAGCATAAGGTGACGAGCTGGCAGAAACGTTAGCACGCCGGGCGAAATGCGTAACCATATTTCGTCTGCCGTTACGTTCTGAGTTCAAATTCCGCCGAGGTTCAACTTTGCCTTTCATCCTTTCGGGGTCGATAAATTAAGTACCAGTTATGCATTGGGGTCGATGTAATCGACTTAATCTGTCTGTCTGTCCTTGTTTGTCCCCTCTATGTTTAGCCCCTTGTGGGTAGTTAAAAATAAATAAAGGCTGGTACTTGCGAAGAGTCAAGAGAGTAAAGAAGATGCACAAAAGAAAAGGAATTATAGAGGCACAAGTATGGTCCAATATCGTCTCCTACACATCAGTCTAGTGAAGAGGTGAGAGTGGATTAGTGTGGTCTTCAGGCGAAGGGTTAAGGAGGACCGATACAGTCTTTTACCTATAGGCCTAGTGGAAGAATGAAGGTGAATTTATGGGAGAGTGTGCAACAGGGTGAGGGGGTGGTCAAAATAGTGAAAAGTGATGGGAAGCACACATTAGCATAGGAGAAATTCTAACCACATGCAGCAAAGTGAAATAGATTTTAATTTGTCACGTAGAAACTATTTCCAGTATTTCTCTTCAAAGACAAACACAGACTAATATAAATTGTCTTATGGCAACAGGTTATGGCCTCACAATTTTTACTGTCACACTGGAACTAATGTATAATGTTTCTTATATTAGTAATTTAAAAGAAAATTTTTGAGTCAAGTACATCAACATCAAAATAAATATCAAATGGAAATTGTAGTTGTGATACCTGTGCCAGTGGCACGTAAAAAACACCATCCGAACGTGGCCGATGCCAGCTCCGCCTTTACTGGCTTCTGTGCCGGTGGCACGTAAAAAGCACCAACCAATCGTGGCCAATGCTAGCTACGCCTTGACTGGCTTCTGTGCCGGTGGCACATAAAAAGCACCAACCGATCGTGGCCGCTGCCAGCCTCTCCTGGCACCTGTGTCGGTGGCATGTAAAAAGCACCCACTACACTCACGGAGTGTTTGGCATTAGGAAGGGCATCCAGCTGTAGAAACACTGCCAGATCAAGATTGGAGCCTGGTGCAGCCTCCTGGCTTCCCAGACTCTGGTCGAACCATCCAACCCATGCTGGCATGGAAAGCAGATGTTAAATGATGATGATGATGTATCACATTAACCAGACTGTACTATATCATAACAGAAATAAATAGAACCAGTGTTAAGTAGTATAGCACGAAACCATGTCAAATAATTTTACTTCAACCGTTAATATTTAGTTTTCCTATCATCTTGGAAACCAAATCAAACTGAAGGAATTTTGTAACAAGAATTGATTATTTAAAGTCAAAATTGCTGCTTTAAAGTGACATAAGCAGATTCAACATGCAAAGGTCAAGTATGGAGGTCATACCGATCTGAGATGGCAGAAGAAATCTAAGCCATTTTGGCCATCTTCAGTATATGCATGAATATAGGTAACCAAAAAAGATGTTTGGTTCCTAGGGCAATAGCACCAGAGTTTAAAGTTATTCAAAGACATTGACAACTGGAATCAATGTTAGAATAAGAAAAAAAATCAAGATTAGAGTAAGATGATAATGATTATATTGGGGTGATAGCATCCAAGAATTGTATTCTGAGATAAAGAGAGGAATAACTTTACAGTTGTAAAACTAGGGAAATAAAATTTTGGAGGCAATAGTCTCTATCAACCAACTGGTACACACGTGTAGCAAAGATAGATTTAAAATTTGAAGCATTAGCTTTAAGATATTCTACCAAACAAAGATGAAGAAACCTACCTTAATTCAAGAAGGGCGTTTTCTCGTGTGTCTGGATTAGTGAGTTCAATAATCCACTGATAGATTTTATCCCTATCAACGCTAATCATGCTAGGACAAGCGGCACCTTGTTGTGGATTCATCATGCGTGGCTAGAAAAGTAGGTTAAAAGAATTAAACACAATTATATGAAATATATATATGAAGTATAGAATTATTCCAAGTCCTACCCCTATCATTCCCCTCAACACCTTGCCCCAATTCTGTAAGAAGCCTGTTCTCTTCTGCTCACTTCTTTCATATTTTAATCCCATCATCTAGCATAAAGCTACCTCTCTTGGGGCTCAGAGCTTTGCAAGCTGCCTGGTGACCTCTTTGGTGCTGGCGACATGAAAAAAGCAGCCAGGACATGCAGTGATGTGTTTGGCCATAGAAAGGCCATCCGGCTGTAAAAACCATGTCTAACTAGACAATGGAGCACAAAGCAGTCCTTGGACTTCTCGGATCCTGCAAGGCCATCCAACTTATGCCAGCATTAAATAATGATGACATGTTGAATGTTAAAGGATGAGAAAATAACTAGCAGTAAACACACAAAGTGTCTCGGTGCAACACCAATGCAGAATCACCTCCCTCCGACAAGTCATCCTAATGAGATTTCTGTGTCATGCCCTCCATCGTCAACCAGGAGAATTCATCTACGAAGCAATTGCTCCAGCTCCCCTTCAGGGTTGGTGAAAGCAATGTGGTGGACAACGAAAAACCTGGCTGATGACAGTCAAGGCTGATCTGGAACCCAACCTAGGCCCCCATATCTACGGCGTTCGCTGCTGGAATAAGGAGCGGTTGGAGATCACGCGGTCGTTAGCTTCAAATTGTCAGGTCTGGTTGGCGTTTGTGAGATTCAGCATTCAGGATGAATGAAGCCAGTTCAACCCACCCTGGGTGAATGCTGTCTCAAGTCAAGTCAAACACATAAAACACAGTTACTTTTCTGTCAAATCTTGGCTTTCTCCACTGCAGATGACCTCGTCCTGATTGTGGTGCAGATATAAAGATAAGTGAAGATCTACATTGTGCACACTGATTTTTCTAGTTAGAATATGTCACTGGCCTCATATTTCAATGGTCATATGATATAATGAGAATTGGCCCTAGAAAGGGTGCACACATTTTTTTATGTAAAAAAAAAATGCTTATGAATTATAATCAGAAATAGTTAGTTAGTTAGTTAATTTTTTGGCTCAAAAGCAAATAGCAAGGCCATGTAGTGTGACACGGAGTTATGTACAGGGTGGTGCTCAAGTAAAGAGTTCAGGCCACTTAAGGTCAAGGGAGACTTTGAACCGAGCGGTCGTTGGCATCTTCACCATCTCGTCTGGCAGCTTGTTCCACGGATCCACAACCCAGATGGAGAAAGCCCCTCTCCTTCGATTGAGATGAAATCGTCGCAGATAGAGCTTTTTGGAATGACCCCGCAGCCGACGCTCTGGAGCAGGAGTGAAGAACAGCTCTTTCGAGAGGTTACACTTTCCGCTTATGATGAGACACACACTTGTGGATTCATATATATCCACATCTTTGTACACACACTCATACATATCACTATCTATATATGCATTCATAAAAATGTTTTGCTTGTTTGTAACCCATTGTCTTGTCAAGCATTCTTCACATCTCATTCCTCTAACATTCAGCGCTCCATCACTCTTCTAAGGTGCTACCTAGCAGCTGTAATCACTCTTGGGCAAGTTACACGTTACTCCTCCCCATTTACTCCGCACTACCAGTTACCTCCTCCCATCCCACCCACTCCATTTCACTGATTACTTCCTTCTGTGCCTTCAATTTTCACTCTTCTACCATATTCCATTTATGGGGTGCTGACATATCTGCTTTCAGTTTCAGCACCCTCTCAGACATACCTATTTCTTTGTGCGCGAGAAGACCCGGCAGGACAAGTGAGTCCATAACCCGTGGCCTTCTACATGGGATGGAGCCAGCCTACGTATGCATACCTTCCCTTCTTGGGACACAAAACTCTACTTGTGAAGACGTGATGAGGCAAGTGAGGATCAGAATCGAAATCGATCAATGGAAATTGCGGATGTGCTACCAGTGCCGGTGGCATGTCAAAACTCTGCTTGTGAAGACCCGTTGAGGCAAGTGACGATCAGAATCGAAATCGATCAATGGAAATCGATCAATGGAAATTGCAGATGTGTTACCAGTGCCGGTGGCATGTAAGAGAACTTTCCGTTTCGCGACCGTTGCCAGCACCGCCCCGTTTCGTGTCCGTTGCCAGCCTCGCCTGGCCCTCGTGCCGGTGGCACATAAAAAGCACCATCCGTTCGTGGCCGTTTGCCAGCTCGGTCTGGCACCAGTGCGGGTGGCACGTAAAAAGCACCCACTACACTCACGGAGTGGTTGGCGTTAGGAAGGGCATCCAGCCGTAGAAACACTGCCAGATTTGACTGGGCCTGATGAAGCCTTCTGGCTTCACAGACCCCAGTAGAACCGTCCAACCCATGCTAGCATGGAAAACGGACGCTAAACGATGATGATGATGATGATGAAGGGGCTAAACACAGAGAGGACAAACAAGGACAGACAAACGGATTAAGTCGATTATATCGACCCCAGTGTGTAACTGGTACTTATTTAAATGGCCCCGAACGGATGAAAGGCAAAGTCGACCTCAGCGGAATTTGAACTCAGAATGTAGCGGCAGACAAAATACTGCAAAGCATTTTGCCCAGCGTGCTAATGTTTCTGCCAGCTTGTTGCCTTCTCATACATACCATCATGCCCCGTCCACTATACCGACCTTTAAGTACCCCTCGATATCCCCTTCTTCACTGCTCCTACACTTTACTCACCATCCTTCTGATCTACCTCCTTGAGGCACCACTATCTCTCACCTGAACTCCACTCCATTCTGACATTTCCAATCAACCGTATCTCTTCTACCCCAAATTCTACCTTTTACTTCCCACTTACACTAATGAAAATATCTGCTCACTCTTCTCACGACCCACTGTCTAGATTCTCTTTTATGCTCACCTACCTGTACTCTGAGAGTTTGCTCTGGCACTCCCAAAAACTAAATTCTTTTCTCTCCCTGTCAACTATTCCCACCCACTTCTGAATGTGTGGTAGTTACGGATCCCCTCCATAGCAACAGACCCATCCTTGTCTCTCAGTCATATATTAGAGCCTTTCAACACTTACAAAGCCACCACGCTCATTTTGTCGTGGAAATTTTCCCCCTTTACCTTTCTCCCTATTTGTGCATGTTTACTTGGCAATCCCAAGAGAGACGGTGGCACAAAACAAAAAACACCCAGTACAGGATGTAAAGTGGTTGGCATCAGAAACCATAACAAAAGCTGACACTAGAACTCAGTGCAGGTCTGCTGTTAGCTGGATCCTGCCAAACCATCCAACCCAAGCCAGCAGGGAAAACGGATGATAAACGATGACAGTCATACATACCAATATCTATATGCAAGTACACTCATATACATCCCCATATATATATAAATTATTAAGGTGACTATTCACAATTTACAACTAAAAGGCAGAAGTCAGCACCAGCTAACACTCATATATATCTATCTATATATCAATGGAATTTGTATCTTTGTGGTACCAGTGCCGGTGGCACACAAGAAAACCATCCGAACGTGGCCGTAGCCAGTACCGCATCGACTGGCCTCCGTGCTGTGGGCACGCAACAAACACCATCCGATCGTGGCCGTTCGCCAGCCTCATCTGGCACCTGTGTCGGTGGCACATAAAAACACCATCCGAAGACCCGGCAAGACTAGTCAGGCCATAACCTGTGGCCCCTACCTGGGACGTAGTCAGTCCACCTGTGCATACCTTCCTTCTTGTGACACTTGTGAAGACCTGTTGAGGCAAGTGAAAATCAAATCAAATCAAAACAAATCAAAATAGATGAACATAAATGGAATTTGTATCTTTGTGGTACCAGTGCCGGTGGCACACAAGAAAATCATTCGAACGTGGCCGTAGCCAGTACCGCATAGACTGGCCTCCGTGCTTTGGGGACGTAACAAACACCATCCGATCGTGGCCGTCCGCCAGCCTCATCTGGCACCTGTGTCGGTGGCACATAAAAACACCATCCGAGCGTGGCCGTCTGCCAGCCTCGTCTGGCACCTGTGTCGGTGGCACATAAAAACACCATCCGAGCGTGGCCGTTCACCAGCCTCGTCTGGCACCTGTGTCGGTGGCACATAAAATCACCCACTACACTCTCGGAGTGGTTGGCGTTAGGAAGGGCATCCAGCTGTAGAAACACTGCCAGATCTGACTGGCCTGGTGCAGCCTTCGGGCTCTCCAGACCCCAGTTGAACCGTCCAACCCATGCTAGCATGGAAAACGGACGCTAAATGATGATGATGATGATATATATACATACACACACACCTATATATATATATACACACACATACCTATATATATACACACATACCTATATATATATATACACACATATATATATACACAAACACATACCTATATATATATATACACAAACACATACCTATATATATATATACACAAACACATACCTATATATATATACACACATACCTATATATATATACACACATACCTATATATATATACACACACACACATACCTATATATATATATATATATACACACACCTATATATATCTATATATATATACACACACCTATATATATATATATATATATACAAACACATACCTATATATATATATATACAGACACATACCTATATATATATATACAGACACATACCTATATATATACACACACACACGTACCTATATATATATATACACACACACACGCACACCTATATATATATACACAAACACATACCTATATATATATATATATATAGACAGACACATACCTATATATATATATATACACACACACACACCTATATATATATATATACACACACACACACCTATATATATATATATACACACACACACACCTATATATATATATACACACACACACACCTATATATATATATATACACACACACATACCTATATATATACACACACACACACATACCTATATATATATATACACACACGCACACGTATGTATATATATATATATATATATATATACACACACAGACATCCTTCCTACACAGACTCTTGCACCCATCCACACATGTACGTGGGAGGCACGGGGGAACTAAGAGAGGGTATGTCCTCTTTGTAGTTAAACTAACTAAACATGATTCAAGCGGGTATCTATTTCGTTAATATATGCAACAAAGAACAGGGGACAAACAACAAATCCTTGTAAGACACCAAGCATCATATCATTCGATGCAGAATGATGCCTTGGTACTGTGACTACCAATTTTCAATGGACAATGAAGATCTTCAACTAGTTACAAAGATTAGTCTACTGCAGAGAACTTTGGCATATTTCGCCTGTCTGGTATTTATTGAACCCAGTGTGTGTGTGTGTGTGTAAAGCATACACACAAAACCGAGTACAAGAACCATTCTTAGCAAATTGAGAATACTATTAGGTGCAGACAACTTCGTTTTAACTAATAGAAAACTGTGAAGAATTTCCAGTTTGGAAAATTGTTATAATAATAAAGTGAACTTGAAAAGATGGGATGGAATAGGGAAAACAAATAAAGGTGAACTTAATGTTTGTATTTTAATATTGAATATCCACAAGTGTATATAAAGTAGCAAACCGAGTTTTTAAAGGATGTCATTTTGACGAATTTTCTGGAATAACTAATTGACATTAGCAGCAAACAGTTAAATTTTTTTCATTAGAATCTCAAATGAAATAATGAACATAATAAATAGATTTAGATTGTTTTTTTATCTTTTATTAACAAATTACAAAAACACCAGTCTTTAGTATAGAACTATGACCCTTAATGAAGGACTGGGTGTGGTCACAGTATTTCTGAATGTACTGTCAAGGGTACGCGATGTAAAAAGAGAAAAAATAGCCCAATTTGTCAAGAGTTTTAAAAACATTTTAAGATGCAAGAATTTATGTAAAGTTTACCATTTTTAAATTCAGAATATATATAAACATATTTATTACCTGTGGATATACATTATCAGCTAAATAGGGTCGAGGAGGTAAGAAACGCATGTCCATAGGAATTGTTGAAAGACAGAATAATAAAAACAGGAAATTTTGCGGTGACAAACGAAGAATAAAGAATAAATCTGAGCCGAGGAGAGAGAGAGAAGTTGTGACACTCAGGAGGGAAGATTACGATCTGAGAACTTTCCAAACAGTTTCGCTTTTAAATACTTTCCTTTCTCCATAATTTATTCATTTTTCTTCTGAGGCAGAATTTATTGGTTCCCGCATTTCTACTTTGGATCCGTAAATTTTTACGCCGTTAATTTATGGATTGTAAATTTACGGATATTAAAATAAATCAGGTGAGTTTTTGAGCCGTTTTAAATAAACAAATAAAAGGAATAGAAGATATTATATTTACCTGCTGAGCACTGATTGTATGCATTCTATAGAAAGGGCAAAACAAGACTTGCCGGAAGTCCCAGCTCCGCAGTGAATCATTCCATTTCGTTCTATATTAAACAACTAAGCGTTACGGGAATTGCGAGGAACAGCAGGTCCGCAGTGAAGGTTCTCGTCTCTTATTAGAGTTTAACCTCTATTACGTCGTTCGCTATATAAAACAGGGCGCTACTAGAGAACAGTGGTCCCGGTGCGCGCACTCGCGTTAGCTAGTCACGACTAGTCGATCCTTACTTTGTGGTTTTGTGTTTTATTTACTTTGTTTCAAAAAATTATTTACTTTGTTTAAGAAAAAGGAAACTGGGCGATCTTTCGTCTCTAGTAGACCTTTCCGTCGATTTCCGTAAAATTTTTTTTTTTTTTTTACATATGGGCTTGCGGGAACTTTTGAAGTAATATACATACATATACACATACACCGAGTAAAAAATTTCAGTTATCTCTTTCTTTCACACATTACTCTGTCTCTTCACACACACTAACAGAAGCACTTCACTTACACAACATACTGTCTCCCACACCCCCATCAAACACACACACACATGTACATCAATGCTTCACATGCACGGTAACTTCAAAAGAACTTCCCTCGTCATACAATCGCTTTCTCTTAGTCTCTTTCGCTCTCATTACTTCAAAAGTTCCCGCAAGCCCATATGTAAAAAAAAAAATTTTTTACGGAAATCGACGGAAAGGTCTACTAGAGACGAAAGATTGCCATATCCTTTACTTTGTGTAAAAAAATTATTTATTTTGTGTTTTATTTACTTTGCTAGGTAGTCGTTTTAAGATCGACCAGTCACGACTAGCTAGCGCGGATGCGCACACAGGGACCACTGTTCGCTAGTAGTACCGGGTTACCTACTTGCAAACAAATGTGGTAACATGTAACAGTATTGACCGAGGTTACCGTGGTCTTTTCCGTAGGCTTTTCTTTCCACGGATAAACCTTATCTGCTTCCCCCTTTACACCATGACATTTCTGTGATACCCGATCCCTATTGATCGTTTCTTTTTCTTTTTTTCTTTCCCTTTTGATCGAAAACCTACCCCACTTTTTTTGTTTCTTTTCTCCCCCAAAACGAAAAGCTCTACCTTGTAATCTGTCCCGTCTGTGTGCAGCCCTGTGTGGCTAATAAAGAAACATATTACGTCTTTCACTCACTCATTTTGCTTGGGGAAATCATAAAATAATTACTAAAAATTACATAAGATACACTTCTATGTTGTTTTAATAATTATTATATTTTATGTCAATGTTTTATTTTGTAAATTTCTTGAGCGATATTCAATATTTATTATGCAGAAAGATGAATAAAATTAAGTTAAAGGTCAATTTTATTTTGTAAAAAGATATTTCAGTCTCTTTTAAATTAACACAGTTAAGATAATTACTAGACCTTTTTATTAATCGAGTTATTATATAACTTGAATTTCTGCTATAGCCCCGGGCCAACCATTGCCTTGTGAGTGGATTTGGTAGACGGAAACTGAAAGAAGCCTGTCGTATAAATATATATATATATATGTGTGTGTGTTTGTGTTTGTCCCCCTAGCATTGCTTGACAAGCGATGCTGATGTGTTTACGTCCCCGTCACCTAGCGGTTTGACAAAAGAGACCGATAGAATAAGTACTGGGCTTACAAAGAATAAGTCCCGGGGTCGAGTTGCTCGACTAAAGGCGGTGCTCCAGCATGGCCGCAGTCAAATGACTGAAACAAGTAAAAGAGTAACTAAGCTATTCAGGTCCGTAATGTATTATATTTATCTATACTCAGAAAAATTCCTCAAAATTAGTCCGAAGAATCTTGTTTCGGACTGCGTCGATAAGAAAAATGTAGAAGTATGTGTCGTGAGAATTACTTAATGCTTTCAGCAGTCTTTCGTAACAGCTGTCCTACGTAAGTTGGATTTCCTCGCGCGGGGTGGAGGCAACATTCAAAGAATTGTAGATTAAATATTTTCTCAAGGAAAACCTTTTTCACCAATATTCTGAAGTGCCAGAGTTAAAAAAAAAAAAAAGTTTAAAATCCTGGCTAAACGGAGAAAATTCAACTTGTGGGGACAGCTATTCCGAAAGTTTGCCCTTTCTTCGAGCAAAGAGTTTTGCCAAAAATATCAGAAATCATTTTCTATAATTTGAAGAAAATGAAGATGTTTTCGACCATTCTTTAAATAATTTTTTAAAATTTTAGTTAAGGGGAACATTTCCTTGGTTCATAATCTCAAGAAAAATAAAAATGAATGGTTTTTGAAGAATTATTTCTCAAGTATTCTAAGAAAGGTCGGAAGAATAAAATCTTTGAGAATGAATGACGGAGAATTCTTCAAAAGGAAAAGAACTAATTTGAGGTGAATACAACTTCCGGTTAATGAAGTAATAATTAGATAATAATATATTTTCTAAACAAATATTTCATGTAATAATTACTTAATTTTACCCACGATATTAATCAAAACCTGTATGAAATCACTAGGAAATAAATTATTTTTATATATATAAAGAAGCATTTAAATAATATTTTTTTTTTTTCTGGGTAGCAATTCAGCAGAAAAGTATTACGAATGAGGAAACAAACAAACAAAAAAAGAAATCAGAAATGTCAATATTCCATTATTATTCATAAGTCGATCCTCACTTGACGGGTAATTTCTCAAGAATCAGGGCATTACTCACACCCAATTGAGAGCTCAGTTTCTTAATTAGTACATCGCAAGTTGGCTGTTTTGCTATGAGGGCGCACTTGGAGCAAATAAAAGACTAATTAACACCATGTCGAAATTGGGAGAGAAAAATCTCTTTGCTTTTGCCTTGCACACACTTCATTCACAGAACTGACTCTCAAACTTTCACTAAAACCTCTTTTATTCCCATTAATTATGTTACCAAAATACCAGGCTGAAATACTCTTTTTATTATCAGAAAGTTGTTAGATATCTCTGTGGTTTTTATTGGGATGCTTGGATGAAGGGAACCAGTTTTCTTTTGATATTTTCTCCTCCCAAAACCATTTCCTATGGCCAAACTCAGTTGTGATCAACACTCGCAATAAAACCAACCTTATTATTTTATATTGTTATCCTTGAAATCAAAGGTAAGTGATCGAATTACCTGTTTTTAATGAGCAATGTCTGTGTAACAACAATAATCTAGACATAATGTTCCATTCTTTCTACTAAAATTATTGAGATTCTTGATTTTCATTTAATCAGTGGACGATTAATTACGCTTTGTTTAATAGATTTATTATTATTATGATTAATTTTTAAGTTGAATTCACCTGGAATTTGGTAGGGAAGTCTTTTTACCTGTTGTTTACTTGTATTACTGTTTACTAATAAGTCTTTTGTTTACTCCTTTGTTTTTTGTTATTAAAATTCTGGACAGAAATAAGAACATCTCATTTGTACCAGCTGCTGACACTATTTACTCATACTATTTAACCTTGTTTTGTTTTTCATACAAACTCTTCTGAAAGCCAGAGTTCTTTTAATTCTCATCATTCATGGCATAAACAGGAAAGAAAGCAAAACATTTCAATCCACAACACCTACATCATCATCATCATCATCACCATCATAATCTTCTCTAAAGCATCATTTCGTTTATTTTCTGTCCACTAGTACTACTACTACATGTTGATTTGTTTTCGATTTATACCAAAAGACTGGGTTGTGTTGGAATTACGTTGGAAGGCGTAGAATAGAAATAAATTTTAGATTAGTTTTAGATTATATAAGGACACCTTTTGTATGTATTTCGTCGACCTTAATCTAGAAGTACTCTAACTTTTATATTTCTGTGACCCCCAGTAATTTAGCATTTGGTAAAATTTGGCCCACTCCCCCAAAAATATCAAAGGTTAATATCCGGAATACGATCTCATTACCTGATGTCCTTCCTATATTATATTGAAACTGATTTACGTAGCTGTGCAATACGAAGAAATACAAATGAAAGGGGAAAATTTAAAGTAAATGAAAATAAACGAATACTAAATATATTTAGTCTCGATGTACGAAGATGTTGTGCTTCAGATTCGATTCACTAGAAGAAAAAAAAGTCATCTGATAATGGAAAAAGAAAAAGCATTAACAGGTAGATTGGAGAATGTTATGCCAAATTGAAAATTAACAAACAAAGCTTTTGATATTCGCATTTAAACGAAGGCATATTATATAATATTGACATTATCAAATTGCCAGGCATTCATTATTGCCCAATTAATTTAGGTGTTCTGTGTTTGATGGAAGGGCAGACATAGCAAAAGAGTTCTGAAGAAAGCATTATCATAACAAAGTCCAAGATATTATTATAGTGTGGGTTCATAACATTGGGAAAAGCTGGGTGCGTGGTGAGACGAAACTGACAAGTTGAGGGCCATTATAGTAGTGTACGTTTTTAATTGCTAGGTTCAAGAAAGAAGGCAACCACTTAAGAAGACTGCATAAGATCGTGGGAAGAAGTGTTTGGTTGGAAGTGGATAGCTGCTGTTTGTGGTGCAGTTAATGTTGAAGATTAGCGTATTGTAATAGTTTTAAAATTAGAAAGCTATGTTTTTTTTTCCTCTTTCATTCCTTAATGATTGAAGTGTCAGCCTCTACTTTTAAGTACAAAACTGAAATCTCTAACGAAATTCAAATCAAATGTTCCTTCGTCTTCACAGATTGTGTCTCTATATCTGAAGTGAATCACTGTTAATAAGTCCCTGTAGTATATAATATAAAAGATACACAGTCGAACACTTGTTAACATGGCCTCTTCACTAAAGTAATTATGTTTAATGATGTTGTAGTTAAGAATTGATCAGCTAGTATTTGCAAGAATCAGCTGAAATAATTACATAGTGAAAATAACTATGATTGAAAATTATCATCCAGTATTTTCGAAGAGTGCTCTTTGCAGTACAGGCTTTGATGACATCAACTATTATTTATAAATACTTTTAGATGCTTCTGTTTTTTTCTTCTTTCATTCTTTGCTACTAATTTATTGTTTGGATTTGAGATGAGCTTTTATCAAAGTATTCCCAAATTATTAAACTTCTCTTTTGTATGAATTAAAATTTTTTTTTGTTGTTATTTTTATTAGTCCAGTCTCCAGTTGTCTTAGGCTGGGCTCAAACTCAAATGCTTTTATTTATAATGCAGTTTTCTGCACTTTTGCCATTACTCATTAAACTCATTTCACTAATTATAACCATTTTGAAGTTAAATTGTTATCCTGATTTCCCCCTTGCAGTTGTCTGTCTGTGATACCAAACTTTATTTACTTGAAATGAACTCAACTCCCAGCTTCATGACTTGAAATTTCTCATACACGTCTTTAACAAGAATTAAATTAAGTGCATATAAAGATGAAATAAACATCGGAGATACTTTGTCCTATGCAAAAACTGCAGGAGCTATTCAGAGGTTTTGCAAGCTCTTCTAAATCCATTGCAATGCTCGAAACCCTTCCATATTGTCAGCAAATATCACAGGGTCACACGTGTTTCACTCCTTTGCCTGTATGCTTCATCTGAGTGTGACAGTGTGAACTGAACTAGTCTTCACCTGTGGAAGGCTTCCGTTTGTGGTCTTTTATCAACCATAACCACCCTGAGCTGCTGTGCCTGTCCCTTTGATGGCTCTCTCTCCTGTTGTCTGGGTTCCAGACCTATTCTCCACAAGAAATAGGGCATTTTCTTTGCTGGAAAGCCATGGTAGCTGACCAGTGGGGTATGAGGCTGCATGCCATCCTTTGACAAGGGCCTCTTTGACTAAGTCCCGATATTCTGTTTTTTGTTTACCTGGTGGGATATATCGAGTATGTTCTTCCCTGGCTCTGTGAGTTCAACCACAATGATTGTTTTTGTACTCCTGGAGAGTGGGGACATGTCTGGTCAGAGTGATATTAACACTATCACCTCTAAGAAGACAAATCAGCCCTTCAGGTCCACTTGCATCTCCCAGTTGGAGGTTGAATGCAAAATAGAAAATGGGTCCCTTGCCTTTGCTTTCACCTTTGAGCTTTGTTGCCTTCTTTAAGAATTGGATACCCTTTGGTGGTGGTGGTGGCTGGAGTTTATTAGTCTATACTCTTTGCAGATCGGTCCACTCACTGACTTTTGCAAGAATCCTGTCATAATTTATTTCTTTATTTCCCCTCAGGGGACTAAATATAGAGGGGACGAACAGGGACAGACAAAGGGGTTAAGTCGATTACATCGACCCCAGTGCGTAACTGGTACTTAATTTATCAACCCCGAAAGGATGAAAGGCAAAGTCGACCTCGGCAGAGTTTGAACTCAGAGCGTAACGGCAGACGAAATTCCTATTTCTTTACTATCCACAAGGGGCTAAACATAGAGGGGACAAAAAAGGACAGACAAAGGGATTAAGTCGATTACTTCGATCCCAGTGCATAACTGGTACTTTATTTATCGACCCCGAAAGAATGAAAGGCAAAGTCGGTTAAAATGTGGTTTAGGGCAGAAAGAGTGCTTGCAGGATGGGTTTTTTTCGTTTGCTCCATATTTGAAAGTTATTTGGGGTTGGCAGGAGATCAGTAATAGCACAAAGCATAGAGGACACTTTTCTCTAGTCAGTGTTTCAGAGTTCCTTCTAGGACATTGGGTGCTAGAGTGCTGGGTCCCACTGTATCCATTGACACTGGGGGGGAAAACCCTAATGTTTTCACCTAGTGATCCTTGTCTGTTGAATCATGGATCCGTTGCACTATGAGCTATGCACTATGCTCCTGGTATTGGTGTTTTTCCACCTCTTGGTGCTGTAGTTGCCAAGTCCAAGTTGTCCTTGGCTTACTACTCTGACAGTCTCCTGGTGTTTCCTGTTTGTCCCCACTTCTTTCACAGCTTCCTGGGGTTTTCATTTTCTGCTACATTTTGTTTCATAGTTTAACATCTGTTGATGGGCTCCCTGAATTAAGATAAAATTTGGACTAAGCACAAAATCTATAGTGCATTGAGATATAGTGGAATATATTAAAACTACTAGCACGAGCCCCGTGCTAGTAGGGTATTAAGAGCACCATCCGTGCGTGATCATTGCCAGAGCGGCTATCTGGCCTTCGTGCCGGTGGCACATAAAAAACACCATTCGAGCATGATCGTTACCAGCATCGCCTTACTGGCACCTGCGCCAGTGGCATGTGTAAAAGATTCAAGCGAGGTCGTTGCCAGTACTGCCTGACTGGCCCCGTGCCAGTAGCACGTAAAAAGCACCCACTACACTCTCGGAGTGGTTGGCGTTAGGAAGAGCATCCAGCTGTAGAAACTCTGCCAGATCAAGATTGAAGCCTGGTGCAGCCGTCTGGTTCGCCAGCCCTCAGTCATACGTCCAACCCATGCTAGCATGGAAAGCGGACGTTAAATGATGATGATGATGATGATAATATTAAAAGTTTTCTGGCTGTGCAATTGATGAGAGGTAAAGGTGAGTGAGTGATGAGTAATTGGGATATAGGTACTGGGAACAAAAGCAAGAAAGATAAAGGTATAAGCAAAAGGGGGCATGATTGATGACAGTGGTATGGATAATAGATAGATATGTAATAGAGATGTGTGATACAAGGGACATGAGAAAGAGTCTTGAGTGATATGGCTATCACTGAAGGGGTCGATGATGTACACGGACAGTAGGCAGACATGCATGCAATACATATGTGCTCACCAGTACAGGCATAAATCTAGCAATACATACCAGTGTTATCATCATCATCATCATCGTTTAACGTCCGCTTTCCGTGCTAGCATGGGTTGGACGGTTCGACCGGGGTCTGGGAAGCCAGGAGGCTGCACCAGGCCTAGTCTGATCTGGCAGTGTTTCTACAGCTGGATGCCCTTCCTAACGTCAACCACTCCGTGAGTGTAGTGGGTGCTTTTTACGTGCCACCGGCACAGGGGCCAGGCGAGGCTGGCAACGGCCACGATCGGTTGGTGCTTTTTACGTGCCACCGGCACAGGGGCCAGGTGAGGTTGGCAATGGCCATGATCGGTTGGTGCTTTTTATGTGCCACCGGCACGGAGGCCAGTTGAGGCGGCGCTGGCAACAGCCACATTCGGATGGTTCTTTTACGTGCTACTGGCACTGACAAATATACCAACAATTTTAAAGATCATTTTGTCATGCCTGAGTGGGTAAGTAGATCTTTTCCCACATAGCATACCACGAGTCATTGGAGCCCCTTGTCTCCCTCATGAAGTGTAACAGCACTTCAGATCTGATTTCACCGTTTTGTCCCAAGTTTTCCTCAGTCTCTCTCTTCCACAGATTTCATTTACTTTGAGTGCATGGCAAACCTTTATACAACATTTCCTCCATGTGTACCACATACCAATGCAGGCTTCTCTCTTGCACACCACAACTGGTTCCTCTTTGATTTAGTTTTTCTCTCAGCTTATTTATGCTCTATCATTCATACACACTTATATTATATCCAGTGATGCATGCTTACCTCATTTCTTTCTAGTGTTCCCAGACCCTTTGCTTTCAAGGTTCACATCTCATTACAATGTAGCATCACACTTTACACATAAGCTTCATAGAATCTTCCTTTTATTCTGAGGGAGAGGTTCCTTTGTTGCCAGTAGAGTTAATTGCACTCTAAACTTTAGCCAACCAGCTCTTATTCTGGCTATTCTATACTTTCAGAACACCCAACTCCACCATTAATTAGTTCTCCTACATAACAACCTGTCCCCTACTTCTAGAGAATCACCTGGGTACTGGTGGGAGTCTACATTGCAAGTGCTCTTAGTACTTACTGACTCTGTGCACTGCCACATGTGAAGTTTACTTTCTCTATTAGCCTGCTTGTGATCTCACTACACCTCTTCTGCACGCACATTTTACACTGGGTGTATCTTTTCAACGTATCAAGCATGGCCATTTTCCTGATGAAAGCAGGGTCCTGTCATTACTAGATTCACATTGTGGCTCCTTGATTCCTGATTTTGTCTCCATACTTGGAATTTCTTTCCTAATTCTAGTACATATTCAGTTATATGGTTATCAACATTAAGAAGCTCTTATAGGCAGCTGGTCATAAAACTCCTCTACTATGGCTTAGAACTCTATAATCAACAGAAAGGGGATGAATTCATTGCTATACTTATCACTAGTAGGAGCACTCTGTCGGTTACGATGATGAGGGTCCCAGCTGATATGATCAACGGAACAGCTTCCTTGTGAAATTAACGTGCAAGTGACTGAGCAATCCACAGACACGTGTACCCTTAACATAATTCTCAGAGAGATTCAGCGTGACACAGAATGTGACAAGGCTGGCCCTTTTTTGAAATACAGGTACTACTTCATTTTTGCCAGCTGAGTGGACTGGAGCAACATGAAATAAAGAGTCTTGCTCAAGGACACAACACACCGCCGGGAATTGAACTCACGACCTTACGATCATGAGCCAAATGCCCCTAACCACTAAGCCATGCACCTTATCACTAACCCTTACACTATTGACTACGTTTGTACATAGCCTGTACAGAGCTTTCATAGGCATTTCACCCATTCCAGGCTTCCTCAAAGACTACCAGATCACAATAGGGTTCTTTATTAAAGGCGTTCTCTAGATCAACAAAATCCAGGAATTGGGGTTTATTCATGGCTTGATACATCTGCAATTGTTTCACTAGGAAAATGGCATCAGTAGTACTTCTCCCTGGCTCAGAACCAACCTGCATAGCATTTGTGTTACCTCTCTCTGTAATCAATTCTGCTCTAGCGTTTTCTACAATTTTCATAACTTGTACCGACAATTTAATCTATATATCATCATCATCATCATCGTTTAACGTCTGTTTTCCATGCTAGCATGGGTTGGACGGTTCAGCTGGGGTCTGGGAAGCCAGGAGGCTGCACCAGACTCCGATCTGATCTGGCAGTGTTTCTACAGCTGGATGCCCTTCCTAACGCCAACCACTCCGTGAGTGTAATGGGTGCTTTTTACGTGCCACCGGCACAGGTGCCAGTCAAGGCGGCGCTGGCATCGGCCACATTCGGATGGTGCTTTTCATGTGCCACTGGCACAGGTATCACAACTACAATTTCCATTTGATATTTATTTTGATGTTGATGTACTTGACTCAATAGGTCTCAAGCACAGCAGGTCATGTGCACCAGCACAGAAGCCAATATATATGTACATATATATATACATCATTGGACCAGCTACCATTTACCTATGTTTGTATAACACAAACTTTGCTGATTTCAGATGTATAATATATGTGTGTGCACGCACATACACGCCGAGAGAGGCTGTGCAGTTTTCCTTTTGACTTTGTGATGTTTCAGAGGCATACTTCAATGTGACAGTGAAGAAAAGGGTGAGGGCAAGCAGGCAGCCCTGTTTCACTATCCTATTAATGTTGAAGGATTCCAAGGAAGAGTCATCAAACTGAATTATGCCTTTCACATCTGTGTTGCATGACTGAACAGTCCTGAATGATTTCGGAGGTACCCAGTTTGGTCAAAGATTTTGAACAGTTTGAAGACCTTTGCAAAGCAATGAAAGTGATGTAGAGTGGTGTCTTTGCTTTCTGCACTTTTCCTGTAGTTGTTGAGAAAGGCCGATTATGTTAAGTGTAGAGTGTTTTGGCCTGAAGTTGCAATGAGACCTTGGGTATATTCTTTCAGTGATTTTTCTGCAGCCTGTGTAGAACTACATGAGTGCAGAGTTTCCCCAGTGGTGCTCTGCAAGGAGATTCCTTTGTAACTGTTGCAGTTGCTTCTATCCTCTTTATTCTTGTAGAGAGGAACAATATTGCAGCCTCTCAAGTTCTGTAGCATTGCTCCTTCTTTCCAGCACTGGCACAGTAATTTGTATAAGTTTGGCAACCTGATTTCTCTGCACACATGATGACCTCTAATTTTGGTGCCTTGCCTATGTGAAGACAATGGATAGCCTTACTCAGTTCTTCAGCAGTTGGCAGCGTATCTATTTCATCCATCACTGCCGGTGGCACGTAAAAAGCACCTACTACACTTGTACCGGTGGCACGTAAAAAGCACTCACTACACTCTCGGTGTAGTTGGCATTAGGAAGGGCATCCAGCTGTAGAAACTCTGCCAGATCAAGATTGGAGCCTGGTGCAACCATCTGGTTCGCCAGCCCTCAATCAAAATCGTCCAACCCATGGAAAGCGGACGTTAAACGATGATGATGATGACTGCCAGTCATCCTACAGTACCTTGCACACTGCTCAAAATATTTTCCATGGAGTTCAGATTAATGCTCTATTGATCTTCCCATCTGCTTGCCTTTGTCTTTGATGGTCTCACCTGTTACATGTTTTCAGTGGTACTGTCTTGTTTATGGTTATGCTGAACCCCTCATACATTCCATAAATATCACCTGTGTCAGATGATGATTGTATACCTTTGCAAAGTTGTAGCCTTGCACTGCATCTGGCTGTTTTCTGGGCCTTGCATTTTGCTGTTCTTAGCGCTTGCCAGGTTGCTTGGGCTGGATACTTTACCTCAATAACAGCGGGGATAGCCTACTTGAACTTGCTTCAAATTGTTTCTAAGCAGAGATGTTCAATACATTACTGTGGATGGTGTCTCCGAGAGAGTTCAATCTCATCTATTTACCTCATCTGGTGGGTCTGCATGGAAGGCATCCTCCAGTAACCTTCTGAACTCTGCTGCTTTGTTTGGCTGTTGTGCCGTACTAACATCAATGGGTATAGCTGCAAAGCAGCAGAGATTTGAACTCAAGAGTTCTTCCTCTCTATTTGATGAACTATTTTCTCAGGTTGATGAGTTCTGGCAATTTGAAGCGCTAGCTTTAAGGTACCAGCACCCACCTTTAACCCTTCTCTTGTTGATACATGCACTTAGAGGCTAAGTTGTATGAAAAAAACTAGGATTGGACTTGGTTGTTAGAAGCTATTTCAGATGCTTATCACAAGAAACATTTCTTAGTAATGGAAACTTACCCTCTCCACTATCATTCCTTGACTTAACTGCCTTAGGAATGCCTATCTATACATAGATACTTACATTACACATAAATACATACATATACACACACACATATATATACACATATATACACACACGTATATATATATATATATATAGGGAGAGTTTACGAAAGAAACAAAAGACGAAGATAGGTGGTGTACAAAACAAACAGATGTATTAGTATAACGCTCAGGAATAGAAAAAGTCTTTTACATTTCGAGCCTACGCTCTTCAACAGAAAGGGACATAAAAAAAAAACAAGGAGAGAAAAAAATGTGTGTAGTGGCTAACGATCTATATAGTGGTTAACAATCTCTCTCTATATATATATACATATATATATATATGCTGGACTGACTCCTGTGCAGGTGGCACGTAAAAACACCATTTTCGAGTGTGGCTGTTGCCAGTACCACCAGTACCGCCAGACTGGCCCTCGTGCCAGTGGCACTTTAAAAGCACCTACTACACTCTTGGAGTGGTTGGCGTTAGGAAGGGCATCCATCTGTAGAAACTCTGCTAGATCAAGATTGGAGCCTGGTGCAGCCATCTGGTTCGCCAGTCTTCAGTCAAATCGTCCAACCCATGCTAGCATGGAAAGCGGACATTAAACTATGATGATGATATATATATATATATATATATATATATATATATATCAGTTAAGACACATGGCCTGGTGGTTAGTCTGTTGCACTCAGGACTGCCAGGTCATGGGTTCGATTCTCAACCTGGGCAGTGCATTGTATTCTTTAGCAAAGCACTTCATTTCACATTGCTCCAGTCCCCCTGCCTTTTGATCAGGGTGGGGGGATGTTGGCCTGCTTGCCTAGCCAGCAGGGTGGCGTGATTTGAAGGCTAAAACACTGCATAGCACATTGTGGCCAGCAATGTGCAACAGCATTTGATAATCTGGTGGGTCACGTGATCATGTGATACACACACACAAGAAATTCCAGGTATAGAAACAAAACCTGGAATCAATGGGCCTTAAAGTTAGTTAACCTAGCAAAGACCAAAGTTGTTGTTAGTAAGAAAGAAGACAAAATTCTTTTTTCCGTCAGGTAAATGGCCCTGCTCAATATGTAAGAAAGGAGTTGGAAGAAATTCCTTTCACTGCACCCAGTGTAAACTATGGACGCATAAGAAATGCAGTGCTTTTTACATGCCACCAGTACAGGTGGCATGTCTTTGTACCATGTACCATGTCTTAACTTGAGTCAACAGGTCTTTGCAAGTGCAGTTTATTGCCCAATGATTGAAGGGTACTCTTCTCAAGCACAGTATATCTCCGAAGGTCTCGGTCACCTCCGTGAGGCCCATTGTTCCAAGGTTGTGTTTCACCACCTCATCCCAGGTCTTCCTGGGTCTACCTCTTCCACAGGTTCCCTCTACTGCTAGGGTGTGATATTTTTTCACACAGCTGTCCTTATCCATATGCAACACATGACCATACCAGCACAATTGTTTCTCTTGCACACCACATCTGATGCTTCTTATGTCCATCTTTTCTCTCAGGGTGCTTACACTCTGTCGTGTACACATCCATCAGAGCATACTGGCTTCATTCCTTGCAAGCTTACGCATGTCCTCAGCAGTCACAGCCCATGTTTTACTGCCATGTAGCATGGCTGTTCGCACACATGCATCATACAGTTTTACTACCTTTTACTCTGAGTGAGAGGCCCTTTGTCACCAGCAGAGGTAGGAGCTCTCTGAACTTTGCCCAGGCTATTCTTATACCACAACAAACCAAACTACATCTCTACATCTCATCTCTTCCTTGCATTTCCACTTCATGCACCATGCTTACCTCCCACTCCCCAATTTTGTCCTCTTGGCCCTTTCTCACTGCGTCATATCATTGCTATCAGCAAGCCCTCGACCTGTTTGTTCCATCTACATGCCCTGTCTTACTGTATCATTGCTATCCACTAGCCCCCAACCTGTGTGTTCCACCCACATATAACAAAACTTTTCACACACCCTACCCCAACAAACCAATCTACATCTCTTTATTTCTTCTCTTCCTCACATTTCCTCCTTCTTACACTCTGCTTACCTTTCACTCCCCAATCCTTTCCTCATGGCTCTGTTTCTTTGTATCATTGTTATCTGGTAGCCCACCCCATTCTGTATATACCCAGGTTTTCACCACTTACTTCCCCACTCCTCTACACTCTCTAATCCTGCTTCTTTCGCAATATCCTGCCACTTATATTATGACCTTTGAACCTCAAGGGTATGCCCTGGCACTTACCACCATTTATATCACTCTCTTCCTTTACTCAACCATCCCATTTATATTCTGATCTCTGTCCTTCTGAGTTTGCCCGGCACTTTACCACCAATGCTATCCTGCTGTCTCCCACTCTCTTTCTCTCGCATTTCTCTCGGGTTGGGTAACCGTGTATCTTCTTTGCGGCAGCACACCTGTTTCTGTCTTCATTCTTGATCTCCCTCTTTCTGGCCAGGTAACCTTGTACCTCCTCTACTGCAAGACACCTGTTTCTGTCTCTCTGTCTCACTATAATCATTCACCATTTGACACAAGATCACCTCCTCCAATACCCTCTCCCCTCTCAAAATTCCTTGTCTTGCAAGTTACTTGGTGACCGTGTCAGTGCAGGTGCCACTTAAAATGCATCCAGTCCACACTGCAAAGTGGTTGGCATTCGGAAGGGCATCCAGCTGTAAAAACCTTGCCAAAACTGATCTTGCCTGTGCTTGTACCATGTAAAAAGTACTAAGTCCACTTTGCCGAGTGGTTGGTGTTAGGAAGGGCATCCAGCTGTAAAAATCCTGCCAAAACAGTCACAGAAGTCTGGTGCAGGCTTCTGCCAGGTCAGCTCCTGTCAAACCATCCCACCCATGCCAGCATGGAAGGCGGATGTTTGATGATGATGATACACACATGCACACACACGTACACGTGTGTATATATTTGTTAATTAAGCCCTAAGGTAGCATGTTTCTGGATAAATAGGCATAGGAGTGGCTGTGTGGTAAGTAGCTTGCTTACCAACCACATGGTTCCGGGTCCAGTCCCATTGCATGGCACCTTGGGCAAGTGTCTTCTACTATAGCCTTGGGCCAACCAAAGCCTTGTGAGTGGATTTGGTAGACGGAAACTGAAAGAAGCCCATTGTATATATGTATATGTATATATATATATATATATATATATATATATGTAGGTGTGTGTGCATATGTTTGTGTGTCTGTGTTTGTCCCCCCCCCCACCACCAACATCGCTTGACAACTGATGCTAGTGTGTTTACGTCCCTGTAACTTATTGGTTCGGCAAAAGAGACTGATAGAATAAGTACTAGGCTTACAAAGAATAAGTCCTGGGGTCGATTTGCTTGACTAAAGGCGGTGCTCCAGCATGGCCACAGTCAAATGACTGAAACAAGTAAAAGAGTAAAGAGTAAATAAATGTGCAGCATTGGTTGAAGGAGCTTAACCAGGTTCACCTCATTCCCAACTCCTCAAGAATTTTGAGTGTTAGTGTCGTTTCAGTGTTCATCTAGTGTTGTTTCAGTGTTCATCTAGTGTTGTTTGTTACTGTCTTGCCTTACTGCATCGTGTCTTTCAATAATTTATTTCAACTGTCTGTTGATCTAGTTCATATTGAAGTAAATAGTTGTTATTGGAGCACTGTGTAAGTTTTGACATTGAAAGCATCCGTTATACATTTTACATTAACAGATGTATATACGAAGAATGCAGTTATAGTCATTTGCATAGTCTGTTACCCGTACATGTTTGATACATATTTTATAAACCTGGTATTTTGATAATCTTCACTACTATGCCAGAGTGATCTTGTCATTGCTATTTTTAACTCTGTTTTGTACCTCACAGACCATTCCCTGTATCATGTTTATTACAGACAATTGTTAACCTCTAGGACATTAGGGTGTGCTCTGTATGATTAACAATTGTTTTGTTAATTTACTGTGCTGTAATTTAAGTCCTCTGTTGGAAACTCTTGAAGTTCCCAACAAAGAACAGCTTTAAGTTACTCTTCTCAAGAGATCCTGAAAGTTATAGAAATCACCCATCATTCATTCTCTCCACAATATTCGGGACTCAGATTGTACGTACTTGTGCTGCAGTTAGTCATTTCAAGTACCTAAGCTATCTACAGCTGATACGGTTTAACATTAGCAAGGTGGTTAATACCTGCTTAAGATTAGTTTATTTAGAGTTATCTAATATGTAGCTACCTGCCTGTATCACTATCTTAACTGCCCCCCCCCCCACCTTTCTTCTCTTTGCCATTTCATCCTTTCCTTTTTATTTCACTCAATGTTTTTGCATTGTTTTTTTTCTGTTTATTATTCTGCTTATTTTTCATCTTCTCTTTGTCTTTTTCTTTCCATTCTCTTTACTCACACTCTATTCATCTTGTTCTTCATACATGACTGTTGAAAAACAGAACTCTGCCCATTTGTTATAAAGTGTCCTATTATGAATCATTTCTGTGCAGTTGGTGAATGATTTGTCTATAAGTTCTAAACTTAGTTGAACTATTTGATTATACTATTTAGTTAACCCTTTCATTACCAACCTGGCTGAAACCGGCTCTGGATCTTTAATATACATGTCTTGTTTTCATAAGTTTTGAATTGAAATCTTCCACCAAATCTTATTCGCAATTTATGTTCCTAACACTAGCTTAATAATAATTTAAGTTATTTTACTAAATTCTTTGTTATATTTAAAATAATTGAAAGAAACACTGAGCATCTCAAAATAAATATGGTAACGAAAAGGTTAAGGTACTTTACTTTCCTTGGTCTGTGTGACTGAGTAATGTATAATTATTGTCATTTTAGCTGTCTGAACTTTTTCTGACCTTCCCTATACTCAGTTATACAGACAGGGACAAAATTTTTATCAAACAAATCTCAAAAAGGGATTGTGACAATAAGTAAAAGCTGATTGACTCAATATGTTTTGTCATTGATACCATACCATATTTCTGGAATAAGATAAACAACATAAACTGGCCCAGTACATCAGAGTGACTCAAAAACATGTCAGGCAATGACTCAGCTCTCTACTATTAGCAATAGTGATACTTTATACATGAAAAAAAAATCTTCCATTAATTTATAGACTCAGCTCAGCTATTCCTGTTTCCTATAGCACCAATGAAAAGCATCGTATCAGTAGTTCTGGTGTCCAAAACATGTCAATAACAATATTCTAATAATTTCACTTGAAGTTGTGGGGGTCTGTCAGTCAAACCTTTTAGCTATCACTAAAGCTACTAGCAATTAATGCAGTTTTTACTATTTATAAACAAGGCATGTGTAAAATATTCACATTACCCAAGAATTGGTGGATTAAGTCAGTGTCAGTTTCTTCAATTGTATGAAACAAAACCAATTGCTTTGAGTTTATTTCTATCCTGGAATCCCTGAGCCATTGCAGTCACCAGGGGAGGGGATTGGAAGGGGATGAAATCTGTGGTAAGAAGGTGGAAGTGTGTGTGTTGGGAGGTGTAGATTAAAAAGTATGTGTACATTAAGAAGTGTGTGTGTTGGGAGAAGTGTACATTAAAAAAACTGAACTGATAGCAGTTGTTAACTGGTTTCTGTTAATTCTAATATGACTTTATAAAAGCATCCTGTGTATTTATTTAATCAAGCCTACTTTATTAGCTTTATTTTCTGTTTTTCATCAGATATATCTTTTATCTGCTTTTATACAGTAACTAGCAGAGGTACCCCACATTGCTTGGTATAACTCTCAATGGAGCAGTCGTTCAAATGAACCAAAAGACTTCTGTCAAACATGACTATAGAAGTAACAATTTACAGGTGTTGGCCCTAAAGAGAGCCTTTGAACATTCACTATGCAATATCTCTGTGGCAGTGCTGCCATCAAAGATGAATCCGATGGTAGCAATTTAATCTTTCTGGACCTGAAAAGAGCCTTGAATCATTCATTCTTAAAAGTCTCAACTGTGGGGCTGTCAGCAAAGACAAATCCAGTGATAACAATTTATAGTTGGTGGCCCTGAAGAGGACCTTTTAAGGTTCACTTTGAATTATCTCAGTGGTAGTGCTGCCAGCAAAGATGAATCCAATGGTAACAATTAAAACTTGGTGGCCCTGAAGAGGGCCTTGCATTGTTCACTCGTTAAAGTCCTAATGGCTTAGCTGTCAGCAAAGACGACTCCGATTAGAGGTGGTGGTCCTTAAGAAGTCCTTCACACCACTTTGGTGTGTTGTATTTGCTTTGCTTGTTATTTGAGATTGTAACCTAGAAAAGCATGTAAAAGTCAATGGCCACAAAAATGGCCTTGGCAAGATTACGTGGGAATGTCAAAAAATGTGTAAATAAGATGTAGGGAAAAGTAGATAAAGTTAAAACCACAGAACATCGATAGCAAATTTTGAGTTTTGTATCATTTAAAGAACAATGTTGGTTTTGATTCATGGATATTATTATTGACTGTCGCCAAATGTAGTTTGTACTAAGAAATGAATACATCAACATCATCGTTTAACATCCGCTTTCCATGCTAGCATGGGTTGGACGATTTTGACTGAGGGCTGGCAAACCAGACGGCCGCACCAGGCTCCAATCTTGATCTGGCAGAGTTTCTACAGATGGATGCCCTTCTTAACACCAAACACTCCGAGAGTGTAGTGGGTGCTTTTTATGTGTCACCGGCACGGGGCCAGTCAGGCAATACTGGCAATGACCTCGCTCGAATCTTTTTACACATGCCACCGGCACAGGTGCTAGTAAGGCGACGCTGGTAACGACCACGCTCGAATGGTGCCCTTTTACAGAACTATTTTTTTCTTTTTCTCCTCTTCTTAATTATAATAAATAAAATCTTTTCTGTTTGAGGCATGCCAATCATTTTACTAACATTAAAATTGTTTTTTAATTCTTTAATTTATAGATCTCTGTATTGTTAGCAAGAATCTCACAATTACCCTTTTGTTTTTTGTATAATGTTTTTTAGAATCCACAGTGATGACCACTTATGAAACTGGCTATCAGGCTTTGGGATCCTTTCCTGAAGATGATAACGATGATGAATCATCGCCAGCAATCCAGATCTTACCTGAAGGAGGTGGCAGTAAGTTGCTTATTTCTTCTTTTTTATCTAAGAAAGTCTATTTAGAAAGACGTTTCAAAACACTGTTGCTATGCAACTGAGACACTGAAAAACCTAGAATTTTAAAGCAGTTAGTGTCTTAGTAAGGCTTAATTAAAACATGAAGACTATCTAATAAAATATTTTACAAGAATTTTCAATATAGTTTTAAAATGTTACCTTTTCTTCCTGTGATTTTTAACTGTTTAGCCTATTTAATTTCTATTCATCAATTTTGGAAGACTTTTGGAAATGTGCTGTGCTTGAGAAGACTCAGCAAGCCAAATGAGACCTTAACCTTGTGGCCTATGCCAAGTGCGTAACCAGCCCACTTATGCGTACCTTTCCTTCTTTGGACACTGAACTCTGCTTGCAAAGACCTGTTGAGGCAAGCGAAATTGAAATCAAATTCGGTGGCTGGCATCCGTGCTAGTGGGGTGCAAAGAGCACCATACAAGTGTGATCGTTGACAGAGCCGCTAACTGGCTTCCGTGCCAGTGGCACGTAAAAGGCACCATTCGAGTGTGATCGTTACCAGTGTTGCCTTACTGGCACTTGTGCCCCGTGCTAGTGGGGTGCTAAGAGCACTATTTGAGTGTGACCATTGTCAGAGTGGCTAACTGGCTTCCGTGCCAGTGGCACATAAAAGGCACCATTTGAGCGTGATCGTTACCAGCGTCGCCTTACTGGTACTTGTGCTGGTGACACGTGAAAAAACATTCAAACGAGGTCGTTGCCAGTACTACCTGACTGGCCCCCGTGCCGGTGGCACGTAAAAGCACCCACTACACTCTCGGAGTGGTTGGCGTTAGGAAGGGCATCCAGCTGTAGAAACTCTGCCAGATCAAGATTGAAGCCTGGTGCAGCCATCTGGTTCGCCAGCCCTCAGTCATTCGTCCAACCCATGCTAGCATTGGAAAGTGGACGTTAAACGATGATGATGATGATTAGTCTTGAAAGTACATCACATTAATCTAGTAATCATAGTTGTCGCTATACCATAAATTTTTAATAAAAACTCTTTTAATGAAGCCATGAATAAAAGCAAAATTACATATTTTTATCCATCACACTGAGTATTTTTCTTATCTAGCCAAATATATTTATAGTTCTTTTTTAAATTGCTTCGATTATGACATTGACTGTTTACGTACTTCTTTCACAAACCTTAACACATACTTACACGTGTTGACATGTCTTTTGCAATACCTTCATACCTTTAAAAATACTGAAAGGGATATAGATAAAGAAGGGAAGAAGTTCAAAAATTGTTATCTATTATAAATTTCTAATTATTTTCAACATATTTTTTTTTCAGACTCATGGAACCATATCCAAAATTTGGATGACTTCTTCACAAGAATTTATAACTATCATCAAAAAAATGGTTATAAATGTATGGTATTGGATAGCTTTTTACAGCTTCTGTAAGAACACTTTATGTTTCATTTTATTTTTCATATTTTAATTATATACACTGTTAAAATTTTATTGTTAAAATTTATTTGTAAAATTTTCTGCTGGTATAGCAGTATAAAACATATATTTTCAATATTTGTGTGGTGGGGAAAGTATAAAAAACAACTAGCTGCTGCAAAATTGGTAGTTTGTATTTCTTCACTCCAGTATTCATCCTTTGACCGTTTTCCAAGTGCACTGCAAGCTGTTGAATGGCGGGGTGTCGTTGGTGAAGCGGAAAGCCAATGATGCGCCAGAAAGCCTTGTTACTACTTATGTACTGTCCCACCTGATAGAGTTCACAAAAAAACAAAAGACGAAGACAGGTGGTGTACAAAACAAACAGATGTATTAGTATAACGCTCAGGAATTGAAAAAGTCTTTTATGTTTCGAGCCTACGCTCTTCTTCAGAAAAGGACACAGAAAAATCCACTGACATCGACAAGATAATCTCAGCAGAGCTTCCTGATCCAGCTTTAGACAAAGTACAATACAAAATAGTTAAGGCAAACATGGTCCATGTGGGCGTGGATTCAACATAAACTCACCATGCTTGAAAGACAGTATATGTTCAAAAAGGTTTCCAAGGAGGTTCCTACAAGAAATTCAAACAAGTGCTGATGGCTATCCATCATACAGATGGAGAGAACCAGAAGATGGCAGTTTCACAGCAACTATCAGACAGCACGAGGTTGATAATAGATGGATTGTTCCCTACTGCCCACTCCTGTCAAAGACTTTCAATGCCCACATCAATGTTGAGTTTTGCAACTCTGTTAAGTCTATAAAGTGCGTTTATAAGTATGTGAACAAGGGTTCTGACACTGCAATGTTTGGACTTCAACAAGAATACTGCCAGGATGAGTTGACGCACTATCACGTGGGACAGTACATAAGTAGCAACGAGGCCTTCTGGCACATCCTTGGCTTTCCGCTTCACCAACAACACCCTGACATTCACCAAATTGTAATTGCTGACCTGGAACAATCTGCCCATTACAAACCCATTACAGAAGATATAATGTAATTTACAAATGCACAGTCCTGGCATGTATACGCCCCCGTAACTTAGTGGTTCGGTAAAAGAGACCAATAGAATAAGTACTAGGCTTACAAAGAATAAGTCCTGGGGTCGATTTGTTCGACTAAAGGCGGTGCTCCAGCATGGCCACAGTAAGAAAACAAGAGTATGAGTGAGTGTATGCGTATATGTATGTATGTGGGTATGTATGAATGTGCGTATGCATGCAAGGTATATATACCTGCGTATGCAGGGGCGATAATACATGCAGATGCACATATGTGGGTGTGCATGTGCACGTATACATGTGAATATGGGTTGCACGTGTAGATATTGATATGTATAAACATCTATATAAATATAATTGTACATTGCCAGCCCGGCCTGGCCTCCGTGCTGGTGTCATGTAAAAGCACCATCCATTCGTGCCCGTTTGCCAGCTCTGTCTGGCACCTGTGCAGGTGGCACGTAAAAAGCACCCACTACACTCATGGAGTGGTTGGCGTTAGGAAGGGCATCCAGCTGTAGAAACACTGCCAGATCTGACTGGGCCTGATGAAGCCTTCCGGCTTCACAGACCCCAGTTGAACCGTCCAACCCATGCTAGCATGGAAAACGGACGCTGAATGATGATGATGTCTAATGTATACATATGTATGGCCTATGCTAGGGGTGTAACCAGTCCACTTATGCGTGCCTTTTCTTCATTGGACACAAAACTCTGCTTCCGAAGACCAGTTGAGGCAAGTGAAATTGAAGTCGAAATCAAACTCGGTGACCGACATCCGTTGCTAGTGGAGTGCTAAGAGTACCATACAAGAGGGATCGTTGCCAGAGCAACAAGCTGGCCTTTGTGCCAATGGCACATTAAACACACCATACGAGCATGACTGTTACCGTGTCGCCTTACTAGCACTTGTGCTGGTGGCACGGGAAACATTCAAGTGAGGTCGTCGCCAGTGCCGCTGGAATGGCTCCTGTGCAGGTGGCACGTAAAAAGCACCATTTGGGTGTTGCCGTTGCCAGTACCATCAAACTGGCACCAGTGCAGGTGGCACGTAAAAAGCACCCACTACACTCTCAGAGTGGTTGGCGTTAGGAAGGGCATCCAGCTTTAGAAATTCTGCCAGATCAGATTAGAGCCTGGTGCAGCCATCTGGTTCGCCAGACCTCAGTTAAATCATCCAACCCATGCTAGCATGGAAAGCGGACGTTTGATGATGATGATGTATCATCCTCAGGAATATATTTTCTTATATTACTAAGCACTGCCCTACCAAACCATACAAATTCCTAAATTCTTTTCTCATTACTACTAACCCCCTCTCTCTGCCCCCCCCCAATTAGACTGTACCACTACACATTTGTCACTCCTTTACCTTTTTATCACTCACCCCTCATCCCTTCTATCTTTAATACCTTTCTCTCTCAATCATCCCTTATCTCCTCACTCCTAATTTCAAATTATCTCCACTCACCATTAACTGACCATTAAAAGGTACTTTCACCTTATTTTTTCCTCTTCATTTTCTTTCCTCTATTCCTTTCCTGTTCTTTATTTCTTTATTATTTTATTATTATATTACTTTTCTTCTTACCCCCTTCTCCTTCTCTCTCTCCCTTCTTTTTCTCTTTCTTTATTCCTCTCTTCTTCTGCTTTCCATTTGACCAGACTAAATACACTCCCTATTTTTAAGCCACTTTAAATGTAATATTTTTTTACTCAAATTGCTTTTAATTAATCATGCATTATCTTATAGCTTTGAGGTTTCAATGAAGTGATTGTTCATTTTTAGAATGTCACTGTAGGTTAGGTGTGAGAGCCCTGATCTGGTCAGTTTAAACATAAAACAGGTAGAAAGCTTCGGCCGGATATGTCCAGTTTAAACACTAAAGGGTTAAAGTAAAACCTTTGATTCAAAAACACTATAGACCTGATATTTGGAATGACCATTTTAAATATTGTTGGATTTTACTCATAAAGTTCCAGATGCCGGGGCGGAAATCCATGCCATCATCTCTTCAGTTATCCGGTCATCAGAAAAAAAGAGCATTTTTTGCCGATGGCTGGAAAACTGAAGAGATGGTGGCATGGATTTCTGCCCTGGCATCCGAAACTTGGAGTTTTATCATGGCTACCAAATGATTGTCACATTTACATATATATATATATATATATATATATATATGCATATATATATATATATAATATATATATATATATATGCATATATATATATATATATGCATATATATGCATATATATATATGCATATATATGTGTATATATATAAATAGATGAGTGTATTTTTGCCTTGTTAACAATTAACACGGAAAAAATAAATAAATAGTTACCAGGGCAGCAAAAATTTATTCTTTTGAATAGTATCAGTGGAATTTTCAAAACATGTGTCAAAAGTAAAAATATTTGATTACACCTGCGTTAAACTCCATTTATTTATTCATATATATATATATATATATATAAGTACATAAATGGAGTTGAACGAAGATGTTATTTACTTATACTACACAAATTACTGCACATTAATCTGGAGTTTCTACCTTTGAATAGGTCACTTTATCCATGTTACTTGCGTGAATTTTGCTACCTGGTAACTGTTTATTGAATTTTCCATGTTAACGGTAAACAAAGGATAATTCATTCATACATTTATATATATATATATTGGACCCTAAACATCACTCCTAATTCTTACTACTAGCCTGCTAGCCAGTTGTTTGCCATACACACACACCGCACACACACACATGTGTCATCATTGCATACACACACGCGCACACGCTGACCTCCCCGCATGCACTACACCCACACACATTCCCCCTCTCACTTTCTTTACCATACAGTCTATGATATAGCTCTCCTGTCTTTTAAAAAACATTATTCTTCTACTTTTACTACTTCCGTCTTTTAGTATGTGACCTCGTCTGTATCACTAGCGATTTTTTTTCCTTGTCTTCCCTTCTCGGAATCTTTCCTTCTCCTATGTTTCCGACGAAGAGCTCCGCTCGAAACGTCAAACCCTCCTTCTTTCCTGAGCGTCCAATCATACTTTATTTGTTCCACGTCCTTGCGTTGTTTTTTTTTGTTTTTGTTTTCTTGTTTGGATTAACTATATATATATATATATGTATATATGTGTGTATGTATGTATATCCATATGTATATATGTATGTATATATGTATATCCATATGTATATACAAGTTAGTAGTGGAGGTGGAATACGAATAGCCTGGGCAAAGTTTAGAAAGCTCCTACCCCTACTGGTGACAAAGGGTCTCTCGCTCAGAGTGAAAGGTAGATTGTATGATGCATGTGTGCGAACTGCCATGCTTCAATGTAGTGAAACATGGGCTATGACCTTAGAGGACATGCGTAGACTTGAAAGAAATGAAGCTAGCATGATCTGCTGGATGTGTAATGTCAGTGTGCACACACGACAGTGTGTAAGCACCCTGAGAGAAATGCTGGACATAAGAAGCATCAGATGTCGTGTGCAAGAGAGACATTTGCGCTGGTATGGTCATGTACTGCAGATGGATGAGGAGAGATGTGTGAAGAAGTGCACTCCCAAACAGTTGAAGGTATCCGGGTGAGAGGTAGATCCAGGAAGACATGGGATGAGGTAGTCAAGCACGACCTCCGACCGTTGGGCCTCACAGAGGCAATGCTGAAAGACCGAGATCTCTGGAGATATGCTGTGACTGCAAAGATCCGACAAATAATGTGAGTTCATGGCTGCTTCCTGCAACAGTTTCACATAGCCCCAGCCCATCCGAAGTACCTTGGATTGCAGAACGACCTGCTGTGCTTGAGGAGACCTATTGAGTCAAGTACATCAATATCAAAATAAATATCAAATGGAAATTGTAGTTGTGATACCCGTGCCGGTAGCACGTAAAAGGCACCCACTACACTCACGGAGTGGTTGACGTTAGGAAGGGCATCCAGCTGTAGAAACACTGCAAGATCAGACTGGAGCCTGGTGCAGCCTCCAGGCTTCCCAGACCCCGGTCGAACCGTCCAACCCGTGCTGGCATGGAAAACAGACATTAAATGATGATGATGATATATGTATATATATATATATGTGTATATATATATACATATATATATATATATATATACTTTATTTTAAGCAGCAGAAAATTCAACAAAATCTGTTACTCTGAGTTTCTTGTTGCCGTTCATCAGACAGTTTTTGCTAGAATGGAACTGATATATCAATTCAATCTATACTCTTACAAACGCTACACCTTTAAATAGAAATGGACTTGTTTGATTGGCCCTTTAGAAAAAACGGTCAATCTTCGAGCGATAAACAAAAAGGTCAAAAATATATGTATATATATATAAAAAACTTATAAAAATTATAAAATCCGAGGAAAAAACCTATTGACGTTAATGAAGACAGTGCAAATTAATGCATAGAAATTAAACCTGTTATAAATACTGCAATACATATTATATTAAAATCTACATATATATATCAACATACACAAAAGGATGCGCGTAAACGCCATACATACATATACAGACGTATGAATATAAATCTAAATATACACATAAAAGCATGTGTACATATATTCATGCAAACCGTCTCGCACGCAAGCTAAAATTCATCTATGTAGCAATTCTCATATACTGAGCAAGGAGGGGGAACGAAAGAAAGGGAAAGAGAGAAAAAGGAACGAAGGAGGGGTGGGGAAAAAAACGAAATAAGAAAAAAGAAAAAAAAGAAAAAAATTTATGTATACAAGCAGTGTAACGATGCTATTGGCATCTATAGAGACCAGTATACATACACAAGTTTGAATGGATACATATACATACCGTCGTGTATATGTGTGCTTAAGCACAAACATACTTTCACTACACATACACAGATACGCATGCTTACAAATACATATGCTTTGCTATACACATACTTATATAAACATTCTAATTTTGACAACATTGCTTTTTTTAAAAAACATTGCTTTTAAAAATAGGTGCATTAATAAAAATATATACGAAAGACATATAAAATAAAATATAACATCCTATTTTGGGTCATTTATAAATAATCAAGGTAATATAAATAATCAAGGTAATCCTATGCAATACAATAACATGAAAACAAAGTTTGTAGGTTTTTCCTAATATATATGTAGAAACATAAGACTTTGCTATACGGATTAAGATCCGCATAGCTTGGAAGCAAAATCAAAATCCATCGTAGCGCTCAAGAGTCAAAATCAAATTCAAAAATCAAAAATACAAAATATATACTCTATCCATATGGTATATTTATATTCGACATCTTAAATTTAGCCGCGTGCCTACATAAGTTCATTAACTCACTTCTTTGATTCAAAAAATTATTGTCTTTGAATAAGATGTACATTTTTTCTAATAGACAAAGTCTGCACTTGAAATTATTTTTGTAAGCTCCATGCCTGTATGGTGCCGCCCTGTCCAGAATGCTCCATGTCACGTTGAAAGGTGGGGCTTCCTTTTCTTTTAGTTCCCAGACATATTTTGCTAGGCTGGTTTTCTTCCTATTCTCTGGGTATTTAAATGAATTTTTATGAGAATAAAATCTTGTTTTAAATGAATTTTCTGAAGCTCCTGTGTATGTCTTGTATTCCGATGAGCCTTCCACTTGCACCTTGGCTCTATAAACTACTCCTTTCACTAGACATTTCCCTTCTAACGGACAGGAGCTTTCGTTTTTGCAATTACATTTCTTAATGGGCTCGGCACCATGTCTAATCTCAATTAGCTTCCTATTATGTTGGCTAATGTAAGAGGCGAAATTTCTGCAACAAGAATAGCTAACCTTCAGGGTTCTTCTATTAAATATTCTGTAGAATTTATGACCCTGCTTAAAATGCTTAGAGACTAATCTCAAAAATTCCTTACCTATATTAGTCTTTACGGCCAAATTGAAAGCCGGGTTGAACCACAAAACTTTCCTGGTCCTAGTTCTTCGTGCAGCATTATTATCAGCATTAAGCTGGTTGAACTGGATCTTCTCCGAGAATCCACTATTCTTTAATGCGCTATCGTAATAAGGTGCAGCATTATGGAATGTTGCCTCGTCCGAAGAAATTGAAGATATTCTCCTACCTACATTGCTGACTAAGTTGCTAAGGATAACTGGTGGATGGTTCGAATCTTTGCTAATATACGATAGCTTTTCATTGGGCTTACGGAAAGGTTTAAATCTATCCGATCTTACATTAAAATTTACGTCTAAAAAATCTACACTATTCAGGTTAGCATCTATCGTAACCCGTAAGCCCATCCTTTGAAAGAAAGCTATAAGGTCCTTCCTAAGTCTATCTGATTCATGGCCGTTTAGATTATGCGTGGCTATAAGGCCTTCATCC
The DNA here is from genome assembly GCF_006345805.1 of Octopus sinensis. NCBI lineage: Eukaryota > Metazoa > Mollusca > Cephalopoda > Octopoda > Octopodidae > Octopus > Octopus sinensis. The sequence continues at coordinate 6,146,407 of NC_043006.1, read as the reverse complement.
CTATATAAACCCTATATATATATATATATATATATATATATATATATCTTCAGCCCATGCCAGCAAACAATATGGATATTAAATAATGGTGACTACGATGGCATTTATATATATATCATAATGATGATATATACATGTTTGTTCTGTATATATATCACTGTATCCTGATATCAAGAAATCAGATTCTGTAATACATCTCTGGTCACACTGCGCTTGGCATTGTTTTAGCTTTCAAATGATGCTACCCTGCTTGCTAGGTGAGCAGGCCAACATTCCCAACTGCTCGAAACCTTTGAAGGAATACAGTATTTTGTTTCCTCGTTATGTTTTAAGTTCAAATCCTGTTTTATGCTACAATCAGTATTGAACTTGATAAAGTTGAGGTTTGTATGTTGTAAGAATTTGTTAAAATGAAGTGACTTCTGTTGTGTCACAGTCCTTGGTATAGTTTATTGCTACTTATTACCTACCATTTTTTTGTTGGTTGTTCTCCAAACACCATTCACATATCAGTATATATATATATATATATGTCTTGTTTTTGTATTGTTTTGGGTTTTGTGTCGGTCCTTCATGTTAAGAAACCTTAGATCTTAGTTTCTGTGATGAGGGCTGATGCTATCCACTTGGAAACTGAGGTTGTTATTAATCCACCTTAATCTTTCACTCACGGCACCCATATCAGAATTTAGAAATTTTAAGATAGGAAAAAAATTATAAATTGAGAGATGACGTCAAAGACTAGAATTTAATTATATTATTTACTTACTTGTAATTGTGGTGACATTCCCCCTGGGCGGGTTGAGTCGGCTTCTTCCACCACCCTTGAGGCATCTCGAACCATGGCAGCCCACGCACGACGGTCCTGCGCCAGTTCACTGGAGATAGTGAGCCAGTCACGGTTCCATCGGCACAGGCCGACCACCTGCAGACCCGTGAGCACGGAGAGGTCCTCCTTGATCGTTGTAACCCAGGTCTTCAGCTGCCCGCCCGCCCGTTTCCGCCAGTTGGGAAGTGGAGTCGGGAGAAGGACATCATGGCTCAGTTCACCCACCGGACGCCTACATGCATGGCCAAACCACCGCAAGCGTCGTTGCAGAAGGTCAGATGGGAGCAGCCCCTTCCATCATCTTAATTATATTAGCAATAGGAAGACAAAACTCATACACAATACATCGGACATTTGTGCAGAGAGGAAGTGCACTATTCTGGATGTGAAAAAAATACCTCTTTCTTTACTACCCACAAGGGGCTAAACACAGAGAGGACAAACGGATTAAGTCGATTACATCGACCCCAGTGCATAACTGGTACTTAATTTATCAACCCCCGAAAGGATGAAAAGCAAAGTCGACCTCGGCGTAATTTGAACTCAGATTGTAGCGGCAGACGAAATACCGCTAAGCATTTCGCCCAGCGTGCTAACGTTTCTGCCAGCTCACCGCAGAATGTGAAAAAAATACCTTGTACTGAAACTTGCAATGGGTCAGATGCTTTCTTAATCTTACTTCTAAATGTGTGGATATTTAGCTTCTAAAAATGTAAAATGGAAACCATTAAATTTCGTCTTGGGATAAACTTGTAATAAAAAGATCATGTAAAATTCATATGTTGAAATATTGAAATTGAAATTGATTTCTTTATTCTTTATTCATAATTGAAATTGATTTCTTTATTTTAGATCTATCTTCATACTTGGGAGCTTGTTACTCTGTCTGCATTTTGTCAACTATCAATTATTGTTTAATTATCAACACACTGGACCAAAGTTAACCATTCCTGATCTGATGATATCATTTCATCTTTGGTCCTCATAGTAAGTTATATTTTTCAAAAGCATTGCTAGACTTTATTATTATTATTATTTTAATCCTCTCCAAGTCTTTGGAGATGGCCATTATAGTAGAAAGGCTGGGTTGATGATGGTATATAATTCTTTAATTAATGTTGGAATTGACTTTGTCTTTGATTTTTCTGGGAATGAGAAGATAAAATGAACTCCAGTTAAAGTTGTGAAGCCTTTTGTACCTCTTCACAAAATTACCCCCACTGACTCATCAAAAACAATTATTTTAAATTAACAGAAATAAAATAGTAATTTTTCTGAATATGTTATATATTTTCTTATTTATAATCATACAAGAATTTGAGTTTACTGTTTGTAACTAAAATTGATCCATCTGTGAGAATTATTGCACAGCTTTTGTCTATAATAATGAGTTCAAATTTTGATGCAAGGCCTGTAGATTTGAAGGAAGGGTGTTAATTGACACCATTGCCCCTAGCACGTGACTGGTATTTATTTTATAGACCCCAACAGGATGAAAAGCAAAGTTGATGTCAGTGAGATTTGAATGCACAGAGCTGGAACCAACAAATTCAAAGCATTCCAATGCTCCAACAATTCTGCCAGCTTACCATTTTGCTTTTCTCTTGTTTAATTATGTGATCTTTTAGATTGATATGATATAAAAAATGCAATCAGATGAAGTGGGTATATAGCAATTAAATTTACCTACATATTCTAGGTAGACTGAGCCAGTGTGAGCTATATCTTTTGACAGTGCTCATAACATCAGCCAAACTGGAAACTCTTTTATTCATAGGAAGCTTCCTTAGTAACTAAAATACTTCCCTATAAGTTTTCCTATAAAAACTTATGTGTCACTTATCTTAATCATTAGGTTCTTTAACAATGTTTATAAGATTACATAATGAAAAGACATTTTTAATTTCAATTTTTAATTAAGTAAAACTGAAAGTTTTTTTAAAGTTTCGTATATTAAATTGAATGGTCTTTTAAACTGTGTATAATAGAAAAATAAGTGAAAATATTTCACATTTTAAAATTTTAATCTTCCAACAACTAGAATGCACTAATGATTTGTAATGTTAAAAACATACTAATTTCTAACGTAATAGTAAACAATTAACACCTTTAGAAAAAGAAATACTACATAAGGAACTATTTTAGACTTTTAGAATTTGTATAAATTTATAATTTTTGTGAACTGCTTATTGTATGAAGAAACTAATTTGGCGATTTGTTTGATTTCAGCTTCAACTTTTGGCTGGTAGCATTGGTAATTCTCTTTGTTATAGTCTTTTTGGCTAATGTTTTCAAATTTTTATATAACATCCTCAAATCTTTGGAAACAAGGCGGTTCTTTATTGAAGCTCTCAAAATTCCTTCTGTAAGTATGATTAAAATATCTTGTAATATCTATAATCATATATCTATAAATATCTTCCAAAATATTTTAGATTTTTATTCACCAATCAGATTTAAAACTCTTTGAATAAAAATTGATTAGTTTCTGTTAAAATTTGGCTTATTGCCAATGTCACAAACCCATCAGCATTGGGACAAAGAAGTTGTAATTTAGTGTTCAGAGTTTCAAGCTCTGTAATGTTGTGTTTCTATATGACTATTTATCCATCCACAGTGTCTTGTCGACAGGTTTCACTGATTATTTGTGAAAATAAACTGGCATGAAATAAACTTTGATGACCGTTCTTAGCTGAGGATACAATAACCTGCATATGCTTTATTTGTACTGTTATTAGTGATGTGGACAGCTTGTCTATGCTGTTTATTAATAGTGTTGACAGCCTTTCTATGCTGTTATAGTGTTGACAGCCTTTCTATGCTGTTAATAGTGTTGTTGAAAGCCTGAATATGCTGTTACAAGAATTGTTGGTAGCCTGTCCAACGCTGTTGACAGTATATATATGCTGTTACTAGTACCGTTAACAGCTTATATATAATAATAATAATAATAATAAAATATTCTGTACAGTGCTCAGGTGCATTACAACTCATCTAAAGTGTATGTATAGTACATAGGGTAATGTACAAGCGTCAGGAAAAGAACAGTGCATGAGTCATGACATACACATATGTGTATGAGTATGGAAAGGGGGACAATCAGGTGTAGTTTCGGCAGATCTCGGAAAGCATGAGGGCCTTAAAGGATGCAGTGTCATGGCAGTCAACAACTGACGCAGGCAGTTTGTTCCATGCTTCAGCAACTCTTAGCGTGAAAAATGTTTCCGAAAGTCATGGGAGCTGTGCTGTTTTCTGACTTTGTAAGCATGTCCACGTGTGTTGGACACATGGAGATCAAAAAGGTGTTCAGTGTTGTTGTTGGTGAGGTGGTTGATAACTTTGTGGGTGTTTACCAAGTCCATCGCCAGACGCCAGAACTTCAGTGAATCCATGCCCAGGGAAACAAGGCGCTCAGAGTATGGTAGGTGTCTGATGGAGGGCATGCGTTTGGTTGCACGTCTCTGAACAGATTCCAGGAGGTCAATGTTCTGAGCAAGATAGGGGTTCCGAACTGATGATGCGAATTCCAAGTGTGGTCGTACCATAGCTGTATACAGCTTTAAATAGATGGCTGGAGAGCGGCTAACAAAAGTCTCGGCCTTCTTGACAATTTTAGAGATATGCTTTGTCCAACGCAAATCACTGCTGACAGTGATGCCTAGGTCACACTCGCAAGAGGATTTCTTGATATCAGTGTTGTGGAGGGAGTATGTGGACGCAGGGTTTTTTCTCCCAAAATGCATGGTGGTACACTTGTCCACAGCCAGTTTCAGTTGCCAGTCTGTGATCCATTGCTGCATTGTGTCCAGGTCTGATTGCAGGAAAGAGTTGTAGACATTAGTACTGTTGACATCCTGTATATGCTGTTATTAGTGTTGTGCTGTTTCTAGCATACTAAAGGAACTTTTAATGACTCAATTCACCTGATTGTAAATATATACTTTGAGAAGAATAGTGCTGCTGTTGATTTTTATTTTCAGGTCAACATTAATTGAATAGACCCTTGTTCAAGGGCATTCCAGCCATGTTCTGCCTTTTCTTTAGGGACATTTAGAACTACTCTAAGTGTTTCTCATTTTTTAAATGGTAGAGTGTGATTTCAGGGAGACCTGGCTGTTATTTCTATCAGCCTGAACTGCCATGTGTTAGTTGACTAGTGCTACTAAGGACAGTACTAAGAACAAGACTGGTGAATGTTTTCTTTAATTCTGTGACCAACTTTTAATCTTCCTCCACATAATATTTTGTGATAGGTTGATATGCTTATCCATGGAGTAACATTCTCTAAATTATTTAATATTTTGAAATGCCTGGGATTGAACATCAGCGCACCTTGTTTGTATGGTCCTTTCAGAAGCAGGCAAATAAATGAAGAAATCTGTGTTGCAAGATGTTGCTCAAATTAAGGTCTCTGAATGCTTCCTGTCAATGTTGTTGATCATTTTATTACTCTGGTTTGTATGGAGGAATGCCACAGAAAGTTTTACAAAATTTAACATTGTTTTCTACTATAAGCATAAGACCTGAAATGTTGGAGCGGGGATAGTTGATTGCATTGACCCCAGTGTTTGACTGGTACTTATTTTATCAGCCCCAAATGGATGAAAGACAAAAACTGACCTTGGCGGAATTTGAACTCAAAATGTAAAGACGGATGAAATGCCGCTAAGCATTTTGTCCAGTGTGCTAACCATCCTGCTGGCTTGCCACCTTTACAAAGTTTAATATTATAGAGTAAAATACCAAACTTTTATAATTGTGAATGTATTTAAAAGAACTGGAAGTCTATATTTCTCCAAAAAAAGGCGGCGAGCTGGCAGAAACGTTAGCACGCTGGGCGAAATGCGTAGCTGTATTTCGTCTGTCGTCACGTTCCGAGTTCAAATTCCGCCGAGGTCGACTTTGCCTTTCATCCTTTCGGGGTCGATAAATTAAGTACCAGTTACACACTGGGGTTGATATAATCGACTTAATCCGTTTGTCTGTCCTTGTTTGTCCCGTCTGTGTTTAGCCCCTTGTGGGTAGTAAAGAAATATATATTTCTCCAACTGTTTTGACATTTTATTTAGAATCTATTTGGCTTTGAATAAATAATCACGATCAATAACATTGTATTGTAGGCTGAGCTAGGTAATTATACTTGGCATGATGTTCTTTGTCGGCTTCTAGAAGTTCAGAAAGAGCAGCAAATGTGCATCCATAAACAGGAGTTGACTGAGCTCGGTGAGTATGACTCTAAAACTACACCTGTTGCATTACACCTGACTCTTACATTTATTACTAGCAGTATCGCCCGGCGTTGCTCGGGTTTGTAAGGGAAATAACTATATAAGCATTTTTAGAGAGTTATAGCCAAAAAATAGCAAAAAAATGCATTTAAAATGGAAAAAAAAATGATGGTAAATTTTTTTTTAAATCGTTGACTCATCGTAGACATTTTTAGAGAGTTACTTCCCTTATATAATAGCGAAAAAAATGCATTAAAATGGGAAAAAATGATGGTAAATTTTTTTTAAAATTGTAGACTCATCGTAGACGCGCTCTAATACCCAGAAGGGTATGAATCACGACTATAAGATACCCGGTTTTGGTTAAACTGCACTGCAAAATGTGGGAGTAGTTAGGAATCTAAATCGTAGGAGACAGACACACAACTTGACTTTTATATATAAAGACTAGGTGCTGGTGTGGCTGTATGGTTATGAAATTCTCTTCCTGGCCATATGGTTTCAGATTCAGTCCTATAGCATGGTACCTTGGGTGTCTTCTGCTCTAGTCTCATGGTTACCAAAGTTTTGTTGGTGAATATGGGAGATTGGGACTAAAAGAAACCCTTTGCTGACCACCAGCGGTCATAATCTTCTTTTGATGCTGTTTCAGTTTGAGAAAATGTTCACCTTGGTCCAGCCACTACATAGAACATTGTTCGTTATAAAAATTTTCATTTTCCATCATATCACACTACAATCAAGAAACAGACTGCATTTGTAAAGAAATGCAGAGCAGACATCATTACATCATCATCGTTTAATGTCCGTTCTCCATGCTAGCATGGGTTATTTCCATTCAGGTCATAACTGTGCTTATTTGTTGAGCTTCTTTGACTTTCCAATGTGATGAAGATGTTGAACAACTGTGGAACGGGCGATGTTTAGTGCTGCAAACTTTTGAGTTGTTTGGTGAAAATCTTCAACAATGGCCTCAGTTGATCCTTGTCAATTGTAACCTTCCTCATTTTGAAGGTTCTTGTCTCCAAAATTATGGAATCCATGCTGAACTATATATTCACTGATAATCCCTTGACTAAATGCTAGCAGTTTACACCAGTTTGCATTCCATTTTAAAGCCATACAATAAAATTGCTTGAATTTTTTTTTTAGACAGTCTAAGATAAAATAACAAAAATAAAGACTAAAAACAAAAGAGAAACAGCATAAATCGAACTGAAATCTGTGCTTCAGAACTGGTTTCTTACCTGAACATAGTTAAAAGTTTATTTTCTAAAAAGTTTATATCAAAATAAATATATAACAAATACACAATTATTTTTGCACCAGCAGTTTATGTTTTGAAAACCCCTCTACTCTGGCTGAACATCAAAGACTGAATTCTTTGTTAGTCATGAGTATAGGCCTCTTTGTATTCTTACCCTGTATATTGTGTTTTCATTCTCTCTTACAGACATCTATCATAGAATTTTGAGATTCAAAAACTACATGATAGCAATGATCAATAAATCACTGTTGCCTCTCAGATTCCGACTTCCGTTTGTTGGAGAGTGGTAAGTGTTGGTTTTATTACATATGCTTCCATCTTATTGTTAATAATAATAATAATAATAATATAAATAATAATAATAATAATAATAACAATAATAATGATAATAATAATAAGGTACATTAGGCATGATAAAAAAATATTCAGACAAATACATAACAAAAACACCAGGACTTACAAACACATATAACATACAGAAAATTGCACTACTAGGCACTGCACACATCCTACGCAGAACACTTTCCATACAATAACCATCAGAGCATCACAACAAATCACAGCACATACCCAAGGCACACAGAGCTGCGCTCGGTAGTGAAGTGAAAGCACGCTATAAAAATAAAACTACTGAATAATAATAATAATAATAATAATATAATTAATAATAATAATAATAATAATAATAATAATAATGGTGAAGATGATGGTTATAGATTTGGCTCAAGGCCAGCAGTTTTAGAGGAAGAGGGTTAGTGGATTATATTGACCCCAGTACTTGACTGGTACTTTGTGTTATTTACCCCTGAACTATAAAAAGCAAAGTTGACATTGGCATGATTTGAGCTTAGAACCTAAAGGCTTGGAACTAAATACCACATAGCTTTTAATTTGTCTCCCATTCTGTCATATCGGTTAATCATTTCTACCAGAAGCACAAGACGAGAAATATGAAGGGAGAGATTAGTCAATTAAATTGACCGCAGCATTTGACTGAGGTTTTATTTTATTGATTCCAGAAGGGTAAAAGGTAAGTTTGGCCTTAGTGTGATTTGACCTCAGAATCTAAGGAACTAGAGCAAATACTTCAATGCTCTGACAATACTGTCAATCTACTGCCCTTATATTAATAATTCATCATCGTTTAACGTCCGCTTTCCATGCTAGCATGGGCTGGATGATTTTGACTGAGGGCTGGCGAACCAGATGGCTGTGCCAGGCTCCAGTCTGATCTGGCAGAGTTTCTACAGCTGGATGCCCTTCCTAATTCCAATCATTCTGAGAGTGTAGTGGGTGCTTTTATGTGCCACTGGCACGGGGCCAGTCAGGCGGTACTGGCAACGACCTTGCTCGAATCTTTTCCTATATAAAAACATTTTGTCCTCAGTATCAAGTCCCTTGATAATATACACTCAAACACATCTGATGAATATACACCCAACTACTATGCGTGTGCACATGCACGCACACACACACACACACACACACACATTATATGTGAAGCAGTCTTTTATGGATGTAGTCTAGAATGTCAACAAATATTGCAGAAGTACTGTCCAGTTGTGGGGAAAGTTCTCTATTGTGAGTTTTATTTGAGTTTCATTAAGAATTAGCAATAGTCAGGAGCTGAAGCCTTTTTTAAGCTTTGTTTTCGATATTTACATTAACCTAATGTGTCTTTGTTTCGTTTCAGTGTATTTTTGAGTACTGCTCTAAAGACAAATATTGAAATCATATTATTCTGTAAGTATTTATGTATTTCTCTTCAAACAAAATAAATAGTTCTGTGGTAACTTAAGAATTGTTCTGTATACTCTACTGTTCTGTGTTTTGCTATGTTGGGTACAGTTTGGCAGCCAGGCCATATTGAGCCTATTTTGCCATACTATCTATATGTTTGGAAGCCAGGCTATATTGTTTCCATTTCACTATATTCTCTGTTTTTATATTGGAAAATAATGACTGTTTGGAAGACAAGCAATTGGAGATTATTTTGATGTCCATATAATGTCCATAATCACTTTGGCTGGTTGATTGTAAAGATAAACATTAAAAACCCCTAAAACCCTTACCTCTATCTCATCTGGCTGTGTTTTTATTTATTTATTTTTTTCCATTTTTTTTGCTTTCGAAGGAGTACCAGGGTCAGTTTGATCCCCTAAACCGCTGCTCTTGCATCATATGATGTTCCTTCCTTCTCAAGCCATGCCTGGCTCATAAGGGCCGGTTTTCTGGTTTCCTTGGCGTATAGGTTCCCCACTTGGACGGGACGCCGGTCCGTCGCAGGTGAGCTGCAAGATGCAGGAGGAAAGAGTGAGAGAAAGTTGTGGCAAAAGAGACAGTAGAAGTTCGCCATTACCTTCTGCTGGAGCCATGTGGAGCTTAGGTGTTTTGCTCATAAACACACACATCGCCCGGTCTGGGATTCGAACCCGCAACCCCTTGACTGAGAGTCTGCTGCTTTAACCACTAGGCCATGTGCCTCCACTATCATATGATGTACACTTTGTACAGTGAGAGAATTTCTTTTGGCATCAAGAAAATTGATGATTCTTGAAAATTCTTCCATATTCTTTGCAACCTAATTATTTTGCTGCTGCTAGTACTAATTAGATGATTTGTTGGTAAATTAGGTCACTTGCTTGGAAACTAATTAGGTCATTTACTTGGTAAAACAATTACACTAAATAACATTTAGAGTCCTGTTTACCTCTGTATATATTACTAAATTACTTTGATGCGTTTATAAATTTCAAACTGTTTTCCAATTAGTAATTTGTATTTTACAGTTTTTCAACCACTAATTACTAGTTTTGAAATTGCACTACCACACTAGTAGGCTTCTATCAACTTGAATCTATGCATTGGCTTTGATTTTTCTCTTTGAATGTCACTTAATTTATTGTGAATAACATAAATGTAATTTCACTTCCACTATAAAATGGAAGTCTTATCTTAAAAATCTTTTAATCCTTTATTAATAGAGGTTGAAAATTAGCATTTTTGTTCTTGAATATTCCAGACAGTCCTTGGGCACCATTTGACCATTGGCACCTTAAAAGTGAATATAAAAATATCCATAAACGAAAAGACTTAGCCAAAAGGTGAGTAGATAAAAAGATTGTTTCTATTACAGCTATAAAGACTTTTCTTCTTCATCATCACCACCACCACCACCACCATCATTATTTTACATCTACTTTCTATACTGGCATGGTCAGCATCAATGCTTCCTGTCAGCTTTGACACATTTCCTGTGTTTTCATGTGTACAAAGGGGAGACAAGCACCATCACCCAGCTAAGCCTACATCCAGAGACTAGTTTCTGAGTCTTGCTCGTCATCAGTCTGGAGTAGCATGGCCTGCTAGCTGAAGATACTTGTCTCCCCTTTGTAAACATAAGGACACACGAAATGTGTCAAAGCCGACAGGAAGCGTTCATGCTTCCTAGGGCTAAATAACGGTGGTGTGATTCCCTTTATGGGACTGTCACGTTAAGTTGACAATATACAACTGCTCTATCGTTCCACCACCGCTCATATCTCTCTGAGATATTTAGAAATTTAATATTCCTAATACAAATTATATGTTATAGATTTGCTGATGTTAAAAATGTTTTAATGTTGTTTTGATATCTTTACAGACTCAGTCGTCAGATCTTATGGATGGCCATTGGTAACTTTGTCCTATGTCCAATCATATTTGGACTACAGATTATGTACACCTTTTTTAGATACACAGAGGTTCGTTCAATTCATTGCTATTTTATTGCTGTTGTTCTGTTCTCTACGAATCAGTTAAATTTGAATCTCGCATCGTAATTATAGATTGTGATGAGAAATGATCAAAACTGAAATGAGTGAGACCTTTAGTATATGTCTTGCAAACAACTTGCACATGCAAGTGCTACCAGTCAAAAACTCCGCATACCGGAAGCCAGCAAGTGTATGGGGTCATCAGGAGAGAATGCACGCTGTTTCGGGGCCTACCTCTCGACGGCATCAATGCGCACCGGCCCCCCTCACTGATATGATGCCCCGCTTGCTAGATCAAATGGTTACTAAATATAGCTCAATATTCTTATAGCTATCGCTCATCATCTCTTTTTAGCCAAATCCAGTGGCCAGCCTTTTCCACTGTGGTTTGGATATCGGTCATGGTGGTATTGACTTTACGATGAGTTAGGCCTAGCGATAACAACAGTCATCTCACACTGTGTCCAATGAACCCTCTACATCCGACATCGATTGGAAAATGTTCTGCTTTCCAGCCTGCCTCTTCACATTCCTCTTTACCAAGTTGCCATTACTTCCAGAGTTTATGAACAATATACTAAAAACATGTGATGATCAATTCCTTTATATACACCCCATTAAATTTGACCTGATATCTTAAAATATAGCATTAGGGTTAATAATTAAATGCCAACTTTGAATTTACTTGGGGGAGTTTATGAAAAAAACAAAAGACGAAGACAGGTGGTGTACAAAACAAACAGATGTATTAGTATAACGCTCAGGAATTGAAAAAGTCTTTTATGTTTCGAGCCTACGCTCTTCTACAGAAAGGACACAGAAAAAAAACAAGGAGAGAAAAAATGTGTGTAGTGGCTAACGATCTATCATGGCAACTGACTTCGAACAGGAGGGTCACACACGAGAAGGAAGAAGTAGGGGAGATAACAAAGTCTATCTACCCTTTACGGATTCTCGTTTGGACATTTACCCTCCGGCTACACCTCTCCTACCTACGGATCACTGTGGACTCTACTTCTGAATTTACTTGCTTATTTTATTGAACAGTGAATAATAAGTAAATGTGACAGACTAAATATTTGTTGCTCTTTCAATGTTGATAAAACTGAATCAATACAATTAATAAATGAATTAAACAGCATTTTCGATCAACTATGGAATTCATTCTTATGGATCCGAACGTTGTCCTTTTATTATAATGCTGTTCATATGGTAGACTGTGGCAGGGTGTATTCCCAAAAGAATGACTTCATGGAGTCACATGCTTAAATGGTTCATTTAAAAGAATCACAGTTTTAAGGCTTTAATACACGAGATTTCTTTAGTGAGTTTCCCGAAAGTTAAATCTGTTCTTCATTTTCTGTTTAAAATTTCAGCTGGTGAAGCGGGACCCTGGTCAGTTGGGACTACGAAGATGGTAAGAATTGGCATTTATATCTTTTCTGTTTTTCTTAAATTCAATATATTCAGCATTTTTAGAAATATGTTAGGCTCTGTGTGTAGTTTATGCATCAATGGAGCTCAGTAAAGGTGTAGCTAGCAGTCAGAACACTCATGGAATAAATGATTTAAATACTCAAAGACTCCTTAAAAGTAGTTGGTAAATTTTCTTATCTAGGTAACTTAATTTGCAGGTGTTTACTAGCACTTGTGCTGGTGGCACATGAAACATTCGAGCGAGGTCGTCGCCAGTGCCGCTGGACTGGCTCCTGTGCAGATGGCACATAAAAAGCACTATTTGGGTGTGGCCGTTGCCAGTACCGCCAGACTGGCCCTCGTGCTGGTGGCACGTAAAAGCACCCACTACACTGTCGGAGTGGTTGGCGTTAGGAAGTGCATCCAGCTGTAGAAACTCTGCCAGATCAGATTGAAGTCTGGTTCGCCAGACCTCAGTCAAATCGTCCACCCATGCTAGCATGGAAAGCGGACATTCAAGTGTTCTGAAATCATTGTAGCCAGAGTAAAAATAGAGTGGAGAAACTTCAAGGAACGATGGCAACATGGGGATTCTCTCTTTGAGTGAAGAGTAGATTGTATGATAGATGTGTATGTAGTGCAATGTTGCATGTTGGTGAAACATGGGACTGAATGTAGAGCATGCATGCTCTGCAGGATGCGAAATGTTATTCTGTGTAAATGATAGGACCCAGATGAGTAGAAAGAAAAACGAGGTGTAAGAAGCATCAGATGCAAAGTGAGGAGACTGAGCTGGTATGGACAATGGGTTTGTAAGAGTGGGAAAGAGCAGTGGGTCACCATTTGGTCTAGAAATGCTGGGCATTTCAAATAGAAAGAATTTATGGAAGAGGAAGACTGAGACTTGGTAGATTGTGAAAAATAGTGAGATGCTGTGCTAGAGAAGACCTATGCCCCTCATACAAGCATGGAGAATAAGAGAAAAAAGAAAATGGTGTCAATGATGGTACCATCAATTGTCATAAACTGAACTTCCTGACTTCCTGAATGAAGATATTTTGGTTCATTATGGAAGAATATCACAAAATTTCAATTCTTCATATTCATCATCGTTTAACGTCCATTTTCCATGCTAGCATGGGTTGGATGGTTCAACTGGGGTCTGGGAAGCCAGAAGGCTGTGCCAGGCCCAGTCTGATCTGGCTGTGTTTCTATAGCTGGATGCCCTTCCTAACGCCAACCACTCTGTGAGTGTAGTGGGTGCTTTTTACTTCTTGTACTGTGTAAGAAATCAATGACCTTTATTGGACATAATTTGTGAAACACATCAATACTAACGTCATTGTTAACTCGTATCTGACTAATTGATCTCTAGCAAATGATTGAGCCTCTTCATTGCGATGGGTGCTGGTAGCTTTTCAGGCCAAGGGCAGCATAGAAGGACCAGATGCATTTATCACAGAAGAAGGTTGGTAGGGGACGAGGAAGTGCGAGCTACTCTTTGTGTCTTCAACATCTGATCTCTGCATCTTGACAACTGTTATTTTCCATCTGATCCGTTCCCTTGGCAATGACATGCCACCACTTTGGGTGGTCCTTGGTGATTGTCTCCCAGGTATTTGAGTCAGTAGAGCAGTGGAGGAGTGTGGCCTTGAGCTGATCTTGGAAATGGAATTTAAGGGCTCTGCATGGTCTGGTGCCTGAGGTCAACTCTGCAAAGAGGAGTTGACAATGGAGACACATTTGAAGCAACCGTATGGTGTTTCCCAACCAGCGGAGGTGGTATTGTTTCATGGTAGCTTCAATGCTGGGCAGTCCGGCCCAGTGCAGAACCTCTTCATTAGTAATATAGTCCTTCCATCAAATCCTCATGATTGTGTGAAGTTTGTGCTGTTGGAAATGTTCGGTTTTCTTCAAGTTACATCAATACACCACCCTGTACTAAAGTACGTAGATACCTAAACTGCATTTTGAACTACACTAACATGAGATTCAGTTAAAATATAAGAAACTACTTCATGAGCACAACATTAGCTTACAAATGACATGAGAATTTGAATTGTATGGTTTATACATAGAAGGTTAGTTATCTGATTTAGAGTTGTTTAATATCTGTTTTAGAATCACTGAATGTGTTAAATTTCCTTTCCTTTGTAGGTCTAATTATGCTCGGTTGTATTTGCGTCATTTTAATGAATTAGATCATGAATTCCAAGTTCGGTAAGTTCTAAAGATATTTGGTATCTTTCCGTTTGTTTCTGTTTTTAGCACAAATGTAGTTGGCCCTATTTTTGACTTGATTCTGTGTATCTTTTTGAAGGACCAATATCACCCATCAATATAGACTTTGTCTATTAAGTCATGATCTGAGATATTGGTTTCAAATCTTGGCACAAAGCCAGGAAGTTTGGGGGGGGGGGTAAATTGTTTACATTGACCCAAGTCCTCAACTGGTTCTTATTTTATTGACCTTGAGAGTATGGAAGGCAAAGTTGACCTCAGCAGCATTTAAACTCAAAAAGGCTGCTAAGCATTTTTGCCTGGCATCCCAATGATTCTGTCTGCTCACTGCCGCCTTAACGATCTGAGGATATTAATTATATTGAATGATACAAGGACATATTAAAGCAAGCATTCTTATTGATAACAACTACTGGTGTGGATGGCCTTAAACTGTGCCTGACAGAGTTAAGGGTGTGCAATGAGATCAGACTGAAACATATTAAACAAATGTCATGTGTTGCTGAGGACTTGATCAGCTCCGTGGGTCTGTTCATTCAGAACTGTCAAAGACTGCATAATGGCAGTGGCAACTATTCTTGCAGTTATCTAATGTTGCAAAACTGGTCATGCTCATATTGAAAAATTACCAGCTCAAGTTGAAATATTAAATAAATTAAAGTGTTATTTCATTTTGGGATTTGGTTTGCAAGATTCTTTATATGAGTTCGTGTGTTGAAGCATATTCTGTTGTGTCTGGGGAGAGTCATTTATTTTTGTGCCTTATAATGTAACACACTCACTAGTAAAATTTCCACTTTTTTCTTATTTTTATTTTCCTAAAATTTCCACTTTTTTCTTATTTTTATTGTCCTAAAATTTTAGGACAATAAAAATAACAAAAAAGTGGAAATTTTACTGGTGACTGTGTTACATTATAAGGCACAAAAAGAAAATGACTCTCTCCAGACACAATAAAGTGTTATTTTTTACCTAAAATCTCATTGAAATATCATAACTCTTGAAGAGTTTTTTTTAGTTTGTGTTGTTTTCTGCTGCAGGTTGAGCCGAGGATATAAGCCTGCTGTTGCTTACATGAGTATCTTCACTTCACCCATGTTTGTATTGTTTGCAAAGTAAGTTGAAGTTTTCACTCAGTTTTGTAAACTTGTTAGACTAGTTTTTGCTCAGTGAATGTATTTGTGTATGTATCTGTATATATATAAAGATGAGAATGTGTGTCTGTGTGTGTGAATCCCTAAAACTTGAGAATTACACAACCGATTTCAATTTCATTCAAATTTTACACATGCCTTACTTAGGGTGTCATGGGCCAAAAAAATTTTCAACTTCTTTCCTAATGCAAGCCTGGAGTAATCTCTTACCTCTTACACTATATCAGTATTACATCTCTGTTGTAATTTCAGTTTGGAAGAAGTCTGTCCAATATAAATATATATATACATATTCCTTATGCATTCCAAAACCGAGTTACCGATTTTGACATATGGGGTATTAAGAGATTCAGTACTATTTCGGCTACAAACTAAACTTGATTTTCATTCACATATTTGCATTTAAAAAATTTACCATTATAATTTTTTCCATAAATCAACTATTGTAAACATTTTATACGACGATGACAGTGACGTCACATTTTCTGTATGTGTATGTACCTTAAAAGACATCAATCATCACAACACACACCTTCACTCACTCACTCACTCTCTCTTTCTCTCTCTCACACATGCGCACACATGGCCACACACATCCATTTCATATACACGCACATACATCTTTCACTTTCTCATCTCCTTCACTTTCTGCTTTTCTCTCCCCTCTTTGCTTTCTCTTCTTTCAATTTTTGCTCTCTTCAAAGCATAAAGAAATAAATTTTTACAGAATGAGTGATAGAAACACAAAATGAGAAAAAGACAGAGAGACAAGAGGAAGAAACTGAGACAGAGAACACGTTTCTATAGGAGAAGATGAAAAATAGGGATAGCGGATGACAGAGAAATACTGATGTTTCATACCTTACGTATGTTCTAAAAGTGAGAGAGAGAAAGTGTGTGTGTGTGCGCGTATGTTCCTTGTGCATTCGAAAATTGGCTTGCCCATTTTGATGTATAGTGTATCAAAAGATTCAGTAATTTTTCCACTACCAAATATACTATGAGAGTGTGTGTGTGTGTGTGTATGCTGCTTGTATGACAGTGACACTCAGTTACAACTGTAGAGTCAAAAGAAGGGGACACTAACATACTCACACCCGTGCATATGTGTGTATATGTGTTTTTTTTCTCTCTTGTTTTTTCTGTGTCCCTTTCTGTAGAAGAGCGTAGGCTCGAAACGTAAAAGACTGTTTCTATTCCTGAGCGTTATACTAATACATCTGTTTGTTTTGTACACCACCTGTCTTCGTCTTTTGTTTTTTTCGTAAACTCTCCCCATATGTGTGTATACATATAAGACAGGTGTCTTTCAGTTTCCATGTATGCACTTATATTTGAGTAACTATAACATTAGAACCATATGTTTGTACCCTGAATTCTCTCTACTGATATCAGTAATCCTTACTGCATGGGTCCTCTGAAGTTTGTCAATATCCATGAGTTATTAACATAAAACAGCTGTGTGTCTACTGGTCTTGTTAGTTTTATGTTTGTTTTTTCTTTTGGTAATGTGGAGGGAATATATTTTACCAAGTGATGATGATGATGGTAGGGCCATTGCTTCTAAAGCTGGATGTTCTTTTCTATTTGCTAACAATTTGATCCTGTTATCAGCTGCAAAATAAAATCTTCTCTATATCTCTTGTCTCTGTATGATTTTGATTTTTGCTACCATCTTCATATATTTCAGGTATGGTTCTCTGTTGTGTGGTGCCTTTTTTGCGGTTCTCTTTGCTCTTACTCTCTGTGATTCAGATATTTTAGATGTTGAATATGTACTTGGTTTGTTAACGTTTTTTGGTAAGTATTTTTTTATCATCATTAATATCACTGCTACAGAGGTGGCGATCCAGTAGAATCATAAGAGCATTGGATAAAATCATCATCGTTTAGCATTTGTTTTCCATGCTGCTTGGCAGGAGCTGGTCAGCATGAGAGCTGTTCAGGCTCCAATTGCTTGTTTTGACATGGTTTCTGCAGCTGAATGCCCTTCATAGTTACGGAATGTGCTGGGTGCTTTTTACATGCTACCAGCATGGGGGTTACTATGTGGCACTGACATGAGTCCATTTTACATGGGACTGGCATGAGTTCACTTTACTTGGCACCAGCAGGAGTGCATCTTATGTGGTACAAGTGCATTTCATGTGGCACTGGTATGATGTCATACCAGGGCGGCGAGCTGGCAGACACGTTAGCACGCCGCACGAAATGCTTAGCAGTATTTCGTCTGCCGCTACGTTCTGAGTTCAAATTCCGCCAAGGTCAACTTTGCCTTTCATCCTTTCAGGGTCAATTAAATAAGTACCAGTTACGCACTGGGGTCAATGTAATCGACTTAATACCTATGTCTGTCCTTGTTTGTCCCCTCTATGTTTAGCCCCTTGTGGCCAATAAAGAAATAGAAATAGGTATGATGTTATTTTACTTGGCACCAGTAGGAGTGCATTTTAACACAGCACTGGCATCTGCAAGACAAGATGCCTTGTGATATTTGTTCTTGTTCTTTGTATTGCAGGTTCAATTCTTGCAAAGCCCAAGTTTGCCTTTTATCCTTCCAAGGTTGATAAAGTAACCATCATGTACTGGAGTCAATGGTATCGACTAGCCCCACCTCCCCCCAAATTACTGATCTATTACCTAAATCAGAAACAATTATTATTTCTACCACAAATATCATCATCCACATAACTTTTAAAATGCTGTTGTTTTATGTGGGATGGAATTGCACTGCAGTAATGTATCTCAATCACAGTATTTTTCAACCTAAAGAATTTCCAGTGAAATTAATCTGATTTTTCTCTGACATTTTATCTCCCAGTCCATATTCCATAATTTTTCAGCGTCCTATGATACTGCTTATGTCTTTGTTAGGAAATTAAAGAAATCGGTTTAACTACTTTTACTCTTTATAATTTATTTCTAAACTTTGTAACCTTTTTATAATGGTCATCATCATCATTGTTGTTGTTTAACGTCTGTGCTAGGATGGGTTGGATGATTTGACTGAGGGCTGGCGAACCAGATGGCCGCACCAGGCTTCAATCTTGATCTAGCAGAGTTTCTACAGCTGGATGCCCTTCCTAACGCCAGCCACTCCGAGAGTGTAGTGGGTGCTTTTTACGCGCCACCGGCATGGGGGCCAGTCAGGTGGAACTGGCAATGATCTCGCTCGAATCTTTTTACACATGCCACCAGCACAGGTGCCAGTAAGGTGATGCTGGTAACGATCATGCTCGAATGGTGCCCTTTTACATGCCACCGGCACGGAACTAGTTGGCTGCTCTGGCAACGAACACGCTCGGAGCAGAGCAGCCATAAAAGGATTAGCTGACCTGCTTGATACGTTTTACATGTAATATCTTCATATTTGAGAAGAACAATCTCTATTTTCGCCATACACACTCCAACTACAATTTGAAACTTTTTCCAAGGATGTGGTATAAGTGAATCCAAAATGCCAGGAACTGTGTTGAAATGATGACACTTACATATAATTGCAAAAAGCTTAAAATTGTTGATGCTTCTTGGGAAATTTAGAAATATCTTTGGTGCTAGCATGATTGCAATGGTAACTGTATGGAATTTACTGAGCAACATCTAGTATCCCAATTTTAGTCAATCCCTGACATATTACAGAGACTTGGAGACACTTGCTGCCGACCGCTCATCCTGGCACAGTGCAATCACCACAGGAGCAAAGACAGCCGAGGAGAGACGGATTCAGTCAGCAGAACAGAAACGCCAGATGCAGAAAGCCAGAGCCACCTGCACCAATAGCACAGTCCCTACCCACTTCTGCCTCACCTGTGCGAGGGGCTTTCTTGCCCGGATTGGCCTCACCAGCCACCTCCGGTCTCATAGCAGCAATTCCACCAAATGATGTCAATGGTCATCTTCGAACCCGAAGGACGAACATTATTATTATTATTATTATTACTGATATTTGTAAAGCGTGAAAAGTTAATTTCATTGTTGTAGGATTCAGATTGTCATTTCATTCTCTCCTTTTTCTTCCAACAGGTTTTCTCACTGCCACCTTACACAGCATGATTCCACCTGAGGTAATGTCTAAAATTATTCTATTTTGTTTTTCTTCTTGCCAATTTTATAATTTCAAAATTTCTACATTCTTAACCCTTTTGTTACCAACCCGGCTGAAACTGGCTCTGGCTCTTTAGTACAAATGTCTGGTTTTCAAAAGTTCTGAATTAAAACCTTCCACCAAACCTTAGTCACAATTTATGTCCCTAACTCTAGCTTAATGATAACGATGTTACTTAATTCTTTGTTATATTTAACATAATTGGAAGAAACACTGAGCATCTCAAAATAAATTCAGTAACGAAAGGGTTAATAATATTTAAGCCAACTGGAGTTTCCAGATTCCAATTGCCTGTTGTGGCGTGGTTTCTACAGCTAGATGCCCTTAACACCAACCACTTAAACGAGTGTGCTGGGTGCTTTTTACGTGCCACTGGCATGTGTGCACATGTGCAGCACCAGCATAGGTGCTTTTTATGTGGCCCCAGCACCTGAAGGGACAAGCCCGTATGTGTGGAAGACAGCAGTTTTACTTAGCATGCCCCATCTTATCAATTACAGAAAATCACCACATCTCTTGGTCCCTTGTCATTTCCTCAGTGAGGCCCAGCATCTGAAGATCCTTTCTCACCACCTTCCCCCACGACTTCATGGATCTGCCCCTTCCACAGGTACCCTCCACAATTAGAGCTCAACACTTCTTTTCGCTGCTGTCCTCATCCATATGCATCACATGACCAAACCAGCAAGGTCTCCTCTCTTGCACACAACATCTGATGCCTCTTAAACCCAGTTTTCCTCTTTTCCAACTTAGGTAAGGGGCTTAACTGTTGAAAATGTCCAATGTATTGATGGTAGCATCATAAGAACATAACAAGTCACGGACTTGGTAAACACCCACAAAGTTATCAACCACCTCACCAACAACACTGAACACCTTTTTGATCTCCATGTGTCTAACAGACGTGGACATGCCTACAAAGTCAGAAAACAACACAGCTCCCATGACTTTCGGAAACATTTTTTCACGCTCAGAGTTGCCGAAGCATGGAATAAACTGCCTGCGTCAGTTGTTGACTGCCATGACACTGCATCCTTTAAGGCCCTCATGCTTTCCGCAATCCGCCGAAACTACACCTGATTATATATACACTTTAGATGAGTTGTAGTGCACCTGAGCACTGTACACAATTATTATTATTATATTATTATATTATTTATTCCTGGAAGTGACAATGGACCTATGAATCTATTTCATGATATTTCCTATCTTTTACAGCATGAAGTATACAACCCAGAAGTGTTGATGCGAGCCATTCTTAGTCAGATCCATTATATGCCAGACAATTGGAAATGTAATGCTCATACCAACTGGGTCAGAGACGAATTTGCTCAGTTGTTCCAGTACCGATTTGTAAGTTTCTTTTTGATTTTCATATTATTATTATTATACATTTGCACTAATTATATGTGTCATAGGAATGTTATATTTTATTAATACGTGAGTGAATTGCTTCTGTATCAAAGTTATGGAATGGAATCCACAAAATGCATTTTGATATGTTTCATACTCAAATTATGCAAAAACAAAGAGAAAGAAGTGTTTTTGTGGGATTTCTTTAATACTTTGATCCTTGAGTGAACAATTTTGAGCAAAACATCAAATGGCGACTCCATGTGTAAACCAGAACAGCAAACTAAAACCACATTTGTGTGCTGAAAGATGTTTTTTATAATGAAATTAATGACATAGATAAAAAAAAAATTACTTTCTAAAATATAAAAAAAAAACTCCCAAAATAATCATTTATTTCTTTGTGAGAAACATTTTTCATCATGATAATGAAAAATGTTTTTCTATTTGTCATTAATTTCATTTATAAAAACACATCTTTTGAGTGTGTCATCTAAGTGTAATCTAATTGAGTGTGTAATCTAATTGCACTGAATTATCCATCATAAAGACTATCTGTCAGTACACTGCATTGTGAGAATGATAAAAAATCAACATTTTGTCAGTGGTACATTGAAGCTTGTGAAAAGTCTTTTAGTTTGGAGTATTGTGTTAATTATATACCTTGTGGAATACTGAGATATTTCATAGATGTGAATTTTTTACTGAGGGAGTTTAAGATTTGAAACCCTCAACTTCTTAGTGTATTTGCTGAATATTGGTCATATTTCATTTTGTGGGAAACTTAACAGCTTACATACGACCGTATATATTGGGTAAAGAAAAAATAACATTCTACATTTTGTAATAGTTTGACTTGTAATACTCCACCTTTTGGGTACATGCTTTATAAAGTTTAATGGAAGAAATTTTCATTAGCACTAATGAATTAAAATCAAAAGACTGTTGATATAAATGGTTACCACAAATTAATTAGTAACTATTCTAATACCTCTTGGCTAAGGAAAAGATTATCTAATTTTATTTATAACCTATAACCATCTCTAAACATTTGCTGTTAAAATTAAAATAAAGTGTGTCTGAAAATTAAAGATAAATATCTAATTTATAATTGGCCTAACATTTTAACGAGCCAACTTTGAAACTTTTGATTCCAGGTTGTAGCATTTATGCTCCTAATCCTTTGCAACTGGTGTCAACATGATACCATTCCCATTTCAAGCATACTTTGAATCTACAAAATATTTTTCAGTAAATTGATTATAACTCCCTTTTTATCTTTTCTTATAATCATATATAATGTATCAAATTAGTTGTTTCTTTAATATATTTAGGGCGGCGAGCTGGCAGAATCGTTAGCACGCGGAGCAAAATGCTTAGTGGTAGTTCGTCTGCTGTTACGTTCTGAGTTCAAATTCCGCCGAGGTCGACTTTGCCTTTCATCCTTTCAGGGTCGATTAAATAAGTACCAGTTACGCACTGGGGTCGATGTAATCGACTTAATCCGTTTGTCTGTCCTTGTCTGTCTCTATGTTTAGCCCCTTGTGGGCAATAAAGAAATAAATATATTCCAAATGATATTGGGGGATATGTTGTTTTGAGTAAATATCTGGTCAGTATGTATATTCTTCCCCATAATTCTTCCTTTTTTTAGGTTTATCTTATTGAAGAACTTCTCAGCCCGATTGTTACTCCCATCATCTTGTTTTTCTGGATACGACCAAAATCTCTTGAAATTGTTGACTTTATGCGTAACTTCACTGTTGATGTTGTTGGTGTTGGTGATGTCTGTTCATTTGCTCAAATGGATGTCAAGAAACATGGAAACACTCAGGTTCGGACAATTTCTCTCTCTCTCTCTGTCTTCGTAACGTTACTTCTTTTCATTGCATTACATACAGCAGAATGACCGATAATTTAAGATGTTTGCTTACTGACCATATATTACCATGTGTTCAAATTTTATTATAATCATTTTGTTCTGCTCTTGATGACGAAAAGGCACACACACATCCACTTGCTTCCATTTTGTTCCTAGTTTCCATTTTTACTTTTCAGGTGAGTGGTAAGAAAGGTATTCATCTGTAAAAACAATTGTTCCATCAATGTTAAAGTGCTAACATTCATGAAATTCATCTCACGGATGCTAGTATGGAAAAGTCACTTCCAAATATACTTAGATGAATAATTACTGTTCATTAGAAAGGAAAAGATTTCCTTTTTACTGGAAGTAGTGTGATGTGTCTCATCAGATCAGGGTTTATCAAGACATGAGGTCAAAGATTATGAATCTCTTCAGGTTCAATCACAGGTTTTTTAATAATTTTTTTTTTAACTAAACAGTTTGAAACTTCGTATACTGGTGTAATTTCTCATGGTGAACATGATTTACTTTCAACATTTTTGACAAAATTTCGTATTTTAGAAGTTATTTCATGTTGAAGTTGTCATATTTGGGTAGTTTTAACCAATCAACGACGTGTATTCAGCTGAAGAAAGCTACTGCTGTAATCAAAGAGCAACAACTTCCGGGTCATCTCTACTAAATGTCACCACTCTGTTCTATTTTATTTTTGTTTACTTATTGTGTAGCTTATTAAACACTTTGTTTTTTTGCTTTTCAATTGCCTCTTTGTACATTTGCATTTCAAAGAGGTGATCAAAAAGCAAAAAAAAAAAGCAAAAACAAGAACAGTGTTTAATATGCTACACAGTCAGTAAATAAAAATAGAATAGAACAGAATGGTGACATTTAGTTGTTGCTCTTTGATTACAGCAGTAGCTTTCTTCAGCTGAATACATGCCGTTGATTGGTTAAAATTACCCAAATATGACAACTTCAACATGAAATAACTTCTAAAATATGAAATTTTGTCAAAAATGTTGAAAGTAAACCATGTTCAGCATGAGAAATTACACCAGTATACGAAGTTTCAAACTGTTTACTTAAAAAAAAATAATTAAAAAATCTGTGAGCAAAACTGAAGAAATCTGAGATTATCAGTGTAATAGATCAGGGATTATCAGCTCATAGTTGTTTCAAGCATTTTGTTTTATCTTCAAATAGGATACTCTATTCAGTGTGAGTTACTCTACCTAGAATCATTGTCAGTTCTTGCAAGGTGGATTTGTGATTGAATAGCATGCAATATTCAAGAGTGCTCTTCATTTATTATTTTTATTCTTCTTCAATTTCTTTTTAATATTTAAAAGAATAATCATTTTTCTGAATATTTTGTCCATTTTTTTATTGTTCAGTTATTGAATACTGTCAAGAAAGTAGAAAGGACTCACTACCAACAAGCTGAAGATTCAAAGACAGAGCTGTCTCTCATTCATTTCAGGGTGAGTATTTCTTGATTGAAGGATTTGTAAGTCCTGTTGACATTGGTTCTCTTCTTTAGATTTCATGAATTTAAAAATAAAAAGAACAACAAAATCACTGCTGTTATCTTTTAACCCTTTAGTGTTTAAACCGGCCATATCTGGCCAAAATATTCTACTGGCTTTTTTGTTCAAACTAGTCAGATATGGTCATTCATAGCTACCTTATTGTGTCATTTTAAAAATAAAGAATCACATCATTGAAATCTCAAAGCCATGAAATGATGCAAGATTAATTTTACATGGTGTGAATACATAAGCTTTACATTTGACACAATAATCTGAATGCCAAAGGGTTAAAGAATCCTATTCCACTCATAATTCTGTCATCTTGAAC
Source organism: Octopus sinensis (assembly GCF_006345805.1). Classification (NCBI taxonomy): domain Eukaryota; kingdom Metazoa; phylum Mollusca; class Cephalopoda; order Octopoda; family Octopodidae; genus Octopus; species Octopus sinensis. Next base: position 6,121,338 of record NC_043006.1, on the reverse strand, counting down.
CTAACGAAAATGCTATTAGTTTACCAACACTGTTCTTTCTTGTACTAAATATGTATTGACTGAGTTCACAGATATTTTCAATGTGTTGTTTCCTTACCAACTACTTTTAGATGACAAATCCTGGCTGGAAAATTCCAGAGAATGGTAATTCCTTTTTGACAGGCTTCAGAGAGCAAGGTAAGTTCTATAAATTTGCTGATCGTGTAGAGAGTCTTTGAGTACCTGTTTATGTAAATCTTCTTGCTGACCATTCTACTGTTGTGGTGCCGTCTTAACAAAGAGCCAACGTCACCTCTTACTCACCAAGTTGATTTCTTTTAACTATACACAAAGTTCTATTGTGTCTGGGGAGAGTCATTTTCTTTTTGTGCCTTATTATGTAACAGACTGACTGGTAAAATTTCCACGTTTTTCTTATTTTTATTGTCCTAAAATTTTTGTTGTGTCTTACAACCTTTTCAATAGTTTTGACTCTCTTTTAGGGCAATAAAAATAGGTAAAACGTGGAAATTTTACCGGTGAGTGTGTTATATTATAAGGCACAAAAAGAAAATGACTCTCCCCAGACACAATAGAATATGCTTCAACACACGAACTCATATAAAGAATCTTGCAAACCAAATCCCAAAACGAAATATACACGAAGTTACTTTTTAGGAAAAGTGGTATGGTTAAATGATTGAACCCTGGTACATAACTAGTACATATTTTATTGAGGCTTGTTTGAATTTGTGAACTAAAGAAAGATATATGCAAATACTGTAATACATTTAGCCTGGTACTCCATTTGTTTTTGTTAACCCCATCGCTCATTCCCTCATGGTTACTAATTATAAGACATCTTTCCTCAAATTGTTAGTACCTAATGTGGGTGATACTTTCTACTCTTGTGAGGTGTGAGATTACCTAGGAGGAAGTACTAAGAGATAAGATGATGTGTGGTGATATTATATTCAGAGGTATGTTTTGGTACACTAGTATATTTCAGGTGCAGCAATTAAAAAAAAATATCAAACAGTATATTAGTTTCAGTCAAAGTAATGTAAAATGTATTGTCAGATTATGGTAATGAGAAAAAATGCAAAACTTCTGGAAGCTGATGCAAATTATAGGAAGTAAAATATCTTCTGTTTTATTATGATAATAAAAATAATAATAATGAAATCATTGTATACAGTGCTCAGGTGCACCACAATTTGTCAAAAGTGCATATAAAGTATATGCAGTAATGCACAAATGTCTGGGAAGTGAACAGTGTATGAGTCAGATACATGCTTGCGTGTGTATGGAGGGGAGAAAATCAGGTGTAGCATTGGCGAATCTCATGAAGCATGGAAGTTTTGAAGGATGCAGTGCTCTGACAACTAACAACTGATGTTTGGTAAAGACCAGTTTTGTCTGATATTTTATATTAATTTCTTATATTGGCATAATTTCTTATATTTTATGTGCATGAAGATGTTGTGATATCTACAGTTTTTCCAAAGACATTAGCCACTTAAATTTATATTGTTTATATTGCCAATGTCTTTGTGAAAGGTGGTTCAGAACATTTTAATATACCACCCTCACAACTTCAGATAAGGACAAACAGTCATGTTCTGTTTGGAGTTTGCCTCATACTTCATCATCATTTAATGTCCACTTTCCATGCTAGCATGGGTTGGGACGATTTGACTGAGGGCTGGCGAACCAGACTCCAATCTGATCTGGCAGAGTTTCTACAGCTGGATGCCCTTCCTAACGCCAACCACTCCAAGAGTGTAGTGGGTGCTTTTACGTGCCACCGGCACGAGGGCCAGTTTTGTGGTACTGGCAATGGCCACACCCAAATGGTGCTTTTTCTGTGCCACCTGCACGGGAGCCAGTCCAGCGACACTGGCGACGACGGCGACTTATATATTTATATTCTGTTTGTTTGCTTCATAGTCACATTCTATTTGAAGTTTGCTGTTTGGCATTTACCTTATGCTCAATATTATATACCATTGCATCCTATAAATGATCTTGCCTCTTTGTATCTGATATTTCCTGTTGTTGTAGCTGTATCTTTATAATAATTTTTTTTTATGTGATATTTTCTCTTACTGCAGCGATACGTGATATTGCCTCCCTGAGCATGACGCCTCTAGATAATCCACCTTTGAATCCATTCCATTATTTAGCCGGCACTGGTATTAGTAAAGACAGTGTTTTAGGAGGACTAGGCTATGTAAGTAACAATTTTTTCACTATATATTTCACAATTTATGCAACATTAATATTCTAGCATATTGTTGTAGTCCTGTATGACCAAGTAAATTTCATATTATCACTAAAATATAAGTAATACATATTAGGAAAACATCTTAGAATATTGTCTCTTTTCCTTTATATTGTCATTTAATGTCTCTTTTCCATGCTGGCATGGATCGGATAGTTTGACAGGAGTTTGCAAGGCCAAGAGCTGCATTAGGTTCTAGTAATAAAAAAAAATTATTTAAAATACATACTTTTAGTAAGATATTCTTTATTCACAAATCAAAATTTATAAGATGCTCTTTGAAAATATATACTTAAAATATGTTTCTATTTTTTGCAGTATTCCAGTTTTGGACTAAACAGTATTCCATCTGGACAACCAGGACAGTCACTCGATCCTCTTCCTGGACAAGGAACTGGCCCCCAATTAGCCTTTCCTCCTGGCTCACAGTCTGGTTATTCCCCTGGTCCACAGTCTGGATTTCCCCCTGGTCCACAGTCTGGATTTTCCCCTGGTCCACAGTCTGGATTTTCCCCTGGTCCTCATGCTGGGTTTTCTCCTGGTCTGCAATCTGGCTTTTCTCTTGGACCTCTGTCTGGATTTTCACCTGGACTTCAACCTGCCCTTTCAGTTGGTTATCCAAGCCATTTAGGAAATGCAAGTTTATCAATTAATTCTCTACGAGCCCGAGTAAAAGGGGCTGTTGCAAGTTGTGAGGGTCCCCTTTTCCCATGGTCAAGTAATGTGACAGGTTTCGCAAGCTCAGGAGTTAATTCTGACACATCAGTGGTACCTCATCTGCAAACAAACGGATTGGAGCAGGGCCTGGAAGTGGCTTCAGTGGAGATGGGGCTAAGTGCCCTGTACATTCATGATTTGAACCATCGACAAAGTATTAGAGGAATTGATAATGTTGATGAAGCACAGTCTCGCAGAATATGGCAGTCGTCACCAGAAGAGATGCGAGCATTTATGACTGACCAAGAAATAAATAAGCAGAATGAAGAAATTTCTAAACAGAACAGTCAAAGCAAACCACTCTAGCAAGAAATGTGTGTAATAACTACTTTGCTCCATACACAGCTATGCATATTCTGAATACTGTCTGGCAATATTTACTTCCTATTTGAAACTGTTGATAGCTTGCTATCGTGATAAATGCTCTTTGAATCATCTCATGCTATCTTGAAAGAAAAACTTGTTAATTTTTTCCTCTCCCTATGGCATAGGATCTGTGCGTACATTATAACTGTTTTTATAACTTTATAACTGTACATTATTAAAACATGATTCTGACAGTGACGTCCTTAATTCGGATCCTATATCTACGATTTTATATATTTTTTTTTATTTGTTAGAAACAGTTTGAAGAAGGGGAAAAAAAAAAGAACAGAGAAAAAAACTGTACAAATATAATATTAATTGATCAAAGCGTAAATTTGTTAATTTTGAAATTGTTTTTTTTTATTTATTGTTTGCTTTTAATTTATGCTATGTTAACGTATGTTAATTTATGCTATGTTAACGTATGTTAATTTATGCTATGTTAACATATGTTAATTTGTGCTATGTTAACATATGCTAATTTGTGCTATGTTAACACCATATTGTTCAGAAACTGACACAAACATTCACTGGCTGATTTGTATATTTATTGAAATATTATGTAAACTTCAAATTATGTGTGTTTGTGTGTATGTGCATGTGCTTTTGTGTGTGTGTGTGTGTGTGTACATATTTATTTAAAAACGGTGACAGTGTCTTCAAAGTTTTGCCAAAATTGATTTAAAATAGATTTAGTGAAACTTCAAAGTCACTATCAATGTTTTTTTACAATAAATATTTAATTCGACCTCATGTATTGAGTTCTTTTTTATCATATTGTTTTGTTGATTATATATATATATATATATATATATATATATATATATATAATATATATATATATATATATATATATAATACAAATAAGAAAATGGAGAAACAAATTTGGTTTGTTCATCAACTTTCGGATATTAGAATGTTGAATTATTTATTCATTTAACAAAATGAGAACCTTAATAGCATACATATATATCTTATAATTCAATACATATAAGATAAGAATACAAATTATAAAAGTCATAATATATATATATATATATATATAGAGAGAGGTAGATAGAAAGGAAGAGAGGGAGCTTAGATATTATCTCTATTGTGAAAAGTGTGTATTAGGAAACTCAAGAGAACTACATTAAATTTATCTTAAATTTTCTGGTACACATTGTTTGTGAATGAAACTGTGTAATCATGTTGCCAACTAATGTCTAATATGCAAATTACTTCTAGCTGTTTCAGCTAAATACTAGTTTGTAACTGATATAAATAGTAACTGCTATGAAGTTCTCTTAGAAGGCAAAGACATGAGAAGTGCTTGTTTTCTGGACACATGTCAACCAACATTGAAATATGCCAGGACAATTTACTCAATTTACTGTGTGAGAAAAGAATAACAAGATGAATGCTCATTTTTTTTTTATTTTACACAGTGTTAATGTTACACACAATTTCATATCACTAGTTTTGAGTGTAGGTGTTACAGATTATAGTTTGTTTGTGTGTGTATGTATCATCATCATCATCATACATCCATTTCCCATGCTGGCATTAAATGATAATGGTCCTGTGCATGGATGCATCTCCTGTTAAAGTGCCCTATGATTTGAAGTTTGTGCTTTCACTTCTCACCAACGGATAACTTTTTGCATCTTCATCTTGTGTTTTATTCTTTTTTTTCTCTCTTTTATTTAAAAAAATATTTTCACAGTTACTAGGTCTTCATCAGATTTGTTGGATAAAATATCCTGTATATATACATGTGTCCATACATACATATGTATGTAAGTATGCATGTATGTATTGTTTATTTATATTATTAATACAAAAACCAGAAAAGTACTCAATACATGTTGGTGTTAGAGTTGTGTATAAAGTACTGCCGCATATGTATAACAGCTTTCTTTGCAAGCTGTCATAAATATGTGTCATGTATAGAATCTATTTATTCTCTTCCCATGTATGTTTTATGTGGTGCTGGCAATATTTGTGATTTATTTATTTTTCTAAACTGAATCTCTGTTTGATGATGTTGTGTGTGTGTGTGTGTGTGAGTTCTGTCTTTAAGTCTTCTCCCAGTGACCAGTTCTTCTCTAAACATCATCTGTACTACATGCTTAAAGCATTATTTCAATTAAACAAATCATTCTCTTATAATCATTTCTTATTTTTAAAACATTCAATTTATTTAATTAATTCTTTTTTTTTTCGTATGTGAAAAATAATAATGAACCATACAGATTCTAACACCAGTGTGGTTTCATACTGTAAACACTTACACATCTGATATTACTAACGCTTACCCTGAGGATGATGTGATTTCATGATAACATCAAATAACTGTTTTTTTGCTTCCTGGTACATTGGTTTGTGTTTGGAAGAGCATTTGGTTGGATATTTTTACTTAACACATCTCTCATTTTCTTGTTCCATCCATCATGTGTAAATATTATTGCAAAATGTTTTAAAATTTTGGTTTAAAGGAGACCAGAAAGCATTAAAATACAAAGGAAATGTAGAAGAAAAATTACCTCCAGAATGAATATCTTCTTTTGCTGCTTCCGTGGATTCCTATGACTGTTGCCATCCAATTCCATTATTATGAATTCGAATTGGGATCTTGACTCATAGTGAATTTTTCATTAGCTAGCTACACAACCATGGCCTCCACTCCTATGGATGCGTTGCAGTTACTCTCTTGATGGTGTTTGGTAATCCTGACCATTGATCTTGGAAGATTCCTCTGCTCAGCATCAATGGAAGAAGCACCATTGGCTCAGTTGAGCTCTTCTGCTACCTCTTCACAATCTGTCCATGCTGTAGTCCCATGACTTCGCTGTATCCCTGGCAAGGTGGCCGAACGGGTGCTGTGCCTTGCCAGAGGGCAGCCCATAACTATGCAGGGCACGGTTGTCACGGTTGTGAGGTATTTTCAAAATACTTGCACACCCGGGATAAAGGAAATGTTCTTGAAGGTATATTCTTGTAAAATGAAAATAAAGTTTTGGTTAATATCCTTGAACTGAAATACCAGAAACATGGTGTAAGAAGATAGTGTCTGCGGCAGAGAAAGCTGGGTCAGTAGATGACCGGATGCAGTGGTGTATGGTATCTAGTTCTAGTTCAGCATTCAAATATCGACTTAGCTAACTTTATTTTTCTTCCTAAAACTGGAAGAAACTCAGAGTAAGCAACTAATCCAAAGTCTACAACAGATACCCATTTGTAAAAATGCATATCATATATATATATATATATATATATATGTGTGTGTGTAGTTTAGGACAATCAGTATGTTGTCATGATAGTACTCAGAGTTTCAAATGCCGGGGCTATGAGTTATGATGCATTCTCATCAGATATTAATTGCATTAGATGTTATGAAAAAAACGTTGAATAAAAGGGAAGTTACTCTAATAGGTAGGAAAAAGTATAAAAGAAAAAATGCACGCAACCATATTCTCACAATACATAGACATATAACCTCCTGCATTCATAATGTCTACATACGTACGTACTCATTCATATATCCACACACACACATGTATATGTGCACGCAACTTCATCCTCATATACACATAGATCTATGCCTGCATACATATATATCTAGACATTTATACATACAAATATACATGTATATATATATATATATATATACATACAGTCTTACTCACCTTATATACGAATATATATCTATATATATATATATATATATATATATACACACACATATACATCCTCCTATCATACACAACCAGATATACAAGCATATGCATATACGTATAAAAGAAGTGGATGTGTGCTCGAAAGTCGCACTTATGCACCAGACACAGTCCTACACTCATATACATAGACGCATACACATATATACACACGCACACACATACACATTTAATACATATGTACATATACATATACTTACACATGTACACAATCACACAATTAAAAAGAAAAAAATGAAAAAAATACATATAAAACAGTAAAAAATGTTAAGACATATGGAAAGCTTGTGCAGGAACATAATAAAAGTGAAGATTCTATCCATGATCTTGGGGCACCCAAAACTGTAACTAGTATTTTGTCATGTGTGGACATGATCCGAAGAGTTCATTTCTTGAATTTAGACATGTACCAGTGTCCAAGGAACTTTCCAGATGAGCCATCTTTCCATATCACAAAGACCACACTTGCCACTACCGTTGGTATAAGGTTTACACTTGGCCAAGGTCTTCCAGTAAATCCTACAGCTGAGACCTTGTTCTTTTAAGAACCATATCTGACTGGATAATTTGGTAGTTTTCCGTTTATCCCAGTGTCTAAAGCTTAAGGTGAACTTTAAAATTTCCCTCCATGAGACCCACATGTCTAATTGATGAAACTGTGTTATTAACGTTTGTAGAATTTACAGTGGCTTCTTATGTACATACGTGTATATTCGTATACGCAGTGAGTGTGAATGTATGCCTGTATGTATGTATGTATGTATGTATATATACATATATATATAAATATGTATATATATAATTCCCAGTTCAACTACTTTCTTCTTCAATTTCAACTCCCGCTCGATGACCGCAGCAAGTTCTTAAAAAAAAATTTATCTTACTATATTTTTTTTATTCGTTGTTAATACGTTTATTCATACACTGTTACGAAAATTTAACCTTTTTTAAGATACTTTCAAGCCTTCGCCATAACTTGATTTATCTTCCTATCTCTCTCTCTACAATATTTAACCGCAGGCTGCCTCAAGCCGTAATCCCATCTTTTTCCCATCTTTCAGTCATTGGCGGTCTTCTTTTTTCTTTTTCCTCCTCTTCTTCTTCATATGCTAAAACTTGAAAACCGCCATTACTATTACTATTACGATTCTGCAATTTAAATTCCCAGTTCAACTACTTTCTTCTTCAATTTCAACTCCCGCTCGATGACCGCAGCAAGTTCTTAAAAAATTTATCTTACTATATTTTTTATTCGTTGTTAATACGTTTATTCATACACTGTTACGAAAATTTAACCTTTTTTAAGATACTTTCAAGCCTTCGCCATAACTTGATTTATCTTCCTATCTCTCTCTCTACAATATTTAACCGCAGGCTGCCTCAAGCCGTAATCCCATCTTTTTCCCATCTTTCAGTCATTGGCGGTCTTCTTTTTTTTTTTCCTCCTCTTCTTCTTCATATGCTAAAACTTGAAAACCGCCATTACTATTACTATTACGATTCTGCAATTTAAATTCCCAGTTCAACTACTTTCTTCTTCAATTTCAACTCCCGCTCGATGACCGCAGCAAGTTCTTAAAAAATTTATCTTACTATATTTTTTATTCGTTGTTAATACGTTTATTCATACACTGTTACGAAAATTTAACCTTTTTTAAGATACTTTCAAGCCTTCGCCATAACTTGATTTATCTTCCTATCTCTCTCTCTACAATATTTAACCGCAGGCTGCCTCAAGCCGTAATCCCATCTTTTTCCCATCTTTCAGTCATTGGCGGTCTTCTTTTTTCTTTTTCCTCCTCTTCTTCTTCATATGCTAAAACTTGAAAACCGCCATTACTATTACTATTACGATTCTGCAATTTAAATTCCCAGTTCAACTACTTTCTTCTTCAATTTCAACTCCCGCTCGATGACCGCAGCAAGTTCTAAAAAATTTATCTTACTATATTTTTTATTCGTTGTTAATACGTTTATTCATACACTGTTACGAAAATTTAACCTTTTTTAAGATACTTTCAAGCCTTCGCCATAACTTGATTTATCTTCCTATCTCTCTCTCTACAATATTTAACCGCAGGCTGCCTCAAGCCGTAATCCCATCTTTTTCCCATCTTTCAGTCATTGGCGGTCTTCTTTTTTTTTTTCCTCCTCTTCTTCTTCATATGCTAAAACTTGAAAACCGCCATTACTATTACTATTACGATTCTGCAATTTAAATTCCCAGTTCAACTACTTTCTTCTTCAATTTCAACTCCCGCTCGATGACCGCAGCAAGTTCTTAAAAAATTTATCTTACTATATTTTTTATTCGTTGTTAATACGTTTATTCATACACTGTTACGAAAATTTAACCTTTTTTAAGATACTTTCAAGCCTTCGCCATAACTTGATTTATCTTCCTATCTCTCTCTCTACAATATTTAACCGCAGGCTGCCTCAAGCCGTAATCCCATCTTTTTCCCATCTTTCAGTCATTGGCGGTCTTCTTTTTTCTTTTTCCTCCTCTTCTTCTTCATATGCTAAAACTTGAAAACCGCCATTACTATTACTATTACGATTCTGCAATTTAAATTCCCAGTTCAACTACTTTCTTCTTCAATTTCAACTCCGCTCGATGACCGCAGCAAGTTCTTAAAAAATTTATCTTACTATATTTTTATTCGTTGTTAATACGTTTATTCATACACTGTTACGAAAATTTAACCTTTTTTAAGATACTTTCAAGCCTTCGCCATAACTTGATTTATCTTCCTATCTCTCTCTCTACAATATTTAACCGCAGGCTGCCTCAAGCCGTAATCCCATCTTTTTCCCATCTTTCAGTCATTGGCGGTGCGCCCGCCCCCCCCCACCCCCACCACCAATACCGTTGAACACTGTTCTCACCCCCACCACCAATACCGTTGAACACTGTTCTCACCCCCCCCACCACCAATACCAGTATACCCCGTTCTCTCTATCTACACCGGATACACCTTACTCATCTACACTGGGTACGCCCTACTCCCTCCTCCTCCTCCCACTACCACTTCTCCTCATATGCTTAAGACAAGCTGCTAGCGCCATAGCTCATCAACTGCCCACCGATCTTACGCTTCCTCCTGACACTGCCTCAATCCGACCATCCCCTTTTAGTACCCTCCCGCCTCGTCACCTACCCATTCTAAGTACCCCCCTACCCATTCTAAGTACCCCCCTACCCATTCTAAGTACCCCGGATCCCACCCCCCTACCCATTCTAAGTACCCCCCTACCCATTCTAAGTACCCCGGATCCCCAAAGTACCCCGGATCCCCAAAATACCCCAGTCCCCAAAGTACCCCGGACCTCGTTGCCCCCGTGCCGCTGACACGTTAAAATGCTCGAATCCGATCGTGACGATGCCGGACCCTCCGGCCCCTGTGCAGGTGGCACGTAAAAAGCACCCAATCCACTCACGGAGTGGTTGGCGTTAGGAAGGGCATCCAGCCGTAGAAACTCTGCCAGATTCAGACTGGAGCCTGGAGCGGCCCCTGGCTTCCCAGACCCGGTCAAACCGTCCAACCCGTGCTAGCGCGGAAAGCGGACGTTAAACGATGATGATGATGATGATGATGATATATATATATATATATATGCACACATATATTTAGATGTAAAATGTCTAGATATATATGTATGCAGGCATACACCTATGTGTATATGCGAATGAAGTTGCATGCACATATACATACATATATGTATATATATACAAATATATGTATGTGTGTGTGTGGATATGTGTACGGGTACATGCATGCACATATGTTTGTGTGTGTATGTGCATGTACATATACATGTTTGTGTGAGTGTGTATGTATGTAAACGTTATGAACGCAGGAGGTTTTTATGTCTATGTATTGTGAGAATATGGTTGCATGCATTTTTTTAATCTTTTATACTTTTTCCTACCTATTATAGTAACTTTCCTTTTATTCAACGTTTTTTTATAGCTTCTATTGCCATTAATAACCAACGAGAATGCATCGAATGCTCTTAACTCCAGCATTTGAAACTCTCAGTACAATTATGACAACTCACTGATTGTCCTAAAATATATAAATATCCTCTATTTACCTAATATCGAGGTCTCATTCTTTTCTCGTCACTTTTTTATTATTATTGTTACCTATATATATATATATATATATATGTGTGTGTATGTATATATACATGCTAAAGCTCAACGTCTGTCTGTACGTTTATAGCCTGAAAGGGAGTAGAAGGAAAATAAAAACAAGGTATGTGTTCTCATCTAAAATTTTATGAGAAAGACAATGAGCTACATAAAATTTAGCTTCCGTTGTAATTAGGGGGCTTAAAGGGGCACAAACAACCCCTGTGAAATTAGAAATAACTCAGATTTCAATGAAAATAATAACATAACTACTAGGTACTACATAAAGATGATTTTCAAAATTTTACCATCATACAATATTGTTTAAACCCTCATCCTCCCAATGGGGTTTATAACATTGGGCAGAGCCCCATTGAAAGTGCAGATACATCCAATTTTCAAGGAAGATACATAAAATTTAAGTATTTATTCTTGGAATAAGTGTACTACAAAACTTCAACATTGCATATCTCATGTATATATGTATATTTACGTGTGCATATATATTTATATATATATATATATATATATATATATATAGTTGTAGGGGGTTTTTAAATCAAAGCTGAACCTCTTCCTGTCGATAGTCCCAGATGAACCTACCTCATGGCAAGAGGTGCAAATGAGAGTAGCTGTATCAAACTCCATTCTTCACCAAGTGCCACATATTAGAGGAGGCTCTTAGTAATAAGAGTGTAGCACAAAACGGCAGTGCATCAGCATGGCCGCAGCTCAGAACTGAAACTAGAAAAGAAAAAAAATATATATATATATATGTGTGTGTGTGTGTATCCATATATGTATATGTCTATACATATATGTATATATATTATATATATATAGATAGATATGTGCATAGACATATATGTAAGTATACATCTATATACACATATACATGTATATATATATGTATATATATATTATATATATATATATATATACACATATATGTGCATATATATATATGTATATATACATGTAAGTATACATATATATATATATATATATATATATATATATATATATACATCCATCTTGCCATTGTATACTCGCTTCCTTCTTCCAGCGTGTCTCGCACAGCCCTAACACGTCGCACCTGATCTTCTTCCTCTCCTCCATTAGGTGGTTCAGTTCTTGCCACCCTGCCATGGACCTGCAGTTGTAGGTGCACATGGCAAGTTTAGTCCTGTTCCATGACGGCTTTCGGGAACCTGTGATTCTTAGCAGCCTCTCGTCGCTCGAGTTGCACTCCGCTGTCATGGAGTGGCCCGATTGCCGTGCAGGGTACTGAGGCCCTTTTCCTTTTCTCTTCGTTCTTCGTGCTGTTTTAGCCATAAGATGACACCATCCCACTGGCTGGGCGGGCACGCCGGTATTTTGTTGGTATTTCATCAGATGGAACTACAGGAGTAGTTGAAAGCGCTAATATGAAATAATAATAATATATGATATATAAATAAATATATATTTTTACAACCAACCAGCATTCTGAGCATCTTTTTTCTTTCATATATATATATATATATGTATGTATGTATGTATATATATATTATATATACATATCATATATGTCTAATATGTATGTATGTATATATATATATATTATATATACATATCATATATGTCTAATATGTATGTATATATATATTATATATACATATCATATATGTCTAATATATATATATATAAATATATTGTATATATATTATGTATATAAATATATTGTATATATATTATGTATATATATATATTGTACATATATATATATAATGCCACAGAAACCGGGCCCATGAGCCTGTCTAGGCTTGAAAAGAGTGCATAAAAAAAAATAAACTCACACACACATATATATATATATTATAATTATTATATATATATTATATATTGTATATATATTATATTTATTATATGTATATATTATATTTATTATATATATATATTATATATATCATATTTATCATCATCATCATTGTCTAATGTCCATTTTCCATGCTAGCATGGTTTGGACGGTTCGACCGGGATCTGGGAAGCCAGAAGGCTGCACCAGGCCCAGTCTGATCTGACAATGTTTCTACAGCTGGATGCCCTTCCAAATGCCAACCACTCCCTGAGTGTAGTGGGTGTTCTTTAAGTGCCATCAGCACAGGGGCCAGGGGAGGCTGGCAAACGGCCACGATCTGTTGGTGCTTTTACGTGTCACCGACACGGACGCCAGTCAGGTGGCGCTGGCTTCTGCCATGTTTGGACAGTGCTTTTTACATGTCACCAACACGGGTACTTTAACTACAATTTCTATTTGATTTTTATTTTGATGTTGGTGTTGATGTACTTGACTCAATAGGTCTCCTCAAGAACAGCGGGTCACTCTACGATCCAAGGTTAGCACAGCAGGCCGTCCTACGAACCATGAACTCACTTCATTTGTTGGGTCTTCGAAGTCACAGCATATCTCATATATATATATATTATTCTTTTATTCTTTCAAATTGTTTCAGTCCAATGATGACTGTGGCCATGCTGGAGCACCTCCATTGTTGTCATCTTTCCACTTTCCACCTTTGTTGGAGTGGCTTTTGGTGAGGGATGGAGTTCAACGTTACTGCTCTCTTTTGAGCTTCTTGCCTAGATATTGGATCATATATATATATATATATATGTATATATAATATGTATATATTATTATTATATATTTATATATTCGATACTATTATTATTATTATTATTATTATTATTATTATTTTATATATATATAGAGAGAGATAGATAGATATATGTATGATATATTTTATCTTGAATTCCAACTGTTCAAGAAATATACATTGTTATTAAAATGTACAGAAATATTGAGAGTGGAAAGAGATTAAAATAAGTGCTAGATAGGATGAATGTTAGAATTGAGTTAATCAACTTGAGAGGAGTTTGCAAACTAGTTTACATTCTCTCCAGGGCAATATTTATCTCTCAGTAGTAATGTTTTGTGGAAGACACCATAGAATGCGATCTTGTTCTGTTATGTGGGACTGTATTTCTATGAGGAAAATGAATATTTTTAAACAACTTGGACACCAGTTCTGATAGCTAGTTGAAGCCTGCCACTATTGCAGACATTTTTTAACTGATTATTTCCTCCTTTTGTTAGCATACTTACACACTTTCAAAGATTTCAAGTATGTATTTTCTACCTATTATCTACGGTAGTGTGTAGGGTGTCCAAATGTGAAAATAATTGCACCAACGGAGCAGCATCATAGTCATGCAAACAGAAAACTTGATCATAAATGTTTGGTTTTTCTGGTGATGAAAATTTTTCTGTTTGACCAGAAACTTCAAAAATACCTTGTGGTTCATATGAATGGACATAGTTGTGGCAACGAGTCTTTAATGTGCTTCTGGGGGAGCCATGAAAGTGACATTAGTCAGGAACTGTTGAAGAGTAATTTGTTTTAGTAAAATAAAGTATTAATGGCAACTGGTATACCTATTGAGGGGTTATGGAGCTAGGTATCTTTCTAAACTTGTAGCCTTATAAGTAAAGAATTATGTGTTGGACATTACTCTAACCTGTTTGATGAGAAAATAGGTACTATATCACCTTATGATAGATGGCCTAAAGAAGTGCTTCCACTAATGAAATATAATTTTCAATGTGTCGTACAAATATCTGAATTGGCAGACCCATCCAATCCTTTATCAGTATAGCTATATGATTGTTAAATGACTGATTGGAATAGATGGATGGTCATATTTGGAAGGAAGGAAGCCAGGCAAGTCTATGAAGGGAATCAAATATTTCTTAAGTTTCATATTTTTATTCTCTTGAAATGTTTCTTACTGTGTGTTGGTTTTTTTATCCCATTCCGAATCCAACGCAAGTACCATTTTTCCATTCCAAATCCAACATACAAGTATTATGAACAAGTACTATTGTTCATAATACTTCTGTACAGAACTAGAGTCCAAGATGGTTAATACTGAAACCAAATGCTTTTCATTATTTAATTTTCTTTTTCTATTTCGTTTTTAAGTCATACCTAGACTGATCATGTTGTCATCTATCTGGATTTAAAATAAATACCTGTAATATACTGAGATTGATTTGGATGACCGTTACACATCTAGAAGAATAGGATCTTGTGACTTGCTACATGAAATCAGGAAGCTCAATGACGCAGAAGGCTAACAAAGTGCAATGTCAGAAAGCATATAATTTTTGTGACTTGTTTGTTCCAAACTTATTCTGTATCTGAACCTTGTCAGAATCTGCTTTCATTTCTGTACCTGACAATAAAAAATTTACCACGGAAACCAAAGGACTGTTTTCTTCTTGCCTAGTGGGATGAAATCAAGAATACTTTCTAGTATGGTGGTAGATATTGTGAAAACTGGGCTGTAGTATATGAAGGTCAATATCTCTGTTCTGAGTTCAAATCCTGGTGGTTTTCATATTGTCTTTTGTCTTCGGCAGCACCAGTGTCAGAAGGGAAGTGATTTGTTTTATTAAAACACAGTTCTTGCTAAAAAAAAAAAAAATTGTTATCAATCATTACTTCAAGTCTGATTTGTCTAGCATGGGCTGAACAGATCTGCAGTTATATTGCTACACCTGGAGTAAAAAGGAATGATTATGTTTCCCTGGAGACTAGTTATTATCATTGTAATTGAATGTAAATTAGTAAAATGCTCAGAACTCTGTCAGTGCCGTATGTTTGTCTGTTGGCAAAAACTCAGACATGTCATGGTGTATATATATATATTGTATGATATCAAAGACATCATATACTGTATCAGTGTATAAATGTCCAGTTGTGTCTACATCTACTTTATCAATTTATGTAGCAATTGGTCTGATATTAAAAGTTAGATCAGTTTTATAAGACGAATTAATTTATTTTTAGAAAATGATGATGATGATGATGTTCTAAAAATATCAACTTGATCCAGATTGTCGACATTTTCCAAATGCAGCAGAATCTTCTTTTTATTTCAGTAGAACTAAAAGAAAAGCACAAGAAAAGTCATTTCATGTTTACCTTGTGAACCTAACTGTGAATTGAAGAATGTCATAAAAATAACCAAACAAGTGAAAAGCTAGAATAAGCAAAAACAATATCTCAGAATTGGCACTTTGGTAATCAAAAAGTACTAATAAAAACAAAAATAATTCTAATTAATATTGAATTTTAATTAAGTTGGTTTTTTTACAACTTCTGGTGATGTTTTTCTTAGCAACAAAATTATTCAATTTTCTAAAAGTTTGTTGCTCTACTATTCTCTTCAAATATCCTTCTATTTTTCTGTAGCCTAACATGACTTTTTCAATGGTTATCTTCTTTCCTAGCTTCAGTGACCATTTTTTTTTTAATTAAGAAGAAAATTGGAGAATGTTACTATGCTTTCAGATACAGGAATATCTAAAAAAAAAACATAAATACCTTTGAAACTTTGTTTATTTTTCCATCATGGAAGTATCTACACTAATTTTTGCTTTTTACCAAACATTGCATAATATAATGTTAAATAGCAAATTGATAGAAATAATGCAGAAGTATATTTAGTAGCACACCTTGAAGGTATACCTCTGTTTAAGGCGGCGAGCTGGCAGAATCGTTAGCATGCTGGGTGATATTCTTAGCAGTATTTCGTCTGCCGCTATGTTCTGAGTTCAAATTCCGCCGAGGTCGACTTTGCCTTTCATCCTTTCGGGGTCGATAAATTAAGTACCAGTGAAACACTGGGGTCGATCTAATCGACTTAATCCCTTTGTCTGTCTGTGTTTAGCCCCTTGTGGGTAGTAAAGAAATAGGTATACCTCTGTTTCATTTCTCTTTAACCATTTTATTTCCATATTTCTGTTGAAATACTATGCCTTTATTACAATTCATTTTTTAAATGCAGAATTTTAGTAAAATAAGCTTGCCATTACATTTATGTATTTGTTTTGCAAGATTCCCCATGTGGGAACATGTTGAAACAGATATCGTTATACTTGGAAATGGTCACTTTTTGCCAATTAAGCATACATACTAATTATTTGATCTTCACTTTAGTTTTATTAGGCAGGGCAAGAGGAAACGCATGGGATTGAGAGTCTCTGAAGAGGTCACAGAATGTGTGACCAAAGAACATTGACGGACAAATAAACAAAAAATAAATAACACTAATAAAATTAAAATTAAGATCAAATAAATAGCACGTGTGTTTGATTGGCAAAAAATGACCATCTTCAAGTATAAAAAAAAATTTGTCATAATTGAACTGGTATTGAACATAAATTAACATGAAACTTTTATAGAAACATTTAATTTAGATTGCTTTAAAATAAGAATTAACCTAGAACAAGGGGTGGCCTTATATTGGGCGGGTATTAAAAGGATTAGAAGCATATTTATTAAGTAATTTAATCTATCAATCCTATTAATTATCATAAAATAAGAGATTAATGAGTTAGTAATTATAGTAAAATTTCCTAAAGTTTGCTCTATATTTTGGGTTTAATTTCTCTGTGTTTATTAAAATAACTTTTAATTACATAATGAGATAAGTTTAATTTATTATTGTTTCTTCTTTACAAAAACAGTTTTATGCTTAATTAAAAGAAATTATAATTAAAGTAAGGGTAATATTACCTGTTATTTCTGCTGTTTTAATTGCATCACTACATTCAAAGACAAAAATATCACCTTGTCTGCATCGTATAATTAAAGCATTTGATGGGAATTACTTTTTTAAATCTTAGTTTTGTTTATATTATATATAAAAAAAAATGTTAATTATTTTTCTGTTAATTTGTTTTGCTGTAATAATTACAAGTAACATTTGATTAATTTTAACTGAAATCCTTGCAGAATATGAAATAGTTCCTCACACACAATGAATATATATTTAGACAGAAAAGAAGAAATGTAATCCATGACCAACTGTGATGCAAAATCAGTTAATTTTATTTCTTTTTTAGATTTGTTACATTTAATCACATAAATGCTTCGTTTCCTACAGGGAATTTGTTTTAGTTTCATATAATTAATTAACGAAAGCATTGGATGCCTTCTTCATGGTTTGTAAATATGGCCCAGTGGTTAGGGCAGCAGACTCGCAGTCATAGGATCGCGGTTTCGATTCCCAGACCGGGCGTTGTGAGCGAAAGCACCTAAAAGCTCCACGAGGCTCCGGCAGGGGATGGTGGTGATCCCTGCTGTACTCTTTCACCACAACTTTCTCTCACTCTTACTTCCTGTTTCTGTTGTACCTGTATTTCAAAGGGCCGGCTTTGTCACTCTCTGTGTCATGCTGAATATCCCCGAGAACTGCGTTAAGGGTACACGTGTCTGTGGAGTGCTCAGCCACTTACACGTTAATTTCACGAGCAGGCTGTTCCGTTGATTCGGATCAACCGGAACACTCGTCGTCGTAACCGACGGAGTGCTTCCAGAAATATCTATCTTATCGCAGGCATTCTGGTCAAGATTCTTAATTCCGTATTTCCTCAGCACTTCTGAAGAAAGTTATCTCTAAAACACAAGTATTCTCTAGAGATATTCCACACATCTGCTTTAAGCATCATACTCATGAAAGGATTAACTTAATTTAAATCAGAAAGACCTTTCCTCATTATTTAAAACAATTTTAAGCCTGTTGGTTGGCAGCGAGATTGCTTGAACGCAGCCAATGTGGCTGTCAATCAGCTGGAATCCAACCAGCTTTCAATGGTCAAGGACCTCAAATCTAATTTGGCTGTGGAAAATTTTATGTGTGGCTGTGTTCAACTTCATTTTGGAGCCAAATAATTATTTTGCTTTTCTGCTATATACATATATATATGTATATATATATATATATTTATACATATAATTAGTGAAAACTTCGCTTTTCTAAGGTTCATGATTTGAGTCTTTTCATATTTATCTGCTGCTATTTCTGTGTTTATTGTCATTAATGAAAAACTTTTATATATTTTTTTTTTACATCTTTAAATCTTTGTATTAATGGACACCCTGTATGCTTGTGGGTTGTTCATCTGATATAATATTCAAACAACGTTTTGATGACACTGTAATCTATTTTAAACAAGATCCAAATAATTGTACAGAATTCACCAATTATTTTTTCCTGTTTGTGATATTTTATTTATTCCAGAACCACACACACACACATACAAAAGGTATTGGATTAGATGTCATTTTTTAGTTATCTTCAAGGATTGTTGATTTTAATTGATGTTTTTATTTCATTTCTTACTTAAATATTATTTGATATATTTATATATATATATATATATAATTGGTTAATTGGTACACAGTTTCTTATTGTTGATATTAGTATCACTTTTATTTAATTTAAAAAAAAAAATTAATTATCTGTTTTATCAAAAATCTGAGATTACTATAAAATAACTTCAAACTATTGTGAAGGAAAATCAAAATCCCATCCCAACAGGGAAACATCAACCTAAGGGTTTATGATGGTTATATTGGAATGATATAACTGAACTGGTTACTCCTTTTAAGCTTCCCTCTAAAAAAGCTGTTCTGTATAGGTGAAATCCGTTTCCTTTTTAAATGTAATATATGTACTGTGATTAATGGTAAACATCTATCTCACTGTCTGCAAATAATAGAATTTTCAAATATGTTTTCAATAAAGTTTGCTGTTTATGCACTAAAATTATAACCTGTTTTCTTGACTGTTTTTTCTCTTAACCCTTTAATGTTCTGATTATTGTATCAAACATAATGCTTATTGATTCACATTGATTTGAATTAATCCTGCATTATCTCATATCTTCAAGATCTTGATGGTGTAATTACTTAATGTAGAATAACATTGTAGGGTAGGTGTGAGGGCCTGGATCTGGTCAGTTTGAACATAAAACAGATTAAATATTTTGGCCGGATATGGCTGGTTTAAATGAAATGACTTTAGTTGGTGTTCACTGTTGGAGACATTATTGCTGTTTTCTCTCTTCATTTCTTTTGAGAGGTTATCATTTCACTCACCTTCCTCTCATCTAAATATGATAGGTTTTGAATTCAAGTCAAAAGTTAGATAGGCCCAAACTGTTTTGTAGCCCCACACCTTTTAATTCCTTCTATAAGTTAATGGTGTTTCTTCTAATTATTGAATTGCAGTTTCTTACTTCTTAAGTCAGCAAAGGGTATTTTTGTTCAAAGCAGTTACCTGTGAAAGTGAAGTTAGACATTTTTATAATCTGTAAGACTTTGTCTTCATTTAGGTTTTGAAGTTAAGCAGATACTAACAGCAGTCTTGATCAAGGATATATTTTTATATATGAACGTGCAAAACGCCCCCTGTCTAATGGATGGTGCTGAGTTGTCAAACATTTAAACCAAATTTTCTCAAAACAACTTGTCCGACCATCCCATAGGCCTCCCCTTTGAGAAACACTGATTTAACCTAAATTTGAGACACCAGCAAAAGAAGAAATAAAGATAGACTTTTTTTCTATTCCAAAGAAAAACGATTTTATTCACACAAATATGCAGTCAAAGAGTTTAAAGTACCAGTAATGATAAGGCTGTTGACTGGGAGAACACAAACATGGTTTAAACCGTAAACGTGGAAGGAAAGAAACGTGCCTTTAAGCAGTACAAAAACAACAAAAAATGGAAGGTGCAGTTATGTACAGGTTGGCGGAAGAAAAGCACGTTCCCACGGCTTTATCGATCGCATTCTCACCTGGAATCGATTTTTGTAATATTTTCAACTTATACACGCCCTGATACCGTTGGTATCTATATATCAAATTTGAGCACAATCGGATGGAGGATGCCCAAGATCCTAGAAGACACACACACCACACAGACAGACAGAACAAATTTTATATAATAGATGATGAATAAAACTGGCCCCTTCTTTGTTGTAACCCCACTGAGTCAAAGGGGATCTTAGTTTTGTGAACCACATGACAATTTCACAAGTGCTGATGCCATGAAAAAAAGCACCCAGTATACTGTAAAGTGGTTGGCACGAGGAATTTTATCCAACTGTAGAGACCATGCCAAAGCAGACATTGGAGTGTGCTGCAATCCTCAGACCTGTTGGATCTGGTCAAACCATCCACCCATGCCAGCATGGAAGAAAGATATAAAATGGTAATGATGATAATGCATGAGTCTGCTATTATATCTCAAGAGCCACTATTACTACAACATCTGCTGGACAGTAAAGTAAACATGACAATTCATGAAAATTATTGATGTGAATATTTTACAGCTTCCCTACTGATTACTAATTAGCAGTCATCTAATCTTCTTCTTGGTGTTAATTTTTTTCCTTTATAGCTTTAGAGTATAATCTCATTTAATGATTTTATTAAGTTCCAACATCAGATTTATATTTGTGAAATAAGATTCCAAGGTTAAATAACTCTTAAGACAATGGCAATTGGACACAGTTTGAAGTAAAGAAAAATTAAATAAACATTATTATAATGCACAACTTTTCTTCTTATAAAGTATTTGAATTTTTATTGGTATCATAATGATAATAATAATAATAATAATTTTTACTATTGGCACAAGGCCTGGAAATTTGTGGGTAGGAGCTAGTTGATTACATTGGCTCCACTGCTGAACTGTGACTTACTTTATTCACCCTGAAAGGATGAAAGGCAAAGCTGACCGTTGTAGGATTTGAACAAACACTACAAAGCATTTTCTGTCAGCTCACATCTTAATAATAATAATCATGATAATGATTTCTTTATTAATAAATGATCTGTCATGATTGTGTGATAATTTCAGTGATGACTGAACTCAATACTATTTACTCAGGCCAAAGGAGTACAAATTACCAGAGAGACAGGATATCAAATGTGATGGATGAGCAGAAACCTAATAGTAAGAGCAGCACTTAGGAAATGAAGTCCATAAACTGCCCAGAGGGCTTGTTATTTCTTAATGTTTAATTTAGGTTTATTTGGGTAAGAATGGGGTGAAAGAAGCTTGGAGTTATTATATTGGCACTAAAGTCGATAAGCCATTATGAAGTTGCTTCACTTGCTAGAAATAGAAACTAAGTCTTTAGCTTTAAACTGGCCAAAATAATCTACTTGTTTTATCATCAAACTGGCCAGATCCAGCCTCCTACTTATACCCTACAAAATAAACAATCACATCATTGATATCTCAAAGCTACAAGGTAATGTATGATTAGTTTATAACAATGTGAATAAATCAGCATTATCTTCTTGGATGGCCAGCTCTTATCAAACTGTCCAACCCATGCCAGCATGTAAAATGGATGTTAAATGATGATGATGATGATGATGATGATACATTTAATACAGCAATTTGAATGCTAAAGGGCTAAATGTCCCCCAAACCAGACACCGTCATCTTAAAAAAGTGAATGACACACATTAGATAAAGTAGTTCTAGATACTCCTAAAATTTCAGGAGGGTCATGGCTAGAGTGACTTTGATCAGAAGACTGAGATCAAAGTTACACTGCAACTAGCAACAATAATTTCTCTCTTTCTCCAAAAGGTGAGACTTGGGCATTGAATATCAATCTGTGAAAACTGTAAAAAGATGACACGATTCGTTGAGTAATAGGAACTTATATAAATTATAGAAAACATCACGAGAGGTGGAAAGGGCAGCTGGATTTTAAAGGTATCAACTGGTGTATGCAGAAGTGATGACTAGACTTGTATGGATATATTATGTTGTGAAGGGATATCATGTGTCATGTAATGACAGTCTAAGATGCTCAAGATGGGAAGAGGTGATGTGAATAGACTTCAGGATGTTTAGTCTTACAGGTGAAGTTACAAAAGACAGACAACTAGAGAGGAGACATACTGTACAGTAGACTCATTCAACTTAGGTAAGCAAAAAAGAAAAAAAACCCAATCTAGATAAAATTGGCTTTAGTATATTATTGGTATTTGGCCGATGCCAGCGCCGCCTAGACTGGCTTCTGTGCCGGTGGCACGTAAAAAGCACCCACTACACTCACGGAGTGGTTGGCGTTAGGAAGGGCATCCAGCTGTTGAAATACTGCCAGATCAGACTGGAGCCTGGTGCAGCCTCCTGGCTTCCCAGACCCCGGTTGAACTGTCCAACCTGTGCTAGCATAAAAACGGACGTTAAACGATGATGATGATGAGTAGCATAAAATAACTAAAGTAATCTCTGTGAAAGCTGAATAGTGATATTCATTTGATTGTGGGCAGAGATGATACTGAGTCATATCTAGGCTGATCATCTCTCTAGACTTAAAATAAATACCAGTAATATACTGGGATTGATTTAAACGACCATTACACCTCTCCTAGGAGAACAGGATCTTGTGACTTGCTACATGAAATCAAGAACATTATTCTAAAGAATAACATTTAATTGTCAAAATAAACAATCCCATGTCTCTACATAGCATGTTAAGGCAAGGTTTACAGACATCTAAAAACATCTAAATAATTAAATTCCTCCTCAGGAAATTTTTGTTTGGTCTCAGAAATTGTCAGAAGGAAGTAAATTATCTTGATTAATTACTTTACTTGTTAATGATCTTTAATCTTTGACTCATCTTAGAATCATTAAAACAACTGGAACTTTCTAGAATGAAACACAGATAGTGCTGTAAAGTCCTTGCTCTACTTACAGAATGGTAAAAATTGACACTGCTTAACAAAACCATTCACAGTAAAAGCACATGAAAAGTTTGTTTACAAAAACAACGAACTAATTGTAGATCTTAAATCTGACAGGAAAAAGCAAGTAGGTTCCCTGGTGTAATCGGTAGCACACTTAGTTGTGTAAACAAAGAGGTGTAGGTTTGAGTCCCATACATATGAAAAATGTACTTTTTCCTGTCGAGGGCCTATATGTCCCTTTATTAGACTATTTTCTTTAGTCATTGCGCAGTGATCACTATAAACTTTAAACTCATAAAATACTATTATTATTATTTAAAGAATTGTAGTCCTTGCTCTGTTCTGTTTAATGACAAAACTATTATTACAAATAACTTATAAATAAAATAAAATATTAAAACAATTGCAGCGTGGAAGGTGTTTATAAGCCATTTAAGAAAAACACAAAAAACCGTTAGATTCACTTCAACATTTAAATTTAATTTGTCAAAATATTTTCGTCGCTTTGAGACCGCGACCTGTTCAATGACAAAACTTCGTGCTGCATCTTTGTCAGTGAACAGGTCGCGGTCTTAAAGCGACGAAAATATTTTGACAAATTAAATTTAAATGTTGAAGTGAATCTAACGGTTTTTGTGTGTTTCTTAAATGGCTTATAAACACCTTCCACACTGCAATTGTTTTCGTTCCAGCACACGATCTCAGATCAGGTCACTCGCTATGCAAGTACATCTCCAAAATTTTAAAACATTGTTCAAAAATATTTTTATTCTTTTTATATTTTCATTAATTTTTTTTTTACAAAAGAAAAAGTTACAAAATAATTATACTAATTATACAAAATAAATTAAACTAATTTTCTCAATTTATTTTCAGTAGTGTGAGTCTGTATAGTCTTTTGGAATTTTACTACATCATCAAATATCTCCATAGTTTCTTGTTTTTCTTTGATCAGAATTTGTTCATTATAAATATCAAGAAATTCTCGTATTTTAAGCTTTAATTCTTCAGTGGCAATTCTCTTCTTTGCTGAGATTGTCATCACATGATCGAATGTAACATTCTCATTTGGTAACATATACTTTTCCATATTTGCTAAAGATTCTGCAATGGAAATACAAAAAAAGGTATCACAACTTATGAAGAACAACAAATTTCTGCCTGTCTGTCTGTCTCTGTACACACACCACACACACACATATATATATCTTTATCTTTTACTTGTTTCAGTCATTTGACTGCAGCCATGCTGGGGCACCGCCTTGAAGGGTTTTAGTCAAACAAATTGAGCCTAGGACTTATTTTTTTAAAGTCTGGTACTTATTCTATTGGTTTTCTTTGCCAAACTGCTATGTCACAGGGATATAAACACACCAACAATGGTTATCAAGAGGTGGTGGGGGAAAAACACAGACACACACACATAGATATATATGCATGTGCACACACACATTATGCACCATGTAATGCCAGCATAAACAAAGGACATTAAATAATGAAGCTTGGTGCCTCAATTTAAGTACCCAATTCAACTGAATCTCAATTATTTTTTAACTTGTCAACTATATATATATATATATATATATATGATGGGCTTCTTTCAGTTTCTGTCTGCCAAATCCACTCACCAGGCTTTGATTGGCACAAGGCTATAGTAGAAGACACTTGTCCAAAGTGCCAGGTAGTGGGACTGAACCTAGAACCATACGGTTGGGAAACAAGCTTCTTACCACACAGCCATGTCTGCACCTATATATATATATGTGTGTTTTATTAGGCTGAAAAGATTTTATAAACTGTTACTCAGAGTTTCATGTAGTTGACCTTCCATCAGTTGTGTGCATTTAGAACAGTACTATGGTTTATAAGTACTTATAAATAGTGGTGAGCTGGCAGAGTCGTTAGGATGCTGGGCGAAATGCTCTGAGTTCTGAGTTCAAATTCCGCCAAGGTCAATTTTTCCTTTCATCCTTTCAGGGTCGATTAAATAAGTACCAGTTATGTACTGGGTCGATGTAATCGACTTAATCCGTTTGTCTGTCCTTGTTTGTCCCCTCTATGTTTAGCCCCTTGTGGGCAATAAAGAAATAAATTATCATTTAGTAACTCATTGAATAAACAGTTAAAGCTGATGAGACAAAGCATTATAACTATTCAAAATAACAGAAAACTGTTGGATGAAAAACGACTGACCATAATGGAAAAACATAAACAGAGAATTAAAAACTGAATAATATAAATAGCTATCATCATCATCATCATCATCATTTAATGTCCATTTTCCATGCTAGCATGGGTTGGATGGTCTGACCGGGGTCTGGGAAGCTGCACCAGGCTCCAGTCTGATCTGGCAGTGTTTCTACAGCTGGATGCCCTTCCTAATGCCAACCACTCCATGAGTGTAGTGGGTGCTTTTTACGTGCCACCGGCACATGTACCAGGGGAGGCTGGCAGCGGCCACGATCGATTGGTGCTTTTTATGTGCCAGAGTGAACGAAAAAGGCCGTTTGGAAATCAGGAGTAAAAGATAAATAGGTTGTAAATGATAAAATGTAAAATTTATACAAGGGCAGATGAATACCACAAAAAAAATGAATAAGAAAAAGCTTAATATAAAGGAGGGTGAGTTGCAGTCAGGGATGGAAATAGAAGAGGAACACACAGGAGCTAAAAAGAAGACAGAGAGGAGGAAACAAAGGGAGAACATTAACTTCTCTCCCTTGTAATTAGTTCATTTAATTGTTTTTTTTTTATCGCCACGACATGCCGGTGGCATGTAAAAAGCACCATCTGTTTGTGGCCATTGCCAGCCTCGCCTGGCCCCCGTGCCGGTGGCACATAAAAAGCACTATCCGATTGTGGCTGTTTGCCAGACTCGTCTGGCACCTGTGCCGGTGGCACATAAAAAGCACCCACTACACTCACGGAGTGGTTGGCGTTAGGAATGGCATCCAGCCGTAGAAACATTGCCAGATCAGACTGGAGCCTGGTGCAGCCTTCTGGCTTCCCAGACCCCAGTTGAACCGTCCAACCCATGCTAGCATGGAAAGCGGACGCTTAACGATGATACATTCACCCTTGTATAAATTTCTAATTTTCATTTTTATCTCTTGCAGCATAATTTTAACTCTTGATTTCCAGTTTTAATTCAATTTCGACTCACTTTTAATGCTCGTATTTTTTTCTGTTACAGTCAGTCATTTTTCATTCAACAGATTTCTGGTATTTTGAATAATTAGTCAACTTTCAGAATAGCTGCACTAAACAAGTACAAATACATATATTCAGTTTTTCAATTTCTTGTATTTCTCTTACCTGGACGCTGTTGTACCAAGTCTAAGACTTCTTCTGCTATTTGTTTATCTCTTTCATTTTCCACTTTATTCAAAACAAGAATTGCAGGTTTTCTAATTAAATCTGGCTGATAAAGTTCTAACTCCTACAATTAAAAAGAAAGAAAGTTGTTCGGGAATTAAAAAAATATAATTCTGCTGGTTTTTGGTTGTAAAACAGAAAACAATGAACAAGTTTTATGAACCAACCTTATTCAGAAGTAAAATGGTTTCAAAAGCAGATCTTTCTTCTTTCTCCATTTGTAGTCGGAAGCCACGAACATCAACAACGAACAGCAACAATTTGGTTCTTTCAACGTGTCGGAGAAACTTGTGCCCCATGCCAAGGTTTAAATGGGCTCCTTCAATTAGCCCAGGTAAATCAGCAAGTTTTATCTGTTCAATAGTAACAAGAGAAATTGTATGGAACTGAAATAAATGATCTTGACCAAATTTAGTTTAAGAAGCACCTGGTGGTTAATAGAAGCATTCCACTATTCGTAGAACATGTAACATTTCTATTTTCTAGGACACCAGATGGATGGATTCATTCACTTACACCAGTGTGTTGAATCTGCTGATTAAATAACATCAAAGAGAATTTGCAGTGAAGCATGACCTTCAAACATTGGGCCTCACCGAGGCAATGACTAGTGACCGGGACCTCTGGAAATATGCTGTGCTGCGGAAGTCTTGGCAAGCGCGAGTGTGACCATAACCTTGTTGCCTATGCTTGGGGTGTAACCAGTCCACTTATGTGTGCCTTTTCTGCATTGGACACTAAACTCTGCTTGCGAAGACCAGTTGAGGCAAGTGAAATTGAAGTCGAAATCAAACTCAGTGACAGGCATCCGTTGCTAGTGGAGCGCTAAGAGTACCATACAAGGGGGATCGTTGCCAGAGCAACAAGCTGGCCTTCGTGCCAATGGCACATTAAACACTCCATTTGGGCATGGCCATTGCTAGTACCACCAAACTGGCCCTCGTGCCGGTGGCACGTAAAAGCACCCACTACACTCTTGGAGTGGTTGGCGTTAGGAAGGGCATCCAGCTGTAGAAACTCTGCCAGATCAGATTGGAGTCTGGTTTGCCAGACCTCAGTCAAATCGTTCAACCCATGCTAGCATGGAAAGCGGACGTTAAATGATGATGATGATGATGACAGACACTGTCCATTCCTCTAGACCAAACCAATAGAAAAAAAGAAAAAATATATTCTTAGCTAAATTGTTAAGCCAACATATATGAGCCCAGTTCACAACAACACTTGCCGTAACAATTTGTCTGTGCCATTTTCATCAGAAGATGGAACTATTTTGTGCAAGAATTATTTCTGATTCTTGAATTTATCATTGATAATAAAAAGGTTTTGTAATAATTTCTCCACTTGGCAGTGGTGTGATGCATTTAGATAATTGTAGTGTGTAAGTATCTTCACTGCTGCATGTACTGCTGACTGCATGTAATATTACCTGGCTTAGAGTTTATGCATGATTTAATCAGTGGCAATCTCACAGGTATTCTGCGAGCTGGCAAAAACGTTAGCATGCCGGGCAAAATGCATGCCGTATTTTGTCTGCCGTTACGTTCTGAGTTCAAATTCCGCCGAGGTCGACTTTGCCTTTCATCCTTTCGGGGTCGATAAATTAAGTACCAGTTACGCACTGGGGTCGATATAATCGACTTAATCCATTTGTCTGTCCTTTCTGTGTTTAACCCCTTGTGGGTAGTAAAGAAATAGGTATTGTATCATTTTAATGGCTACTTTCATAATTTTTTCATTTTAGTGATGTGGATTCTGAAGGTCATCATCATCAACATTCTTTAACGTCTGTTTTCCATGCTGGCATGGGTTGGACAGTTTGACCAGAGCTGGCAAGCAGGAGTGTTGGATCAGGTTCCAATTGGATTTGGTTTGGTTTCTACAGCTGGATGCTCTTCCTAATGTCAACCACTTTACAGAGGGTGCTGGGTGGTTTTAACATAGCACCAGCACAGGTGCCTTTACATGGTGCCAGCACGGGTGATTTTTACCTGGTGCTGGCTTGAGTGTCTTTCACATGGCACCAGTACGGATGCTTTTTAAGTGGCACTGGCACAGGGCTCTAGCAACCCAATTAGGAGAGTAGAAACTAGAAGAAAGACAGCAACTGGATAGAGGAGACACTTTAGTTCCAGCAAATAGACCCCAGGGCCAAAACACACGATGAAAATGCATGAAATTCAAGCTTAGAAGTGGTTAGTGATAAGAAGGGCATCCAACCATACAAACATGTATCAGCAGCACTCTACAGCCCACATCCAAAATAAACAAGCCATTCCCAAAACAAAAATTGTAGGGGGTTTCCTCTTGAGTATTACATGACAAATAACTGACAAATGTGTCCAACTTTGCCTGCAGGTAAATAGGGAAGACTGAGGATGATGTATAATTTAATGAGTGAAACTTACCTGTCTGTGATCTGAGAACTCAATCATGCCAATCTCTGGGCGAAGGGTAGTAACTGTAAAGTATAAGACATGGAAATTAAATCCAATTTCTCTGCTTTGAAAAGCTGGGACAGGAATTCTGATACAATTTTTTTTTGTTTTAGTTTAAAATCAAAATTGAAAAAGACAGAGATGGATTCATAAACCAAAAGCAAGAAAGTAGAAAATCTAAAATTAAAATCCAAATTAATGAAACTCAAGATGTTTTATAAAATCAAAGTTGAATTTCAGCTTTTATACTGAATTTCAAATCAAATTTGCATTTTAAATTTCAGTTTTTAAATTTTTAAAAATTGATTGTTTTCTTTTCAGTTCAATTTAATGAATATGAAATTGTTGACTTAAAAAAGATAACCACTGAGCCATACATCTGCTACATACATAAAAATATTCTGGACTGCATAACTAAAAGACTCTCTAAGATTGGCCTTCAACCACACTTTTGTCTACAACACACTTACAATATAATTTTGCAATGGTTACTGCAGAGGTTACAGCTCTTTTAAACTTGTTCAAAGTATACCACTTCTACCCAAGATGTACAGATTGTAGCTATGACCCCTGTTTCATTCTATTATAATCTCAATATATACATTTCCCAGGCTTCCTTCCCAAGCAACACATCCCTTTGAAACCCTGAGAATTAAATTTATATTTCTTTATTAGCAATGATTTTAGTAATTTTTACTTTCAACATAGTATGCTAATTAGCTTAACAGATGCGATTTCAAAACAAAATTAATTATGTATCACAATTATTACCGTCCAACCTGTGCTAGCGCGGAAAACGGACGTTAAACGATGATGATGATGATGATGAATTATGTAATTATACATTTAAAGTTCAGTTTAATGGAACAGATGTTGAACACAAAGCATCGACTACATGTGAAGCTTATGCTCTTCTGCTTCTATTTTAAATACTTACATGGTAATGGAGCAACAGTTGGCTTAGCTTTGGAGAGAGCTCGAAGAAGAGTTGACTTCCCTGCATTTGGAAAACTAAAACAAAAGAAAATAGGGGAAACTCTGTCACTTGGCTTTCTTTGATACATCCAACATGTACAACATAAATGAGCAATTTCAACCCTCGACCAAAGCATGGAGAAAACTTAGGTAAGATTCCTCATTGTATGATGATTAATTCATTAATAAAAATAGTAATTTAATTTCAATGCTCCGCAAGGAAATATTATTTTTGTTAGTACGTAAAGTGACAGCTATGGACATAGCTTGGTCTTATTAGGTGTCTTCACTAAAATATAGACTTCTTAAACTTTTATCCATACCGAGATATAAAAAATATGGCAACTTTTATCATCATCATCATTGTTTAATGTCCGCTTTTCATGCTAGCATGGGTTGGATGATTTGACTGAGGTCTGACAAACCAGATGGCTGCACCAGGCTCCAATCTTGATCTGGCAGTGTTTCTACAGTTGGATGCCCTTCCTAACACCAACCACTCCGAGAGTGTAGAGGGTGCTTTTACGTGCCACTGGCACGAAGGCCAGTCAGGCGGTACTGGCAATGGCCACACTCAAATGGTGCTTTTTATGTGCCACCTGCACAGGAGCCAGTCCAGCAGCACTAGCAATGACCTCACTCGAATGGTTTTCACGTGCCACCAGCACAAGTGCCAATAAGGCGACGCAGGTAACAATCACACTCGAATGGTGCTTTTTACAAGCCACCAGCATGGAAGCCAGTTTATATAGAACTTCAATTATATCTTTACATATATTTGAAACATAAGTCTGACACCATACTAAGTGGTGGTGTTCCATCACTATTGGAACCAAAAACTTCAAAGTCACCAGAACAGAAAAAGAAAAAAATCGAATGACAGGAGAGAAAGGCTTGACAAAATTAACCCCGTCCTCCACAGATATTACCATGCAGTCAATGCTATTGGCTCTTTTATCCCAGAATTGGTCTACAGAGTCATCAATACCATCACCATAAAGGAAGCATTCAGCAAAGAAGAAATCAATTTCACAGATAAGAGATAAATCCACTGCCACTGTCGACAATACACACAGGCATTTCATCAAACAAAAAAATGGACAAGATTGTTAACATTTTATCTGTTTTTCTCATTCTAGCATAGATTCGATGTATGTAATATCGAGGCATTGTTTTTACAGTTAGATACTCTTCCTGTTGCTATTTCCCAAGTAAGGAATCATCTATTTCAAATATGTTTGGAGGCAAAAATTGAGAGATGATTTGTTGATAGAAGTGACAAAACTGTAGTGAGCAATTTTCATAGACTGCAAATGTAAACACACACTTCCCATCTACCATATTCACTCACAAGGCTCGGTTGGCTTGGGATTATAGTGGAAGACACTTGGCCACAAGATCATTTTTACAAATGTCAAGCAATTACCGATACAGTTCTTACTATAGTTAACCATCACGAAGCATAAGTATTACTTGTTAGTCATATTGTGACTCACAAAGGAATAATTTGCCTATAGGTACTGTAGGTGAGCTGTCAGAAACATTAGCACGCCGGCTGAAATGCTTAGCGGTATTTCGTCTGCTGCTACGTTCTGAGTTCAAATTCTGCCGAGGTCGACTTTGCCTTTCATCTTTTCAGGGTCGATTAAATAAGTATCAGCTTCGCACTGGGGTCGATATAATCGACTTAATCTGTTTGTCCCCTCAGTGTTTAGCCCCTTGTGGGTAGTAAAGAAATAGGTACTCTACAACAGCAGTAGATAGGTTTGGATTTATGGTCAGTAGTTTAGCAATATAATTTTGTGATCAGTGAAAAAAACAAACAAACATTATAGGTGCAGGTGTAGCTGTGTGGTAAGAAGCTTGCATCCCAAACACATGGTTCTGGGTTCAGTCTCACTGCATGTCACCTTGGGTAAGAGTCTTCTGCTACAGCCTTGGGCTGACTGAGTGGATTTGGTAGATGGAAACTGAAAGAAGCTTGTTGCATACATATATATGTCTGTGTATGTCTTTATGTCTGTGTTTTACCCCTGCCACTGCTAGACAACTGCTGTTGGGGTGTTTACATTCCCTTGACTTAGCAGTTTGGTAAAAAGAGTCCAATAAATTAAGTACTAGGCTTTAAAAAATAAGTCCTGGGCTCGATTTGTTTGACTAAAACTCTTCAAGGTGGTGCTCCAGCATGGCCGCAGTCAATTGACTGAAACAAGTAAAAAAATAATAGATAATTTGGAGAAGATTGTTACCCAACGAATCCAACATCGGCAATTAGCTTCATGACAAGTTTCAAAGTCCTTATTTCACCTTGTTGGCCAAGAAATTTATTATTCACACTACCTCCAACACCTCCATGCGCCACGAGCAATTGTTGTCCAGTTTCATTAAGTTCACCTGTTCAAAGAGACAGAGAGGTTAATCACCTTAAGACTTTGTGGTTGGAAGTCATTCCTTTAGTTTTAAAAACCCTATTAATTTTTCAAAAGTGAAAATTTGAAATAAAAAAAAAAAATTTTAACTCGAAAAACTGAAAGTTTCAATTATCTCTATAATTAAAATAACTAATCAAGTAGGTAGCCATACTGGAAAAGATACATTTTGTAATCATATACATTGATATAATTAGGAAGTACATTTTCATAATTGGTATACATATTGGACCCCAAATCACAACCATTCCTCATTATCATCCCTGCCCACAACAATTCTATCAATTGCCTCCTTTCTGAGTCTTCAGCCACCCCTTTGCTATACCCCATTCTTAACACCTCTCTTATCTGATATCATTCTCAATGCCCCCTGACTATAGCCCCTTATGTACCTCTATATCTCCCTCTCTCTTGCTCCTACACCTTGCAGATCCTCCCACTGCTTTCTGATCTATTCCGCTTCTTGAGTCACTCCTATCACTTGCTTCATTCCCCTCTATACTGCACCCCCACCCTTGTTCATTACTATATTCACCTCTGTACCTGTCTTTAACCATTATGAAAGGGTCCACTCTATCCTCCCCTCCCACAACCCACTGTCCATACTCTCTCTTGTGCTTTGATGAGTTTGCTTTGACACTTCATCATAACCTTCCTTTTATCTCCTTCAGCCATGCATCCCTTCCAAAGCAAGACACCTGTGCTTGACCATCTGTCATACTTTAGCCTTTCAACACCTGGCACAAAGCCATCTTTCCTTCTCAGATACTCCTCACCTAGTAGTGGGAGCTTTTCCTTGTTCTTTTACTGTCTTACAAGTTATGCGGGAATCTCATTAGGGCTGGTGGCATGCAAAAAGCACTTAGTACACTCTATAAAGTGTTTAGCATTAGGAAGAAGATCCAGCTGCAGAAACATGCCAAAGCTTACATGGGCTTTGCAGCTTGCCAGGTTCAAACTATCCAACCCAGGCTGATGATGGAAGCCGAATCTTTGAATTCATCATCATCATCATTTAACATCCATTTTCCATGCTAGCATGGGTTGGACGGTTCGACCGGGGTCTGGTAAGCCATGGAGGCTGCACCAGGCTCCAGTCTGATCTGGTAGTGTTTCTACAGTTGGATGCCCTTCCTAACGCCAACCACTCCGTGAGTGTAGTGGGTGTTTTTTACGTGCCACCAGCACAGGGGCCAGAGCAGGCTGCCAAACGGCCATGATCGGTTGGTGCTTTTACGTGTCACCAACACAGACGCCAGCCAGGCGGCGCTATTTGAAAATATATGTGCACTTCCAAATATGCATGAAGATGCATTAAGACATACCCTAGAATTGAGAAACTGAATCTTCTTGCAACATAGAGGTAGGCAGTGAGCTGGTAGAATCATCAACATGCTGGGCAAAAATGCTAAGCAGTAATTCGTCTGTCTTTACATTCTGAGTTCAAATTCTGCCATGGTTGAATTTGCCTTTCATCCCTTCAGGGTTGATAAAAATAAGTATTAGTTGAGCACTGGGGTTGATGTAATTGACTTATTCCCCTCCCTGAATTTGTTGCTCTTGTGCCAAAATTTGAAATCAATATGTTTGTTCGTTTATCGTCTATTGTCCGCTTTCCATGCTAGCATGGGTTGGACGAATGACTGAGGGCTGGTGAACCAGATGGCTGCACCAGGCTTCAATCTTGATCTAGCAGAGTTTCTACAGCTGGATGCCCTTCCTAATGCCAAGGCAGAGAAAATGGTTTATAGATTTATAAAACTCTAGCACTAATTAGTAGAACATAATAATACTTTAACAAAACTTGGTTTATGAAAATGACTGATGGTAAAAGATTTACAAGGCTTATAAAAAATAGATTGGTTCATTCTTACCAATTAGTCTTCCATGATCAGATTCTACTGAAATACCAATTGGTACTTTTACTTTTAACTCAGAACCATTTCTTGCAATTATAACCCTTTTCCTGAATAATGAAATAACCAAAAAGCAAATTAAAAAAAAACAAATCATGCTAATATTTAAATAATTTCTTAATTTGATTAGACAATTAAGGGAAGTGTCAATAGGAATTATGGTCTGCATGTCTTTCTAAAGGTATAAACACAATAATAATTAATTCAAAACTTTTAAACTATCAAATTTATTTTATACATTATATTTATATTTTTATATTAATTTATTTATATATATTTTTAATACAATAAGTTCTTTCACATGGGTATATCTTCATGATGAGTTTGGATATTAATTTCCTTATATTAATAATAATAATATATTATTAAAAAATATATGTAAACACAATATGTGAGACTTTCACCTGTGAATTAACACATTAGTATTTAGACCAGCCATATTGGGTCCAAATATGCTAAAGGGTCAAGATGAGGTTGCAGATTACACTCACACAGTATATGCCATTATAACAAGTGTCTGCTACAGATATTATATAGCATGGATCCACATGTTATACTACATGACATTCTGGCATGTGAACATGTGGCCAATATTATGTTAAACAAGAAGGTGATGAGTTTGCAGAATCCTTAGCATGCTGGGCTGAATGCTTAGCAGCATTTCGTCTTTACGTTCTGAGTTCAAATTCTGCTGAGGTTGACTTTGCCTTTCATCCTTTCAAGGTTGACAAAATAAGTACCAGTTGAGCACTGGGGTCAATGTAGTCGACTTACCCCTACCCCAGAAATGTTGGTCTTGTTCCAAAATTTGAAACTAATACAGGGTGGACCAAAATGATCCGACACATTTGGAGGCTTAATAAAAGCACAAAATAAGAAATAATGAAAAGAAAAATTGTATTTTCTGAATGTACATATAATGCCATTTTATTTCATTAAGTTTCAAAAATTAAATCAGCTAAATGCTTCCCATCATTGTCAACACACTGTTGGAGACTCTTTTACTTGTTTCAGTCGTTTGACTGTAGCCATGCTGGAGCACCGCCTTTAGTCAACCAAATCAACCCGAGGACTTTGTAAGCCTGGTACTTATTCTATCGGGTTCTGTTTCCGAACCGCTAAGTTACGGGGACGTAAACACACCAGCATCGGTTGTCAAGCGATGTTGGGGAGACAAATACAGACACACACAAACATATACACGATGGGCTTCTTTCAGTTTCCATCTACCAAATCCACTCACAAGGCTTTGGTCGGCCCGAGGCTATAGTAGAAGGCACTTGCCCAAGGTGCCACGCAGTGGGACTGAACCCGGAACTATGTGGCTCGTAAGCAAGCAACTTACCACATAGCCACTCCTATGCCTACATTCATGAAAGTTATCGATAACTCTATGGATCATTTCTTCTGGAATGGTTGCTATTTCTACACAAATTGCACATTTTAATTCATCAATAAATCGCGGGCAATGAGTGAATACTTTTGATTTTAAATATCCCCACAAGAAGAAATCACACGGGTTCAAATCAGATCTTGCGGGCCAACCAAGATCACCGCGCAAAGAAATCAAATGATCAGGGAACAACTCCCTTAAAATTCCCAATGAATGTCTGGAAGTATGCGCTGCTGCTCCATCCCGTTGAAACCAAACATTATTTCTATCTTTAATTTCAACCAATTTGGTTCTTAAAAAAGTGTTTAGCAACACACAATATCGCTCAGAAGTAAGTCACTGTACCATTGTCGTTTTGAAAAAGGATGGGCCCTAAATGCCAAACTCTGATAAAGCACACATTTTGGTGTAAATAAAATAAAATGGCATTATATGTACATTCAGGAAATAAAATTTTTCTTTTTATAATTTCTTATTTTGTGCTTTTATTAAGCCTCCAAATGTGTCGGATCATTTTGGTCCACCCTGTGTTATGTTAAACAAGATTTTAATATCTCCTGTGTTATTTTACTTTTTCTGTAATATATCAAGTTGGACAAACTTACGTGCTATTTTTTCCATTGCCGGCAATAAACCGTTTTGAAGGATATTTCTGTTTTAGCTGTTTCAAGTTTTGTTGTTTATCTGCCTCCAGAATTACACTACCACCTGCACCGCCAACTCCTCCCAAACGAGGGAACCCTTGCCCTCCACCACCACCTTTCACATATACTCGGAGGGTGTCGATGAAGCCAGTTTTATTTATCTAGAATGAGGAAAATATATACAAAGTGTAAGTTTTGTTTCAAGTTTAAAAAAATGGTAAGCTGGAATAATGGTGATGATGATTTCTAAGAAAAGGCCACAAATTTGGGACAAAACAGTTGATTAAATCTGCATCGATGGTTGTTTATTTTATTTAGCTCAGAAAGATGAAAGACAAAGGCAGACTTGGTGATAATATACTGGTCCAATCCTTTACTGAAACTGCCATCAACATTTCAGTAGAAAGTCAAAATTTGATCAGGTTGACTGTAGCAGGATTCCAACAGAAAGTAACAAAATAACATTCTTCCTATGTCCAACTTCGAAGGGATTAGGGGAAGATTAACTTCTTTATATCAACCCACAAGAAACCAAAATATCCTTCATTTACATCAAACCTATTTTATCTCCTGTCATCCAATCTCCTAACATTACACTCATTTTTTTCTTCTGGATATGTTGCCAAGTATATGAACAACGAATATAATTTTAAGGTCACAAGGCAATCAAAATCAAACTCATATTCGATGACTGGCATCCGTACGAGCGGGGTGCAAAGAGAGCACCATACGAGTGTGATCGCTGACAGAGTGGCTAACCGGCTTCCATGCCAGTGGCACATGAAAGGCACCATTCGAGTGTGATCGTTACCAGCATCACTTTACTGGCACTTGTACCCGTGCTAGTAGGGTGCCAAGAGCACCATCTGAGTGTGATCGTTGCCAGAGCAGCCAACTGGCTTCCGTGCCGTTGGCACATAAAAGTGCACCATTTGAGCGTGACCGTTACCAGCATCACCTTACTGGCACCTGTGCGGATGGCATGTGTAAAAAGATTCGAGCGAGGTCACTGCCAGTACCATCTAACTGGCCCCCGTGCCGGTGGCACGTAAAAAGCACCCACTACACTCTCGGAGTGTTTGGCGTTAGGAAGGGCATCCAGCTGTAGAAACATTGCAAGATCAAGATTGGAGCCTGGTGCAGCCTTCTGGTTCGCCAGCCCTCAGTCAAAATCGTCCAACCTATGCTAGCATGGAAAGCGGACGTTAAACGATGATGATGAAGGCACAACAGACATAAAAAGATAAGCTGCAGACAGGTAGATAATCTCGTGGCTGACCTAAATTTGATTTTCTGTTGTAGTTTTATGCAAATGCCTAAATTTTCAAACCAGTATATACGACATTTAAGGCCCAACAAGAAAACATCTACGTA
Source organism: Octopus sinensis (assembly GCF_006345805.1). Lineage (NCBI taxonomy): Eukaryota > Metazoa > Mollusca > Cephalopoda > Octopoda > Octopodidae > Octopus > Octopus sinensis. The sequence continues at coordinate 6,082,978 of NC_043006.1, read as the reverse complement.
TAGCTGACTGACTTAAATATCTGACGGAATTGTAGATTTCATCTCAGGATGAAACCCACTCCGATTCTATGTTTAGCTCTTTAGTATTCAAACCGGCCATATCCAGCATAAATATTCAGTTTTATGTTCGAACTGATCAAGCCTCTTACACATAACCTACAATGCCATTGTCATTCTAATTAACTCAAGCACAAACGTATCTCATTTTCGCTTTTACTTTAATAACAACTTTATATATTCAAAACATGCACAGTTGTGTTTAGAGGTATGCAGAATTTTGTCAGCTAATGAACATAAAAGTTAATCAAGCTAAAGGTTCCTCCAACTTCTCTTGGGATTTAATTCTATTTCTTTATTACCCACAAGGGGCTAAACACAGAGGGGACAAACAAGGACAGACAAGCGGATTAAGTCGATTACATCGACCCCAGTGCGTAATTGGTACTTAATTTATCGACCCCGAAGGGATCAAAGGCAAAGTCGACTTCGGCGGAATTTGAACCCAGAACGTAACGGCAGACGAAATACGGCTACGCATTTCGCCCGGCGTGCTAACGTTTTTGGGATTTAAGTCTTTGATAGACTAAGGTTGGAAAGTTAGCATCGACCTTCAGATTTCTGTAACATTAATGTATATGAAATAACAACAAAATAAAGTATTTGGCACTAAGAGTGACATAAATTAATTTTTCTTCTTGGTACTACTAGCGAACAGTGGTCCCCGTGCGCGCTAGCTAGACGTAAGTAGTCGATCCTAAATAATTTTTTAAACTAAGTAAATAAATTATTTTTATAAACAAACTAAGGTTAGGGTAGGATCGACTACTAACGTCTAGCTAACGCGGATGCGCGAGTGCGCGCACCGGGACCACTGTTCTCAAGTAGTACCAATTTTTCTTCTTTCGAGATTAAAGTTATTTGTATGATTCCGTAAATAATAAAGTCCATCTTACAAGTTTATTTCTGGATCCGACGAAATAACCCAAGACTCGCGTCAGTCGCACCATGCCCGACCTTTGTGGTTTCCTTTGACAGAAGACTCCTACCTTCCAGGGCAGGTAATCCCCCGGTGTCACCGGACACCGTTTCTTCCATCCAGAACTTGTGGGCCCCAAAATGAATTCTTTGAAACAAATCAACAAAGAAACTCTTTTAACGCAATGAAGACATTCTACATTTGATATAAGATAATCTTATAAAAAAAGAAACAAAAGAAAAATGGTTTGTACATTTCAATTGTTCATTTCTCTCTACGTTTTTTCTTTCTTTACTAAAATAGTTTTACTTGCTTTTCGGTGACGTGGTGGTGCTCATTATTTACCTTTGTACACGTTTTTAAGGGATTCTTTGTTAATCCTATAATTCCTGGTAGCAGATCTGGTGAGCTGGCAGAAACGTTAGCACGCCGGGCGAATTGTGTAACCGTATTTCATCTGCCGTTACGTTCTGAGTTCAAATTCCGCCGAGGTCGACTTTGCCTTTCATCCTTTAGGGGTCGATAAATTAAGTACCAGTTACGCACTGGGGTCGATGTAATCGACTTAATCCGTTTGTCTGTCCTTGTTTGTCCCCTCTCTGTGTTTAGCCCCTTGTGGGTAGTAAAGAAATAGATCTGTTTCAAATAGATACAACAACGGTGCTTACCATAATGTATCTCATAGTATTTTGAAAACTTCCACACACTTTGGCTGCATTAATGTTTTGTTTCAGTTCTGTCCTTTTCTTCGGAATATATCTACAGACAATAATAAATCTCTAAATGAGATTGAGATGGCAAATATACCTCACATATATCTTCAGATTTTAGCTGAAATTATATGTAATAGACACATGTTAATACCTTGCCTTCTCAATGAAATATTTTTGTCGGTAGAAAAAAAAAAAAAAAAAAAATCAGCCGGACCAGTTTCAATCTCGAGTTCGATTTTATAAACGACTGAGTTCCCCCTTTAACTGTCTTAAAAGACACTGCTACTATTACTAATGGCTTAGGTAAATTGAAACGATTTGCATATATGAGGCACCGTTAAACACTGGCTCCATCAGTCAATCACTTGCGTGTTGACGGATGGGGCAGTTAACATTACTTTCACCTCTCATCTGTCACCCTTTTTTCCATCCTATCATTCGACAATTTTTGATGTTTTGTGTCCCCAATGCGTTGTAATGTCCCATCTATGTATAGCCATTTATGGATAATAAAGAAATCCACTTGTGTGTTGACGGCTGTTTTGATTAAATCTTGTATATTATTGTGGTCACAGAATGTATCTATAGGTTTTAGCGTGTATGTAATAGACATATGTTGGCGCTGTGTATATCTTCGTGGACAGAAAAAGAAGGCCCCAATTTACATAAGTCCTTATTAAAATAATAGATAAATGCGCCCTTTTAAAGCCTTGTCAGGCTCATGGGGCCGGTTTCTATGGTGTATGTGTTCCCCCGCTGGATGAGATGCCAGTCCATCGCAGCGTAACTCATTTTTGCCAGCTGAGTGGACTGGATCAACGTGAAATGAAGTGTTTTGCTCAAGAATGCAACATGTCGCCTGGTCCAGGATTCGAAACCACAATCTTATACTCATGATGCCGACACCCTAATAACGGGCTTATAAGCAGTGTCTCAGTGTACAACTAACAGAAGGGCTTTACTGTACCGTAGAGTACTGGTAGTTACACTATAGTACAGTATAGCACTGACAGTGGCTTTACACCCATAAAACATGTTAATATCTTTGAGGTTCTTCTCAATTGTACCTAGAATGACTTTAGTTTTGGCCCTTTCTGCTATTGGTCTTGTGAAACTTTTGCAGAAAAATCTCTGAATGATATTAGGGACTGTAACATTTAATGCTCCATCGAAAGTTTTGCAAAAAACACATGAACAGTATTGTCAATTTCTGTTTTTGCATGTATTAAAGCAAGTGCTACACTACCAGCTGAAGCACTGGCTGTTGGACCCAACCACTATTTCTGCTCTGTGTTTATAGCTGAGCTCACCTAGGTACTGTAAAATTATAAGGTACCATGAGATTGTAAAGATTACAGCAGTAAACAGCAAAAGTACTGTAAGAGCTGAAAGAAGAAGAAAAAAAAAATCAGAAGATACTAGTATGAATCTATGTTGGCTACAGAAAAGTGAATATCATCATCATCATCGTTTAACGTCCGTTTTCCATGCTAGCATGGGTTGGATGGTTCAGCCGGGATCTGGGAAGCCAGAAGGCTGCACCAGGCTCCAGTCTGATCTGGCAGTGTTTCTACAGCTGGATGCCCTTCCTAACACCAACCACTCTGAGAGTGTAGCAGGTGCTTTTTACGTGCCACCGGCACAGGTGCCAGGTGAGGCTGGCAATGGCCATGATCGGATTGGGGCTTTTTATGTGCCACCGACACAGAATCCAGTCGAGGCAGCACTGGCATCGGCCACGTTCGGATGGTGCTTTTTACGTGCCACCGGCACAGGGATCACAACTACAATTTCCATTGATTTTTGATGTTGATGTACTTGACTCAATAGGTCTCCTCAAGCACAGGGTCGAAACGGCGTTTCTTTACTTGCCACCTGCACAGGAGTCAGTCCAGCAGCACTGGCAACTGCCGGGTGATCAGACGAGTTGAGTTCTGATGTCTTGGACACAGAACTTCCTGAGATATACACAAACTTATTTTCTAAAAAGTTGTGAAAATATTGTATGATTACTAAATGTTTTATTGGTTAAAATTCTAATATGGAAAGAGTTACAGAAACGTTTTAAGTGTTTTGTCTTTTTGCTTCTTTTACAGGCACGTAATAGCGAGAAGGCAATGTAAGTATTACCGAAATATTCCCTATCATGTTGCATCAAATACTGTTATTAATTCTAATAATTACTGCATCATACAGTTTTGGTTTGGGTCATAAGAGAAGTTTGGGATGTCATAAATTCAAATATTCACTTTCAGTTTCATTGTGCTTCAGTCCATAGAAATATATTGGCTTTCTCTTATACTTGGAATCAAATGATCACATTTACCTTTGGAATTTGCTTGGGCTTTATTCATTTTGTGAAGGCACATGGCCTAGTGGTTAGAGCAGCGGACTCACGGTCGAGGGATTGCGGGTTCGAATCTCAGACCGAGCAATGTGTGTGTTTATGAGTGAAATACCTAAGCTCCACGCGACTCTGGCAGAAGGTGATGGCGAACTTCTGCTGACTCTTTCGCCACAACTTTCTCTCACTCTTTCCTCCTGCATTTTGCAGCTCACCTGCGACGGACCGGTGTCGTGTCCAGGTGGGGAACCTATACACCAAGGAAACCGGGAAACCGGCCCTTATGAGCCAGGCATGGCTTAAGAAGGAACAAACATTTATTTATTTTGGTTTTGAGGAATGGCACATACATATTGTTTGCTTGGTCATTCAATGTCCGTTTTTTGATGCTGGTATTTCTTGAAAGAGAATTGATTTTCAAGCAGCATTTTTATGGCCAGATGCTCTTTCTGTCGACAAACCATACCTGGTTTCTTCAAGAAAGGGATTTTTATATTCCACAGGTTTTTAATGTAAACATCACCATTGTATAGCTCAAATAAAATATCAACATTCATACTTGCATGTTAGCACATACATATGTATGTGTATATATGTGTATATATATATATTATATATATATATATATATGTGTATATATATATGTGTATATATATGTGTATATATGTATATATATATATTATATATATATATATGTATATATATGTATATATATATATGTATATATATGTATATATATATATGTATATGTATGTATATATGTATATATATGTATATGTATGTATATATATGTATATATATGTATATATATGTATATGTATGTATATATACATATGTATATATATATGTATATATATATATAATATATATATATATATATATATATATATATATATATATATATATACATATTATTCATAGTTATTCAGTTGTGAAAATACTTTCTGTAACTTTTATGAAAACTATTGCATCCATTCTGCCTCTAAGAAAATATTAGTGAGCAACAGATTTTCAAAGAATAAGCATGTGTAGATAAACTGAATGTATATGTGTATAATGTGAAAATATATGTGTGTGTGTGTATAATGTGAATATATATGTGTGACTATAAAGTGATTATGTATGTGTATACAATGCAAATATGTATGTGTATATATTGTTAATATGTATGTATATGTAATGGGAGTATGTGAGAAAATGTGTGCAGTAAAGAGAAAGAAAGAGAATATTGTTTATAATCTAGATAAAGACCCCCCTTCGGTCATGAATGACCATGGGATTGCACCTAGAAAGTTACCCTCCTAGACACAAGTTCGGGCAAGGTTGTTTATGGAAGGCCAGCAGTCGCCCATGCATACCAGCCTCCCCTCTCCACGCCACCAGTGTTAACCAAGGGAAAGACAAAGGTCGATACAGCTTGGCACCTGTGACGTCGCAACTCATTTCTACAGCTGAGTGAACTGGAGCAACGTGAAATAAAGTGCCTTGCTCAAGAACACAACACCCAGCCCGGTCCGGGATTCGAGCTCACAACCTCACAATCGTAAGCTCGACGCTCTAACCACTGAGCCATGCGCCTTCACTTATATATAATCTAGATATATGTTGATAATTGGATTAAATTCTTTGTGTTTTTGCTATTGAACAGTTTCCTTGTATAACCTTATAAGTTCAAGGAACATGCTGTAAATGTGATGATGATTATGTCTTGTACTTTCTGTTCTAAGGACAACCCTTGCTCGGTGGAGGGCAGCACAGATGGGTTTAAATAAAGAAAAGGTAAGAAGACTTTGTGATATTCTGTTGAACCCCTAACTTTAGTTTTTCTATTTTTTATCAAATACTGTTAACTGTTACATCAAAGTTATTAAAATTTAAACTTAGAATGAGCTGTATAAAAAAAAAAAAGACAAACGTCGCTCTTTTCAAGCCTAGCCAGGCTCATGGGCCCAGTTTCCCGGTTTCTGTGGCATATGTGTTTTCCCCAGCTGAACAGGACTCCAGTCTATCGCAGTGTTACTCAAGAAACAGGAAGAGAGAGAGAGAAAGTTGGGGCAAAAGAGTAAAACAGGGGTCGCCACCACTCCCTGCCGGAGCCTCATGGAGCATTTAGGTATTTTTTGCTCAATAAACACACACAACACCCGGTCTGGGAATCGAAACCGTAATCTACCGACCGCGAGTCCGCTGCCCTAACCACTGGGCCTCCACGAATGAGCTGTATACAAAACACTTAATACTCAGTAGCACCAGTAAAAGTGCTCCTATGCAATTGTTGAACCTATTAGAAGAGCAGCTTTTATTGCATTAAAAAAAGGAGTGACACATTGAATAGTCCAGGATACATTTGTATTTTTGCATCCATTTTTGGATGAATATATTACAGAACCAATGTTTTACAGCCAGATGCCCTCCCAGTCACTGACTTTTGATTGTTTTTCGGTGTAAGACCAGTGGGCGATTTGTTACGGCAAGAAATAATGACAATACCTTGAACTTTCCAGAAAGGTGTGAATGTAAATAATCTCACACCTGCACATAGGTACACTGTGCATCTTTCGATTTTTCTCTACTAAATCCACTTATATGGCACTGGTTGGTCTAGAGCTATAGAAGACACTTTCTCAGGATGTCACACTGTGGCACTGAAACCAAAACTACCTAATTGGAAAGCAGACTTCTTAGTCACATAGCCATACCTATATTGTTTGAAAAAGAAATAAGAGGAAATAGTCATGGCTGGAAAGTCTTTGAACATAGGATTATTTGATTTGGGCTGACCCAAGTCTAAACAGTTGGGCTTTTAATATATTGAACGGCGGCGAGCTGGCAGAGTGGTTAGCACGCTGGGCGAAACGCTTAGCAGTATTTTGTCTGTCACTATGTTCTGAGTTCAAATTCCACCGAGGTCGACTTTGCCTTTCATCCTTTCGGGGTCGATAAATTAAGTACCAGTTACGCACTGGGGTCAGTGTAGTCGACTTCATCCGTTTGTCTGTCCTTGTTTGTCCCCTATGTGTTTAGCCCCTTGTGGGTAGTAAAGAAATAGGTATTTAGTCTGCCGTTATGTTCTGAGTTCAAATTCTGCCAAGGTCGACTTTGCCTTTCATCCTTTCGGGGTCAATTAAATAAGTACCAGTTACGCACTGGGGTCGGTATAAACGACTTCATCCATTTGTCTGTCCTTGTTTGTCCCCTCTGTGTGTAGCCCCTTGTGGGCAGTAAAAAATATATATATATATATATATATATATATATATATATATATATATATATATATTTTGAACATTTTGGAACATTTTTGCAGGACTTATTGAATGCCCAAACATTTTGTCATGGCTGTTTTGGTAATGAATGATTTGGCTTTGAAAGCACCTGTGCACAAACTCATACATACATACAAAGAGAGAAAGAGAGAGCGAGATGAAAATGAAATTTCTAAACCAGAGTTATCTCCTAATGCCAAATCCTTATTGTTTGTAAATGTAGAGATTATTTTTACTGATATGTCAATAAATATATCTTTTTGATTTGGTAATTGTGAACATCTCCAAATTTTGTTTAATTTCTGCTGTGGTGTATGTCCAATTATTAAAAATCAGTTGTAATGCAGAATAAAAAAACAATAGGATATTCTCTATCAAAATGTCTCACACTGATGATGTCTTGAGCTAACTGGATCCTATAAAGGAGCTGTTGTGGTAGCAGACCAGGAAACACGGTTGTAATTCCTGGATTTTGAGCAGAATCAGTGATCCTTAATTGCTAGTTCCCAATTACTGCCATCAAAAATACCCCTAACCCATATATTTGTGGGTGTTTTGTGTGTGTGTGTATTTAGTAATTCGTAATTCTCTTTTAAAATATCAGGAGCGTCGACCATATTTATCTTCTGAATGTTCCGACTTACCAAAGGCTGAAAAATGGAGACGTCAGATTATTGGAGAAATTTCCCGCAAAGTGGCGCAAATTCAGAATGGTAAACTATGAAATATTTTGTTCCATTTCATTTCTGTTTAAGTTCTGTTATTATTTATTGTTGTTATTTATTCCTTGATAAATTATAAACAACAATCAAAACCATTTCAGTCAGGCCCTACATGTCGTTTCTCCTCTGAATTACATTTCACTCCATGTTAGTAGGGCATGACTTTAAGGGAGATTGGTTGCTATTTTATGTAGGCTGAGTGTAGAGCCGACCCCTTTTCCCCATTGGTTTGTAATTATTACAGTTGTGTCAAGTACATCAATAAATATCAAATGGAAATTGTAGTTGTGATACCTGTGCCAGCGGCACGTAAAAAGCACCATCCGAACATGGCCCATGCCAGCGCCACCTTGACTGGCTTCTGTGCCGGTGGCACATAAAAAGCACCAACCGATCATGGCCGCTGCCAGCCTCCTCTGGCACCTGTGCCGGTGGCACGTAAAAAGTACCCACTACACTCACGGAGTGGTTGGCATTAGGAATGGCATCCAGCTGTAGAAACTCTGCCAGATCAGACTGGAGCCTGGTGTAGCCTCCTGGCTTCACAGACCCCAGTTGAACCGTCCAACCCATGCTAGCATGGGAAATGGATGATGTGTGGCCTGGTCAACTCTGCTTGGATATAAAGCTTTGAGCTTTGTAGTATTTTTGTAAGTTGAAAATATTAAAACCAGTCCCTGTTGGTCTTCCGGCTGCAGGTCGAATGGTTTCAGTCCATTTTAATGTAGCTGTGTATCATTGAGAAGTTCAACCTTTCACTTTAGGTAATGTAGTATTGTTTGTTTAATGGCAAATGTTTTGTTAGCTTGAGCTAAGCTTAAATCCTTCTTGAAGAAAACACTTGAAAAATCTGAAGGACATCTTTGATGCCTCCATTGTGTAATTCTGTAACAATGGAAGACATTTTTATCTTAGTTTCTGTTGTTTGTTTTATAACAGCAGTAGATGTGATCAATGAGGGATCCTCTACGTGGTAACCTAAGCTGCTAGAAATAACAGATCATACTCTATAGTCATAAGAAGGGAAGGAAGCAGTGACAATCTAACTAATTATTCTGTCTATTTAGAAATTTCATCAGGAAAAAAGAAGATAGTCATACTAGAATGCTAGCTCGGAGTTGATTTGGGATTTAGTCAACAACAACAGCAGCAGATTAAATAGAAATGAAGAAAGATTAATGTCAAATTGTCGATTATTGAATAATTTTTCCTTTCTAAGAACTCTCTAACCCTTTCGTTACCAACCCGGCTGAAACCGGCTCTGGCTCTTTAGTATAAATGCCTTGTTTTCATAAGTTTTGAATTAAAATCTTTCCCCAAACCTTACTCACAATTTATGTTCCTAACACTAGCTGAATGATAATTAAGTTATTTTACTAAATTCTTTATATTAAGATAATTGGAAGAAAGACAGAACATCTCAAAATAGATACAGTAACGAAAGGGCTAATGAAGTTTTGTTGTTTACTTTTTTTAGCTGGTCTGGGAGAGTTTAAACTGCGTGATGTCAATGATGAAATCAATAAACTGTTGCGGGAAAAGGGCCATTGGGAGGATCGGATTAGGGAACTCGGAGGCCCGGATTACAAGGTTAGTAGCTTTGCAAATATTTGGATACTTAATATTAAAGTAACATAGTTGTATGGAAATATTTAAATAACTTTCACACTTTTGATAGGGGATGTAAACACACCAGCATCGGTTGTCAAGCGGTGTTGGGGTAACAAACACAGATACACAAACATATACACATCTGCAAACATATATATATACATATATGCAGCAGGCTTCTTTCAGTTTCCGTCTACCAGATCCACTCATGGGGCTTTGGTCGGTCCAGGGCTGTAGTAGAGAACACTCGCCCAAGATGCCACACAGTGGGACTGAACCTGGAACCATGTGGTTGGTAAGCACATTATTTGATGTAAATAATTTTTGGTGTTAACATGGTCCGATTTGAATTTTATCTTCTACGGAAGGAAGAGCAAACCTTCTTCTATTATAATCTCAATTTTGGTCAACTTGCACCGCAGGGTCTCGGAGGAGATAGTGTTAGTTGAAGGCTACCAAACCTGCCACACACAGACAACTTCAGCTTTATATATATATAAATATTTATATAAAACTTCATATATCCTCATATATATTTATGTATCAATGGTAAATATCTCATATTAATGTTTGAAATAAATATTTGGAATGAAAGATATTCATTGTAATGAATTAAATTTTCAGAGAGTTGGTCCCAAGATGTTGGATCATGAAGGTAAAGAAGTACCTGGAAATAGGGGATATAAGTAAGTGTTTTTGCTATTTTATTGAAATTTTAAATATTGTGATTATTTAAAAGATTGTAATTAAAAAAAAAAGAAAATTACAGTTGTTATTGACAAAAGAAGGTTTTCGTTATAGTTTGACTCCAATTGAGGTCTATTTCTGACATAAAAGACACTCTTTTACTTGTTTCAGTCATTTGACTGCGTCCATGCTGGAGCAACGCCTTTAGCTGAGCAAATCGACCCCAGGACTTATTCTTTGTAAGCCTAGTACTTATTCTATCAGTCTCTTTTGCCAAACTGCTAAGTTACGGGGACGTAAACACAGCAGCATCGGTTGTCAAGTGATGTTGGGGAGACAAACACAGACACAGGAACACACACCCACACACCCACACAGATATATACAACAGGCTTCTTTCAGTTTCTGTCTACCAAATCCACTCACAAGGCTTTGGTCGGCTCGAGGCTATAGTAGAAGACACTTGCCCAAGGTGTCACACAGTGGGACTGAACCCAGAACCATGTGGTTGGTAAGCAAGCTAGTTACCACACAGCCACTCCTGCACCTGTTTATTTATTCTTGTTAGGTACTTATTTGTTTGTTTGTTTGTTTATTTATTTATTTATTTATCTTTCCTAGGTATTTTGGAGCTGCAAAAGAACTTCCTGGCGTGCGAGAACTCTTTGAACAAGAACGTAAGTTGTAATGAAAATTAGGCAAGCACTAACCCTTTTGATACCAACCTGCTTGAGACTATGATATAGATTCCTTGAGGTGGCGAGCTGGCAGAAACGTTAGCACGCCGGGTGAAATGTGTAGCCGTATTTCGTCTGTCGCTACGTTCTGAGTTCAAATTCCGCTGAGGTCAATTTTGCCTTTCATCCATTCGGGGTTCATAAATTAAGTACCAGTTATGCACTTGGATTGATGTAATTGACTTAATCCATTTGTCTGTCCTTGTTTGTCCTCTCTGTGTTTAGCCCCTTGTGGGCAATAAAGAAATAGATATAGATTTCTTCTCAACTGGGGTCCGTATGACCCCTGGGGGACCATACAAGCAAAATTGAGGATCCACAGTAGTATTTTAAGGGTCCATGGAAAAGTGTTAATTTGGATGTATTTATTGCAACAAATATCTAGGTTTCTTTCTCTTATGTTTTACATAGTTCAACCAACACAAGTTAATCTTTTAGCATTTAAACTGGCCATTGTCCAGCCAAAGTATTCTCTCTGTTTTATGTCCAAACCAACCAGATCAGGCCTCTTACGATTACCCTACTATGTCAATCTAAAAATAAACAATCAGGTGCCTGCCCTGGCACCTGTGCCGGTGGCACGTAAAAAGCACCTTCCGTATGTGGCCGATGCCAGCGCCGCCTTGACTGGCTTCCGTGTCAGTGGCATTTAAAAACCACCAGCTGATCGTGGACATTGCCAGCCTCCCCTGGCACCTGTAGTCGATGCCAGTGCCGCCTTGACTGGCTTCCGTGCCGGTGGCACGTAAAAAGCACCAACCGATCGTGGCCGTTGCCAGCCTCGCCTGGCACCTGTGCCGGTGGCACGTAAAAAGCACCCACTACACTCATGGAGTGGTTGGTGTTAGGCAGGGCATTCAACTGTAGAAACACTGCCAGATCAGACTGGAGCCTGGTGCAGCCTCCTGGCTTCACAGACCCCGGTCGAACCGTCCAACCTGTGCTAGCATGGAAAACAGACATTAAACGATGATAATAATGATGATTATATCAATCTTGAAGCTACAAGATGATATATGATTACTTCAAGACAATGTCAATAGAGAAGCATTACATTTGACAGAGCAATCTGAGTGCTTAAGGGTTGATGTATGGAAAACGAAATAGGAATTTTGAAAGCAGTATCTTTAAAATTAGTTTTGAACTTTGAGTGGTGATGAGGGTCCACAAGAAAAAAAATATTAGTCGAAGGGGTCCATAGGCAGAAAAATGGTGGGAAACTACTGAGCTATATTTAACCCTTTTGTTACCAACCCGGCTGAAACCGGCTCTGGTTTTGAGTATAAATGTCCTGTTTTCATAAGTTTTGAATTAAAATCTTCCACTAAACCTTAGTCACAATTTATGTTCCTAACACTAGCTGAATGATAACTAAGATATTTTACTGAATTCTTTGTTATATTTAAAGTAATTGAAAGAAATACAGAACATCTCAGCAGAAATATGGTAACGAAAGGGTTAAATCTTCCATTAAAATTTCCATTTAATTTATGCTCTAAACACCAGCTTACTAATGATGAAGCTATTTTATTAGATTCTTCGTTATTTTCTAAATTAACTGAAATAATGGGACAGTATTTCAGACAGGAATATGGTAACGAAAGGGTTGAATTCAAATCTTTCCAGATGAAGCAGTACTTCTTTCTTCTTGCAGCTCCATCGCAGCCTCGAAAGACCCGTGCAGATCTCATGAAAGATATCGATGCAGTGTACTATGGCTACAGAGATGATGATGATGGAGTTCTGATTCCTTTGGAATCCGAACAAGAAAAACTTGGTAAGAGATTAATGAAAAATTTTACGTGAAAAACTTACAGAATTGTAATCGTGTGTGTGTGTAAACACACACACTTATACATACGCATATGTATATATATTTGTATGTCTGTGTATATATATGTGTGTGTGTGTGTGTATATATATATATATATACATACACACACACATATATATATGAGTGTGTGTGTGTGTGTGTATGCAAATGGCACATGAGTGGTTGTATGGTAAGTAGCTCGCTTACTAACCACATGGTTCCGGGTTCAGTCCCACTGTATGGTTTCTGCTATAACCTCGGGCTGAACAAAGCCTTGTGAGTAGGTTCGGTAGACAGAAACTGAAAGAAGCCTGTCGTGTGTATATATATATATATGTGTGTGTGTGTTTGTGTGTCTGATTGTCCCCCCACCATTGCTTGACAACTGATGCTGGTGTGTTTATGTTCTCGTAACTTAGCGGTTTGGCAAAAGAGACCAGTAGAATAAGTACTACGCTTACAGAGAATAAGTCCTGGGGTTGATTTGTTCAACTAAAGGCGATGCTCCAGCATGGCTGCAGTCGAATGACTAAAACAAGTAAAAGAATATATATATATATATATATATGATTTATTGAAAAGCAGCACAAATACCACAAAACTGTTACTTAGAGTTTCACATTCCTGTTCTACGGACAGTAACATGAAACTCTGAGTAACAGTTTTTGTGATGGAGTTCTATATTTAACAGGTGAGGAATTACATAAATTATTTACATTCGACGGATATTTGTCCTCATCTTGTTAGTTGTTAACACAACGTTTCGGCTGATATACCCTCCAGCCTTCATTCATGAGGTATTTTTCGATGTTATTATTAATTAGGTCACTGCCTGGATTCGAACTCGGAATCTCGGGGTTAGTAGCCCGCACTCTTAACCACTATGCCTGTGGGCAATTATGGAGTGAATTTTAGGGCTTATAAATCTAATATTTTCCTATCCTTCCTTAATACCGGTTCCCATATGCTATGAAGATTGAACCAAACGATTTTATTGTTAAATCATCAGATTTTTCTCACCTCTCCTTCTCTCTCATGGGTCTTGGGACCAAACTCATTTGCATAATGGTGCAAAAGTTAATAGTCTGACACTAATTACTTGGGAGTAATATAGCATGGATTATAAATAAATAAATAAATTCACGAATCTGCATAACATGCATATTGAATCCAGTTGTGAAATAAGGTCCACAAAGGAGTGTTTTTTGGTAGCCTGAAATGAGAATTGAACCAGTTTCATTATTTCACAATTCCTCGAAATTCTTCATCTCTTTTGCTACTTTTATCAGAAGTTTGGGAAGTTTATCAGAAGTTTACTAAATTGGAATGTAGTAAGATGAAAGTCATACCGTAAAGTAGTACACACGAAAATTGTAGTCATTATTTGTGTTGTTTGGTGTTCTGTGATCTGATTGTTCTTCATTTTAGCTGTAGAGAAAAAGATTGAAGAATGGAAAGAGAAGAAAGAAGCTTTTTTAAGAGGAGAAATAAGTGAAGAACTGGAAAATAATGAAGAAGATGGCGAGACTAATATCTATGCTGTTGAGGAAGATGTAAGGAAACCTTTTATAAGTTTGAAATAGAAACTGTTTGATTTATATGTTGGTTTCAAATTTTGGCACAAGGCCGGCAAACTTGGGGGACCCAGTGCTCAACTGGTACTTATTTTTATTGATTCTGTAAGGATGAAAGGCAAAGTCATCCTTGGCAGCATTTGAACTCAGAATGTAAAGTCAGAAAAAGTGCTGTCCAGCTTAGTAATGTTTCTGTCAGTTTACTGCCTTAGTTTTTTGATTAATATATTATTACTGTATCGAGCTGTATTATTACTGTATAAGGCGTCGAGCTGGCAGAAACGTTAGCACGCCAGACGAAATGCTGAGCGGTATTTCGTCTGTCGTTACATTCTGAGTTCAAATTCCGCCGGGGTCAACTTTGCCTTTCATCCTCTTGGGGTCGATAAATAAAGTACCAGTTACGCACTGGGGTCTATGTAATCGACTTAATACCTATGTCTGTTCTTGTTTGTCCCCTCTATGTTTAGCCCCTTGTGGGCAGTAAAGAAATATATATTATTACTGTTTCGAGGCAGTGAATTGGCAGAATCACTGCTGCATTGGACAAAATGCCTTGTGGCATTTCTTGCTCTTTATGTTTTGAGTTCAAATGCTACAGAGGTTGACTTTACCTTTCATCCCCTTAGGGGACAATAAAATAAGTACCAGTGGAGTACTGGGGTCAGTTTTATTGACTTAATCCATCCCCCAAAATTTTTGGCCTTCTGCCAAAATTTAATTCCATTATTACTGTTTATATATCTTTGCTTCCTTTTGTTGTTTAGTTTATTGTTTTCTTTCTTTAGTATATTTTATTGTGTGTAAATAGTTTATTTCTGGTGTTCCTTGCAAATGCAGCCTGGATACATCAATAAATTCATATATTTCATAATGTATTAAAACAGAGTTTCTTCTAAGTCATCCATTCTGCTCCAGAATGGTCTGGAGCAGTTAGAAGTTTGAAACCAAGATTGAAACCTCTGACTACTACGTCTGCATCTATAACATGTAGCTTTCAGAACACATGTGGTTCCTGTGGGAATTTGTTTCCAGACTCCTCTGAATTGTATTTGAAAGCTCAGTGTTACATGAGAAAGAAAGAACGGTAGAACCAATTCCATGTTGTGCCAAAGTGTACATTAGATACTGGATATATAATTAATGCGTATTTAATGTAGGCATAGGAGTGGCTGTGTGGTAAGTAGCTTGCTTACCAACCACATGGTTCTGGGTTCAGTCCCACTGCATGGCACCTTGGGCAAGTGTCTTCTACTATAGCCTCAGGCCGACCAAAGCCTTGTGAGTGGATTTGGTAGACGGAGACTGAAAGAAGCCTGTTGTATATGTGTGTGTGTATGTTTGTATGTGTAAATGTTTGTGTGTCTGTGTTTGTCCCCCCCACCATCACTTGACAACCGATGCTGGTGTGTTTACGTCCCCGTAACTTAGCGGTTCGGTGAAAGAGACTGATAGAATAAGTACTAGGCTTACAAAGAATAAGTCCTGGGGTCAATCTGCTCGACTAAAAGGCTGTGCTCCAGCATGGCCACAGTCAAATGAAAGAAGTAAAAGAGTAAAAGAGTGATGCTATATAATTCCACTTGAATTTTTCTAATCTTTTTGTGATTCTTCATTCCAAAATGGTTCATGGTTTCTCCTTTTGCATCATAAGTTTTGCAATTTCTGTCATTCTTGAAATTACTTTTCCAATTAGAGCTTTTTGATGTTTTTATTCTGATCTTCAGATATTCCATTCAAACGGAATCTGGAATTATGTAGACATCTGACCCCCGATGACTTAAAAATTGAACCAATTGAAATATAGGATCATTTCGGTTTGAATGGCAGTATTTTCTAGCGGTCTCATATGAAATTGTCACCCATAATTATGACCCTTGTATCGATCTATTGCATTTCAATCTGTTTTAGGGTTAGGGGTGGGAGGAAGAGTATCTTTTTTTCTTCAGAAATGTAAATAAACCCAATCTGTTTCTTAAACGAGGGACATATTCATATGGCACAGAATGTTTTTTTTATCTCAATAGACGTCACTGATTGGTTGAAATTGCAGAAATTGAAGAAAAAAAAACAACAAATATCTTACAAACTATAGAATTTTCTCAATAAAGCCAAGAGAAAAAGATGTTTTATAAACACATTCTACCAGTGTCCGAAGTTTAAAATTTTTTAGTTACCTAGAAACTATGTTAAAAACTGCTGTTCAAACCAAAAAGATCCGAAATATATTTTGTAGCAGATACAAAGATTAAATTAATACAGAAGTAATGTGTCATCAGTTATTGTAATAGCATTGTATTCTTGCGTGTTGTTTGAATTAGCAAATCCATGTGTGAATACGAGTGAATTACTAAAAGAGATGTTTTATCTTGCAGTCTGATTCGGATGATGAACAGGAAAATACAGGAACAGAGAAAGAAAGCCAACATTTTATTGCTCATGTTCCGGTGCCGTCACAACAAGAGGTAAGGATATATTTCTATATCGGTGGCGAGCTGGCAGAATCGTTAGCATGCTGGGCGAAATGCTTAGCGGTATTTCGTCTGTCGCTATGTTCTGAGTTCAAATTCCGCCGAGGTCGACTTTGCCTTTCATCCTTTCGGGGGTCGATTAAATAAGTACCAGTTACGCACTGGGGGTCGATATAATTGACTTAATCTGTCTGTCTGTCCTTGTTTGTCCTCTCTGTGTTTAGCCACTTGTGGGTAGTAAAGAAATAAGTATTTCGTCTGCCGTTACGTTCTGAGTTCAAATTCTGCTGAGGTTGACTTTGCCTTTCATCCTTTAGGGGTCGATAAATTAAGTACCAGTTCCACACTGGGGGTCGATATAATTGACTTAATCTGTCTGTCTGTCCTTGTTTGTCCTCTCTGTGTTTAGCCACTTGTGGGTAATAAAGAAATAGGTATTTCGTCTGCCGTTACGTTCTGAGTTCAAATTCTGCTGAGGTTGACTTTGCCTTTCATCCTTTAGGGGTCGATAAATTAAGTACCAGTTCCACACTGGGGGTCGATATAATTGACTTAATCTGTCTGTCTGTCCTTGTTTGTCCCCTCTATGCTTAGCCCCTTGTGGGTAATGAAGAAATAGGTATTTCGTCTGTCGCTATGTTCTGGGTTCAAATTCCGCCAAGGTTGACTTTGCCTTTCATCCTTTCGTGGTCGATAAATTAAGTACCAGTTACGCACTGGGGTCGATATAATCGACTTAATCCCTTTGTCTGTCCTTGTTTGTCCCCTCTATGTTTAGCCCCTTGTGGGTAGTAAAGAAATAGATATATTTCTAACAATTTTTATTTTGTTATAAAATAATCGTTTTTTTTTATATTATTTATTTGAGAAGTATGATTAGAACATAGAAATTCTTCTAGAATACTTCAACATTCTCAGATACTTTGAAGCACACACAAACATGTGTCTCTTCTACAGGTGTCTTTTCCTTTTGTTATTAATGTTATCCTGATTTAATAAGGTTTTGTTCATCTAGTCAAACATGACTTGAATTGGTTTACCCCCTCACTGTTATTCTAAGTCAAGCATGACTTGCCACTTCTCTGACGTTCCTGAGGACTGAGTAGTTTTGTTCCAATGACGGATGGTTTTAATGCTGAGACGAGAGCAGAACTATTGCAATTTTGAACAAATTTATGACAATTTTAGCTACCGAAATATTTTGGTGACACTCCGTTAACTCAGCATACCTTCTATAGACTTATTTTTGGAATATTTATTCCACTGATATTTTGTTCCTCTGTTACATTTACTAGGTAATTGTAGTGGATTATCTAGAGCAGCTAGAGTTTGGAAAGAATTCAGAAAGCTGCTGCATCTTACAGCAACAAAGAATTATTCTGTTATAGTAACAGTGCACCTGATCACTGTATACAATAATTTCATTATTATTATTATTAAGTTTTCTCTCTAACGGGCAGACTGCATGAAACACATTTAAAAAGTTCCAATACTATTTGAGTGTTTGATAGAGAAAAGCTGTGAAGGATTGAGAAAAACAAGTTGATAGAATTGTTGGGCATTAAAAGCATTATTCAATGTTTGGAGGGTTAGGGTTAGTTGTGACATGATGTGATTGGACAATGAAAAAAATGCCTTGCTTGACTTGTAGAATATGCCTAAGGTAGAGAGAAGTGAAGCAAGAAATGGTTGTTAGATTTTGTAAATGATTGCATCAAGTAGAAAAATGTTGGAAAACACATCCGACCCATGGCAATCAGGAAAATGTATGTTAAATCATTGGGGATAATGTCTCTTATGCCATAGAAATTTGTTTCAAGAAAACATTTATACATTAACCATTTCATTACCATCTTTCTGTTGAAATGAACTGCCATTATTTCAATTAATTTTGAAAATAACGAAGAATTTAATAAACTATCTTTGATTATTAAACTAGTGTTTGAAACTTAAATTAAAACGAAATTTTGGAGGAAGGTTTTAGTTTAGATCAATTTAAAACAGGAAGTTTGCGTCATAGGACTTTGTATCATACAACTTTTATCATAGCCAGAGCTAGACTGAGTTCAGTGTTGAGAATCCTTTCTATTCTGATTTTAAATGAAGAACTACATTATCATCATCGTTTAACGTCCGTTTTCCATGCTAGCATGGGTTGGACGGTACAACAGGGATCTGGGAATCCAGGAGGCTGCGCCAGGCTCCAGTCTGATCTGGCAGTGTTTCTACAGCTGGATGCCCTTCCTAACGCCAACCACTCCGTGAGTGTAGTGGGTTTTTTTTATGTGCCACCAGCACAGGGGCAAGAGGGGGCTGGCAAACGGCCATGATCGGTTGGTGCTTTTTACATGCCACTGACACAGATGCCAGTGAGGCAGCTCTGGCATCAGCTACGTTTGGATGGTGCTTTTTACATGCCACCAGCACAGGTATCTTAACTACAATTCCCATTTGATTTTTATTTTGATGTTGGCGTTGATGTTGACGTACTTGACTCAAGAGGTCTCCTCAAGAACAGTGGGTCACTCTACGATCCAAGGTTAGCACAGCAGGCCGTCTTGCGTACAAAAAAAACTCTACACTAAAGTTCTAAATTTCATATTCTACTTTGGATTGTCATATTCTTTATGGAATTTTAAAAGACCTTTTTAGCAGATTAGTTCAGTAAATAAATAAAGTTCATAGCTAATATGGAATTACTCAGAACTCTTGGTATTTTTTATTTCAGATTGAAGAGGCTCTTGTGCAGCGAAAGAAATTGGAGCTTATGGAGAAATATGCCAGTGAGTCATTACAAGAAGAAGAAAATCAAGTGAAAGAAATGCTAGGAATGTAAGAACTTGGTTAAGAATGCAAGGAACTATTTTGGTTTCTGTCACAGTTATCATACTTGATCTTTATCAATAGAACATTTTTAAAGCTCCACTGATATTCTTTACTCTAAACCTCAGCAACAACTATTTTGTAAATAACCCATTCACATGTCAGCATCATGGCCAAAGTCTTTAGTTGGAGTTCCTGGATTTACAAATGATTCATATTTGTTGCTGTGTTATTGAAATACAGGGAAGTTTACATCTGTTAATGTCACCATTTTTGATATCTCTACAGCAACTGGACATAAACTCCATTGAAAATCATCCGTATCAAAATTCAAATTATGGAGAAAGGTTTAGAGTTTGGAGGGAAAAATTTCATCATATTGGAAACTTATGAAATTTTCCTGTGATTTGATTCATTTGAGTGAAGACTATTATACACCCGCCCCCCCATTCATCTATACATGTTGCTATGAAGTGTATTCATTTGGAATCTTCATTTGTACATAATCCAAGAAACTTGAAGAAAGTTTCATAAATGATAAACCTTTTATGTCAACAGAATATTTTTTTTAGAATTGTATATAATTTGGTAATAAAGCAACCAACATATATATATATATATATATATATATATATATATATATATATATATATATATATTATATATATATATATATATATCTTGGTAATAGAGCAACCAATACTGAGTTTATCAGTTTGTCTTCTTTTGAAAATAATTTTAAAATCATCATCATCATCATCATTGTTTAACGTCCGCTTTCCATGCTAGCATGGGTTGGACAATTTTGACTGAGGGCTGGCAAACCAGACGGCTGCACCAGGCTTCAATTTTGATCTGGCAGAGTTTCTACAGCTGGATGCCCTTCCTAACGCCAACCACTCCGAGAGTGTAGGGGTGCTTTTTATGTGCAACTGACACGGGGGCCTGTCAGGTGGTACTGGCAATGACCTCGCTCGAATGTTTTTACATGTGCCACCGGCACAGGTGCCAATGAAGCGACGTTGGTAACGATAACGCTCAAAATATTGGGTTTAAACCAAAAGAAAAAAAAAACATACTTTAATGTTAGAAATAGTTTCTATCAGAAACATGAATCTCTAGAGTTCTTGGTTAAAACATCTTTGCATAATTCAGCAAAACCATTTTTGGAGTCAGCCACAAATTTAGAACTTGAAAACAAGAAACTGCAAAGACTCAATAACTGCATCTTTATTAATTCCAATTTGTAGGAGCCACCAATTTTGTAGTGAATTTAGTTCACCATTTTTTTATATATATTTACAAACCCTTGGAAGCTGCTGCGTGGCCTACTTTGAAAAATACTGCCAAATGCCACTCTGGACACATGCTAGCATCTTAGAAAAAGGAAAGGTACTCTGGATAAAATAGTCCAAGATACATTATGGTTGAGTGGCTGTGTTGCTTCTCAACCACATGGTTCCAGGTTCAGTCCCACTGCGTAGCACCTTGGGCAAGTGTGTTCAACTATAACCTTAGGCCAACCAAAACCTTGTGAGTGGATTTGGTAGATGGAAACTGGAAGAAGCCTGTCATATATATGTATGTGTGTCTTTGTATCTGTGTTTCACCCTGCATCACTGCTTGACAGTTGGTGTTGGCGTGTTTACATCCCCTTAACTTAGCAGTTCGGCAAAATAGACAAATAGAAAAAGTACTAGGCTTAAAAAATAAGTCTTGGGTCCAATTTATTTGATTTAAACCTTTTAAGGTGGTGCTCCAGCATGGCCCTTATCAAATGGCAAACAAGTAAAAAAATACAAGATAACACCTTTTTTAACCTGTATATGACCTGAAGTGTAAGAAATCAGCTCTTCAACCACAGTCATATTTAGAATAGTAGCACTGAAACCTTTTGAGGTCATAAGTATTGAAAATAGACTTTCTACCAAGTTAGGTTTCCTTCTGTTTCTATACGGTTAGAGCCACACATGCTTTCTCTGTTATATATGTGTGTAGGTGTCTGTGAGTGTATGCATGCATGTTTGTGTGTTTGTAAGTAAATCATCATCGTTTAACGTCCACTTTCCATGCTAGCATGGGTTGGACGAGTCGACCAGGGTCTGGGAAGCCAGGAGGCTGCACCAGGCCCAGTCTGATCTGGCAGTGTTTCTACAGCTGGATGCCCTTTCTAACGCCAACCACTCCACTTAAAAACCTGGGAGAGCCTCGATGTAAGGTAAAGTACTTAATAACATAGCAGACTGAAGGTACACGTTCAATCAGATAATGGCATTTACAAAACTAGAAGTGTACTTTGTTTGAGTTTTGGAATCTTTAGATGATTTCAAAACTTGAGAGAAACGTGTAAATTTCTGGCTGTGTGGTTAAGCATCTTGTTTTGCAACCATGTGGTCTTGGGTTCAGTCCCATTGCATGGCACATGGGGCAAGTGCCTTAGAAGGTAACTGAATGACCATTGCGAATATGTATGTGTGTTTGCATGTATTTATATCTGTTTACATTTTCGTTTCTCCAAAAATTGCTGTGCTACAAGGTTGGGTACTGTCGTTGCCCAAAAACAAATCATCTGCTAACTCTGTGCTTTGAAAGTGATGAACCTAACACTCATCTTAGCTTAGGAAACCAGCTGGTTTCCTAAGCTAAGATGAGTGTTAGGTTCATCACTTTCAGCCAGAAACAAAGAATTAGTCCATGAAGTGGAAACGCCCCTCCTCATCTGCCCTAAAGTCTAATGTCATTTCATTTGCAGGGAAGGTGATGGCTTCAGTTTTCAAGGATGAAAATGGTATTGTGTTTATTGACTATTTTCAAAAGGGCCTCACCATAAATGGAGAATACTATGCCAACATGCTGAAGCAGTTATGAAAGGCTATCAAGACAAAACGCCTGGGAAAACTGACAAAAGGGGTCTTGTTCCATCAGGACAATGCTCCACCACACAAGTCATTGGTTACAGTGTTTGCTGTGCATGACTCTGGGTCTGAATTGGCTGATCATCCTCATTTTTCTGTTTTAGCCCCATCTGACGATTATCTGTTCCCCAACATGGAAAAACACTTGGCTGGGAATCAGTATCAGTGATGTTGACTTTTTTGCCCAAGAGGATGAAAGCTTCTTCATCAATGAGATCCAAGCATTGCAACAGTGAAGGAAGAAGTGTGTGGACCACAAAGGGTACTATGTTGAAAAATAAACCTCATTTGGTCACATTCCATGAGAGTATCTTGGTCAGCCTATGAACTTTACAGCTGACCCTCATACACACTAAATGTTAGACTAGCATCTTATCTAGAGGAAGGTTTTTCTCTCACCTGCATAATGTTAAAAAAATTATGGTGTGCATGTGTGTTGATACATGCACCATTCAGTTTTGTCTATTTCTTTCAAATGAAGAATCTACCATTCCACATCTTTCAAAGCACAGAGCCAGCAGATGATTTGTTTTTGGGAAACGACAGTACCCAACCTTGTAGCACAGCAATTTTTGGAGAAACGAAAATGTAAACAGATATAAATACATGCAAACACACATACATATTCGCAATGGTCATTCAGTTACCTTCTAAGGCACTTGCCCCATGTGCCATGCAATGGGACTGAACCCAAGACCACATGGTTGCAAAACAAGATGCTTAACCACACAGCCAGAAATTTACACGTTTCTCTCAAGTTTTGAAATCATCTAAAGATTCCAAAACTCAAACAAAGTACACTTCTAGTTTTGTAAATGCCATTATCTGATTGAACGTGTACCGTCAGTCTGCTATGTTATTGAGTACTTTACCTTATATCGAGGCTCTCCTAGGTTTTTAAGTGGAGTAGTTGGCGTTAGGAAGGGCATCCAGCTGTAGAAACACTGTCAGATCAGACTGGAGCCTGGTGCAGCCTTCTGGCTTCCTAGACCGCAGTCAAATCGTCCAACCCATGCTAGCATGGAAAGCGGACGTTAAACGATGATGATGATTTACAAACATGCATGCATACACTCACAGACACCTACACACATATATAACAGAGAAAGCATGTGTGGCTCTAACTGTATAGAAACAGAAGGAAACCTAAATAGGTAGAAAGTCTGTCCATCCAATTTGTAGTATAGTACCAACATGTGATTATGAAATATGGTCTTATAATTTGTAAGATTATAGGAACGATAAATGTTACGAAAAATATGGTCTATCAGTTTGAATCACAGTAAAAATAAATTTAAATAATTTCGTTGTAAACATTAATAAACCGATAAAGTGAGGAAAAAAAACTACGTAAACAGTGATTAATTTTTGTATTTATTATATCAAAAGTAGCAGAAAATGTTTGAATAATATTTCCTTAATATCGCTTTAAGAATGTAAAGTTTGCAAGTTTATAC
The DNA here is from genome assembly GCF_006345805.1 of Octopus sinensis. Taxonomy (NCBI): domain Eukaryota; kingdom Metazoa; phylum Mollusca; class Cephalopoda; order Octopoda; family Octopodidae; genus Octopus; species Octopus sinensis. Next base: position 6,058,869 of record NC_043006.1, on the reverse strand, counting down.
TGTCGATAGCAAATGATAAATTCTTTTTTGAACAGAAATAACACACCATGGCAACATACTCTTGTATAATTAAGTAAAGCTGTATTCTTAATGCTTCAGCTGTTTGGCAGAAGCGGCATCCAAAAACCAAATTAATTCTCCATCGACTGGGCTCACTCTGCCGGCAGGTATCATGTCTCCGTCGCTGTCAACAGGCTCCAAGGCTTTCCTCACCAATTCAGCTTTATTTTCACCGGTGGCCATGAAAACAGCACAAGCCGATCGGTTGAGGACAGGCAGAGTGAGAGTTACCCGACCGGGTGGAGGTTTCGGAGAATCAGAGATCGGACTGACTACAGCTACTTTCTCGTCCAACAAATGATGTCCCGGAAAAAGGGAGCAAGTGTGGCCGTCGGGTCCCATCCCAAGTAAGACAACATCAAAGCGTGGAAAAGTCCCTGGGGTTATGTCAAACACAGCAGCAATTTTATCCGAATAATTTTTAGCACATTCATCAATAGGAAGATCGGCTTTAATCGGATATATATGATCAGCAGACATATCTTTTACTTTGGATAAGAAATTTTCCTTGTAGTATTTATAAGTACATTCGGGATCTTCGTGAGGCACGTAACGTTCGTCGCAGAAGAAGATTCGCCATTTCGCCCAGTTTGTCGAGAGTTTGCAGAAAGTGTTACACAAATATTTCGATACACTACCTCCAGAAACACCAATTATAAACAGACGATCAGATTTGAGTGCTTGTTCGGATTTACTGGTGAGTAAATCAGCGAGTCTTTGCTCCAAATCTTCTCCGGACGAAGAAACAACACGTGTCGGCGCCATTTTTAAAGAACCAAAGAGCATAGAGTAGTCTCCCTTGATTTATACTGTCACCGGTGGAAAACAACCACACGCGAAGCCATTCACTAGAGAGGAAATAGTTTAGTATTTTAATTACATCGTAATTAATGCATAATTTAAATTTATAAATAAAATTTTCCACACCAAAGTTACAATCTTCGGATCTTTTCACTTTGACCGGCAGATTTTTAAAATAATTTCTTTGTAACTAAACACTTTTAAACTTCGTATACTGGTAGAATGTGTTACATAAAACATCTTTTTTCTCTTGGCTTTCTTGAGAAAATTCTGTAGTTTGTAAGAAATTTGTTGTTTAATTTCTTGCATTTCGGCAATTTCAACCAATCAATGACGTCTATTGAGGTGAATTCAATTTCTGTCGTAGTGTGTCAACAACAATTATTTGCCGGCCAAAGCGAAAAGATCCCAATCTTCCCGAACACGTTTTAATTAACCAACCAATACTTTAAATTAAGCTTTATCTTTTCTCTAATAAAGTGAACCTCATTAGGACATCGATTCTGGTGTTAATAAGTAATATTGGTTTCTCTGGACCAGAGATTTCCAAACACCGTATAATTACCCCTACTAGAGTACAGCGAGAGGTGTATGCAGTCCGATGTGAAGTTAATCACACTTCAGAAAAGGGATTGACTCCCAAAGGACACACACGAAGTATTCACCTCTACTGATAGACTTTTAAAAATCGAATCAGTTTTCTGTCGGTATCTCCCCAGAATCTGCAGTAAACGAGTGTATGCTATGTTGTGACTGGCCGTAATGAAGCATGGTTGAATTAATTGTAATTGTTTATTTTTCATGTAAGTAGCTCCAGTCGGCATCTTCAAATATTTCACACACGAGAATAGGTTGACATCTAAAAAGATGATGAAACCTGAGTAACTACATGGATTTCTTCATAACAGCCACGATGGGAGAACAACCTGGGAAGAATTTCTTAACTTTGAACGCACTTTGGAAGCTCAATCGCCGAATTCTAAGGGGCATCCTGCTGCGACGCAAGCTAAATGTAGTCTGTAGATATGAAGTTGCAAAATTCATGTCATGCAAAAGAAGCGCCATAGCAACAGTGGAATTTATCATGCCCGGAGGTGAGATTCTTGTGAGAGAAATATGAATGGCAAGCAGCAAATAAAAACAACCTATAAGGGTTTCTGTATCCAATAAAAGCATTCTTCAGCAAGTAGATGGCATGGTAGATGTTGCTAAGATATAAGTTGTTACCGAAAACATCGATGATAATATTATGAAGTGTTGAAGATGGTTGCTAAAAGAGATAAAGAATGAGAGATATGAAATGTTGGTAGTCGGTTTGAAATCAGGTTGCGTACAATGAATGCACACCCGTGAACAATTGACAGAATTTTATTTTACCATACAAATGATTTTCATGTTGGTCATGATTTAGAAATTGCGGCAACAAAGTTTACACACTGGAAAAACTATTACGTAGCTCTTACAGATAGTTGATTAAAGAGGCTCTGTAATCAAGCTGTCAAGACAGGAGAACCGTAGCGATATATCTAGGTTGAGTAAGAGCCGTAATAACAACTGTTAAAAACAATAAAATGAGGATGTGGTTAGCTTAGCAGCGGGCCTCCGAACACTTGGGTTTGGGGCTCAAAATCTGCTTATTTCCGCCTGTTTCAGGAAGTTTCTTGAATGATCTATCATGTGATGTCAGGTTGCTGATTGGTCCATAACTCGGACCACTCACATGAAAAAGCTGTTACTAAACCGTGATTTTAACATGGTAATTTATCGATTTGGTTTCGAATTTAGCTACAGTATCAAACTACATTATAAAACACGAATTTAATGGAAAAAAGATAAGAAGAGAGTGTGCCCAGATGAGTCCCTTGCAATTAAAACCGAAGAACATTGCATGGATAAAACAGTCATTTCTTGCTGTAAACGATGTTGATAACTGACTCCCAAGTCTACAAAAGACGGATCCCCGAAGCTGACAAATGATTATTGATCCACAACACATTTGCAATTGTCCAGAGTATTGTATTATTTTAGTTTCAGAAAGGAGTAATGGAATATCCGATGTTAATGAATCTAGCCCTCGGCGAACCTTTTCCATTTCCAAGGACCAATGTGTGTGAACTTGGATTCTCGACAATGTGCCTTAGCATGTTCAAGTCTATGGCCTTTTTGTTTCAGGCTCAGATATATTGGTAACTCATTCAGAAACCAAACCATAAATTCAAACTCGTGTATCACAACTTTAATCTTCTCACAAAAATAAGTCTACAACAATATTGTACATTATGTACTGAATTGTACTAGATTTATGCGCTTACTTAAATAAAACACGATTTTAATTTGGAGTACTTCGAATCTGTTTAACTTTGAATAGTAATGAAACTAGATAAATACTGCAGAACCACCGCTCTAGCGTAAGGTAGGAGAAAAGGGGTCTTGTGACGCTTGCAAGGATGAAAACAGTGTATATGAAGGGAATGAAATCGAAACGGAGTTACGAACTCTCGTTGCTTTACTCTCAACTTTCGTCCGACCGTTTTTGTCGAATATCTTTTATCTTCTGCTCGTTTCAGTCGTGAGACTGCGGCGGCCATACTGGGCCACCACTGTGAAGAATTTTTAGTAGAATGAATCGACCCCGGTACTTTTTTTCTTAAAAAGCCTGGAACGTATTTTATCGGTCTCTTATGCCGAACCACTTAATTGTCGGGATGTAAACACAGCCCCACTGGTTATCAAGCAGAGGCGGGAAATAAAAACACACACATATACCGCGGACTTCTTTCAGTTTCCGTCTATCAAATCCACTCACAAGGCTTTGGCCAATTCGAAGCTATTATTGATGATACGTGCCGAAAGTGTTACGCAGTGGGATTGAACGTGGAACCACGTGGTTGAGAAGCAAGCTTTTTACCTCACAGCCATGCCTAAAAATATATATTAAGTCTAAAATATCATCTTTAAATATAATGAATACCGTTACTGATTGATTTAACCTATCGACAAATCATATCAAATTCGTTGACAATAAATTTTTCATCTTGTTGACGGTGACTCCTGTAAAGAAAGAAGCAGAGGTTAGTATCATGTCATTGGTCATTAAGTAATTAAAATTCACTGTTAATTGTTATTTTTTCAGGTTGATAGAATATCCAGCGCGTGAAGAAGGACTCCACAGTAAGAGTAGACTATCGTCACGTGTCGATCATGTGGATGCAACGACACCTGCCAATATTATCGATCGAAAAGTTCGACGCGTTCTTATGATCTACTTCGACATGCTGTCAGAAGACAATGATGTGTGTGTGTATATGCATGTCTGTGCGAATGCGCGTGTGTGCATGTATGTGTTTGTACGCGTGCATGCGCACGAGTCTGTGTGCGCGTGATTTTCAGTCTTAGAGATTAGAATCCCGATCGACTATCATTTTGCCACTGTTTTATCTTATCTTCTTTCCTTGAGACTACAAGGTTGAAGGTAATGAAGAAATATATTTTGGGTTGGCCAAAAAGGTCCGTTGGTCTTTTTTTTTATCGAAAATAAGATGCAAGTTTTAAATACAAAGCGATTTATTCAATCAATGGTAAAATTATCGTTTCGTTCAAATATCTTCTGTTGTTTTGTGGGCAGATCCATTATTCCCCGCTCAAAGAATTTCCTTTCTTTACTAGCGAAAAACTCTTCCAGGTGAATTTTTACATTCCCTTCAAATTTAAGTTCTGATCATTCAATGAATTTTGAAGAGACCGAGGAAATCTGAAGGCGTAAGGCCGGGCGAATACAGAGGTCAATGCTCCAGCACATAAGTCGTTGCTTTCAAAGGCTTCTGTGCGTGACTGCGGCTTTTGATAGGTTGATCAACGTTCCTATTTAGATTTGGTCCCATATGACTATCATCTGTTCCCCAACATAAAAAGACACTTGGCAGGGAATCAGTATCGGCTGTCAATCAGTATCGATATATGTGTTGTTGAACAAGTTTCAGTTTCTGATTGTATTTAGTCATTTTATTATATTGACACCCATGGGAAAGAGATGAACAACATTATTTCCATCTACAGTTTTGAAGTTATTAAAGCTGTTGACCCAATAATGGATATTTTCAATGAAGAAGGTAACAATTTGGCCTTATTCACTGCATTAATAAATTGGATAAATACATACTAGGGTTACCCCAAAGAAACCGAATTTTGCAGTACTATTGTATTCACTTAGTTTTACATGTTTTCACTTTTATCGCGTTCAAAGTATTCTCCATTTGAAGCAATGCATCGACCCAGACGCGTTTTCCATTATTCGAAGCTTCCATTCGAAGCTTCCATTATTCGAAGTGATGTCTTTTAACGCCACCGTCGTCGTTTTTTTTTTCTTCGCCTCTTCCACATCTGCAAATTCCGTAGCATCAGCTTCCGTCACCAGTGATGACCTTCAAAATAAGGTCCGGATCAACTTCCAACTGTTCTTTCAGTTTTAAACAAGCATTCAGTCGTGACTGCTTTTGATCTTCTGTGAGCAAGAGAAGTACAAAAAATGCTGCAATTCCTTTCATTCCTCGTAATTCCTCGCTCAAAAATTCGTTGCCAGGAGCTCCAGGACACATAAGTTCAGTCATATCAATAAGTTCGTCAATTGTTCGGTGACGGTCCTTTAAGATCAGTTCATGTATTTTCATGATGTTTTCATTCGTTCAGGAGGTCGACGGTCGTCCTGAACGAGGCTGGTCTTCAAGCGACAAGTGACCATTCCTAAAATGGGAAAATCACTCGTAAACTTGTATTTTGGTCATGGCTGTGTCCTTGTAAGCTATTTGAAACATGACAACTGTTTCGACTGACGTTTTCCCCAGCAGAAAACAGAATTTCACGGAAGCACGCTGTTCCTTCGTTTCAGTCATAGCAAAAATCGAGGAACAGGGAAGAAGCACTGCAAAAAAAAGACGCACTAAGTGGCAGTAGGACCACACTCGATGACACCGGTCGGCAGACTGATACCTGAGGGTTGCATCAAGTAGTTTCTTGCGGTGGAAGCCTGAGCTACAGCAGGTTTCCAGTTACCTTTGGGTACTTCCTCGTATTTGCTATTTGCTTGATATCTCATTAGAAAACCGTTTTGTATACTTTGCATCTCTGGTAAATACTGCATGTTGATACATGCACGGAACCCAAGTGATTCGAATATAAGTCCACAAATTGGCAAACTGGCCTAAAATTATAATTCATGCCTTCTCCTTTAGGAATGGTCACTTGTCGTTTGAAGACCAGCCTCGTTCAGGACGACCGTCGACCTCCTGAACGAATGAAAACATCATGAAAATACATGAACTGATCTTAAAGGACCGTCACCGAACAATTGACGAACTTATTGATATGACTGGTGTGTCCTGGAGCTCCTGGCAACGAATTTTGAGCGAGGAATTACGAGGAATGAAAAGAATTGCAGCATTTTTTGTACTTCTCTTGCTCACAGAAGATCAAAAGCAGCCACGACAAAGTAGCATCAACAGCCGTTTACACCTAATCATCTTTCAGACCAATCAGCTTGTGCGCTTACTTAATCATCCGACGAGTCTACGTTGATACTTCCATCCTTTTAGCAATCTAGACTGAAACAGCGACATTGTCAAGAAGTGAAGTTTGCCGACTGCAATTGCTGGCATTGGTCGTTGATCATGCATTACCTTCCAGGGTCTAAGAGTATTCAGTAGGCACAACCCATTGAGACAGAGACAGGTCACAGTGAACTGGTTGACGCAGTGAATATGTCAGAAGTCACAGCATGTCTGGCAGTGCTCGTGCCTGGACTAGTCACAACGGTCATAGTAGTGAAGGATTGTCGCCCAAAGAAAGCATTTTAAAAACCAGCAAAGGACAGCATACCAACTATGAAATTGTCAACTCATAGGCGTAGGAGTGGCTGTGGGGTAAGTAGCTTGCTTACCAACCACATGGTTCTGGGTTCATTTCCACTGTGTGGTATCTTGGGCAAGTGTCTTCTACTATAGTCTTGGGCCGACCAAAGCCTTGTGAGTGGATTTAGTAGACGGAAACTGAAAGAAGCCTGTCGTATATATGTATATATATATAAGTGTGTATGTCTTTGTGTGTCTGTGTTTGTCCCCCTCCCCACCATCGCTTGACAACCGACGCTGGTGCGTTTACGTCCCCGTAACTTAGCGGTTCGGCAAAAGAGACCAATAGAATAAGTACTAGGCTTACAAAGAATAAGTCTTCTGGTCGATTTGCTCGACTAAAGGCGGTGCTCCAGCATGGCCACAGTCAAATGACTGAAACAAGTAAAAAAAGAAAGAAACTAAAACAAGTAAACACATAAAAGATAAAGACATGTGTGTGTGTGTATGTGTGTGTGTGTGTACGTGTCTGTGCGTGTGGGTGTGTGCGTGTGGGTGTGTGCGTGTGGGTGTGTGCGTGTGAGTGTGTAATTAGCTATGATCCTATTATCAATACTGTTGCATGTGTGACTATCCCGCCTTTTCTATATCAAGGACTACACTTTTCAGCATGTCCTTATTCTTTAAGACTATAAGGAGTGATTGATGTATATTTGCCTGCTATTTCTAGCAAACCGGATGACCTCGAAGAGGCTCCCTCATTGATCCCTGTTGCATGAGCTTATCTTGAAATATTCGGGTGTGGGAACCAAAGGAAGGATACCCTTGCTCTTAGGTTATATATAGTAGCTATGGAAACATTTGCTATTGCTGTTGCTGTTAAGCAGTCCGAACCGTGGTCCTTTGCTATTTGTAAGACCCGCAGAAGAGAGAGCAGGTCAACCCCCGACACCGAGAGCATCGACTGATGGATGAATGCGCATCCAGACTCAGCGGTTGCGTAGGAAGTCGGGGGACAAGAAGCAGGAAGAAAGAGTGAGAGAAAGTTGGGGCGAAAGAGTACAACAGGGGTCGCCCCCCCCCCTGCCGGAGCCTCGTGGAGCTTTAGGTGTTTTCGCTCAATAAACACACACAACGCCCTGTCTGGGAATCGAAACCGCGATCCTCCGACCGCGAGCCCGCTGCTCTAACCATTGGGCCATTGCGCCTCCACTGCTATTGCTGCTGATATTTAGCTCCAGCCCAGCTCTCCAGTCGTGACCAACTTGTCTTTCTTGGGTCTAGTTTATTCATGAATTTACTATCTAATTAAAAAAAAACAACAATAAAACATTAAGGCACGATTTGAGGGAAATTTTGCTGTTATTTCTAACACATTAAGCGACTATGTAGAAGCTCTCTTATTAGCTTGGAAGAAAGATTTTTCCCCCCGAGCTTATAAATATTAACAGCCAACTGAAGTGTGATATTAAAAAAAACAAAAACAAAATCAATATTGCACATTCAGTAAAAGAAACCGATAAAAATAAATTAAGAAAAGCTTAAAGAAACCAATATTCTTCATTCAGATATTCCATTCACATGGATAATTTATGTGTCTCAAGATGAAGCAGCTTCTCTTGTAAATAGGTTTAGTTAGAAACGAAAAAAGTTTGCAGAAGTCTGTTAACCGAAACACGAGTTCGGTAATGCATCCTATGAATGACGTTGTTAACACTGCGAAAAGGAAGGACAAAACGGCCGATTGTTAGGGAAATGATTTTCTGGTATTGGTGAAAATGATTAAATTATCAGAACAAAAGAGACAGGAACCACAGCGAGATTGATTACACTACTGAGTGATACAGGAAATGGGTTTGAAGCCAACCATAATGTTAACAGGGGGTCTTGACGAATCACCTATTTCTTTACTACCCACGGGGGGCTAAACACAGAGAGGACAAACAAGGACAGACAAAGGGATTAAGTCGATTACATCGACCCCAGTGCGTAACTGGTACTTATTTAATCGATCCCGAAAGGATGAAAGGCAAAGTCGACCTCGGCGGAATTTGAACTCTGAACGTAACGGCAGACGAAATATCGCTAAGCATTTCTCCCGGCGTGCTAACGTTTCTGCCATCTCGCCCGAATCACCGACCCGGGTCAGGATTTATATGAGTGGTCACTTGAGAAACTTAGGTGTCGAATGCAAATTTAAGCTGTGAAACAAGAAAGAGACCCATATGCGATCACACGAACTGCTAGTCGTAGTATCCAAAGCCCCTTCTATAAGGAAGGACGCATTGGTCAGTGTAGTCTTAGATAAAGAAAAGACGAGATAGTCAATTAGAACTGACACGAGGTTAAACAACGACATCAAAAGAAGGGTTTGAAATGTTGAATGAATTGAAAGGTGAGTAAAATAAGGATTTCAAATTTTGGCACAAGGCCAGCCGTTTCGGGGAAGGGGTTAAGTTGATTACATCGACCCCAGTACTCAACTGGTACTTGTTTTATCAACCCCGAAAAGATGAAAGGCAAAGACGACCCCGGCGAAATTTGAACTCAGAACGTAAAGACGGACGAAATGCCGCTAAGCATTTTGCTCGGCGTGGTAACGATTCTGCCAGCTCGCCGACTTTGACGACTACTACTACTACTACAACCACCACCACCACTACTGATAATAATAATGATAATAATAACAACAATAATAATCATGATGATGATGATGATGGTGACGATACTTCTTTTAGGACCACAAAACTTTTTTTGGACAATAAAATGACAAGAACAGTAGGAATTTAGGGAGTTACATAAACACGTGTAAACAAAAAAAAAAAAAACACTAAAAATTAAGCAGAAAATTATAAAATTCCTCGATAAGGGAAAATTCCACCCAGGGAGGATCAAGGATCCCTACAGATTCCGAGTCAATGTTTATACAAAGAGTACCTTGGCAAGTTCGCTAACCTCCGTGCTTTTCTGTCCAGAGACGGATGCTTTGAAGTCCCGTTTGTCTCGAGTCAGTTATTCTCGCTACATTCACCCACTTTTTCATAACTTAACTGCGGAGAAACATCTCCTTCTCCTGCTTCACTTTACTTTTCCGAAGTCTTCCTTCGCTGTTTTTCTCTCTTATATTTTTCAGCGATAGTTTGGTTCTTTTTAATCCTCCTGTATCTCCTTCTGCTTATCACAGGACGACAGAGATGGAATGGCTGCTAACTATGGCCTGCTCACTAGAATCGAACGCAAGGTAACATCCTCCATCATTTCTTAACTGTGACTGGAAAGTGGAACGTGCTGACCTTGTTGCTGCTACAGCTGCTTTCTGTTACTTTCTTTTCTTTCCCACTTTCCCAGCCTTTCTTGTTCTCCACGGCACTCAACTGGCCTTTAGTACTTCACATATAACAACCAGGTCTTTTGTCGAGCGCCCCTCCCTTTTGTCTCAGCTCACTGAACCTCCTGTATGTGACCTTCGAGGTCACTGAGATTTGTAAATCCATCATATCCCCTCTTGTCACCTATCGTCATCCCTGTGCTTACCACCTGCTCAACTTCGATATAATGAGGGCAACCATCAATAGATCCACATCGTTTTCCATGTACCCAATCGCTACCCTTGTATTTCTCTGCCACAAATACTGGGGCACAAGTGTATGGGTGGAGGTGGATGTGAATATATCAGCTTCTGTTTTGGTTGATTCTGCAGCCATTAGAATATAGCTGAGAGTACTATAAGCCTTGTCCTTCTTGATCAAGAAAACATTTACGATACTTCGTGTAGAAAACTACTGCTGCCTGGGTTTGGACAGGAAACGGAAACCACTGGTCTAAACGGAAACCGTTAATCTACATGCAAACCACTAAAATAAACGAAAACTATAAACTTCTAAATTTTCAGACATGTTATTTTTCTCTTCGTCTTGGATTTGATCCTGAGGCAAAAAGACAGTCTGGTTTTACCAAATTCTGCCATTTAATTCTTTTGCCAAGTTTACACAGATAGAGTAAAAACTCTATCCGTGTAATGACTGAGACAAAGCTAGCTTTTGTCTCAAGTCTCATTTCTGCTATTATATAACATGTTCGTCTTTGCGTGACTATTGTTGTTGTTACAACCATCATCCAAAATATTTAAGTTGTTCGACAAGACTATTTCTTTTCATTTTTTTTCCATATCAAACGTTTATTTAAATTTTCATTATTTTTCCTTTTTGCTGAAGTATTTGTTCTATGATATAATTTGTTTTTACGCTGTTTTTTTTATATTTGTTTTGCTCGGTGTATTATTATATTCGTTTTATAGGCGACGTGTCTAGCAGACATTTTGATGTGAAATATCGTCGAAATGAGAAAGCAAATAAAATATAGTCCATAGAGACAAACCAATTTTTGTCTATCCTCGTCCGTGGGGAGGAAGACAACCACAGGTAATATCTCTTTATTAGCAAAGACTGTAAATAAATTATTGTTTGGTAATTCTTGAACAGAGTCGCGTCTTGGCGTAATATTATTACCACCGCCTTAACGAAGGCGGAGGTATTGTTTTCAGTCGTGTTTGTTTGTCCGTCCGTGGACAAGATATCTCAAGAACTGCTGGATAGATTCGGATGAAACTATCAGGGATGTTTGGCCTTGTGACTGGCATGAACTGATTAGATTTTGGGATCGATCCAGTACCGGACAAGGATTCTGCATTATTTTTCCGGTTTTTGTTTTTACAAAATTTTTGAGAGCGGTCGGGTTCATCTTTAGTATTCTTGTTTGTGAGAGCAGTCAAGTTATTTTAGATATTCTCATTTTAAAAATCATCTCTGGCTAATCATTCAGAGGGCGTTGGTGTCGCGGACTGGCAACTTGTTTGTTTGAGTTTCGTCATTTTTGACCGCGGTTTTGGATTGTTGTTACATGTTGAAGGCTTTCTCTTTGAGACTGTCCGTTGTTGAAATTGTTGTATATCACTGTGGAAAATTATTGTTGAGTGACTCGCGCGTGATTGTTTTTTGCTGTTTTCTCCCCATTGTGGAGCTGAAAAGTTGGTTTCTCAAGACGGAGAGCTATGCAAAAGCCGCTGCAGTAGGAATAGCTACGCCGTTGAACGCGAGACAGATAACAATGAATAAGAAGTGAACGGTTTGTGCAAAGGGGATGGGAGACGCAATAAAAGCTGGTCCCTGCAGAAGAAACGGTCAAGGATAAGAGTGATGGGACGGTGGTGTACCGCACGCGAACGGCCTCCACCGATGGGATTGGGGTTCTGTCGGAGGACGGCGTGGTGGAGTGTTTGGGACCCCTGATGAAAGCGGAAACTTTCGTTGGCAAGGGAGGAAGGTGTTGGGGTGACACTACTGCCCACGTGTAGGGCCGGGCGAGATTGAAGGGATTCCCTATCAGAAAAAGATTCCAGGAGAGAGATCCCTCGAGGTGATTGTTGAGGGGCGCCGACCGAGTTGTTGCGAATGTGGAGTGGGAGGCCACATGAGGACGCGGTGCCCCGATCACGGGCCTCCTCAGAGTGTGAGGACTGTGGGGAGGGACCGGGAGGAGGTGGAGATTGGAATGCTATTTGAGACAATGAAAGACGGAGATGGCAAGAGCGATATAGAGTGCGCCAGGATGCGGAAGAGGGAGAGCCGAGAAAGGATGGAACGAGGGCTTCAAATGGTGGGAGTGATGGGTTTGTCGGCCCCAAAGAGAAGAGAGGGGCGACGTCATGAGAGTGCTCGGAAGGACCAGCGGCGGAACCGGATGGGACGCCCAAGGAGGGTGAGGAGCCGTCTATATTCAAGCATGCGTGGACAGTAGAGGAGGAGCCAGGAGAGAGAGGGTCGGTGGAGGAAAGTGTGCAGCGCAGTTTTGGAAATGAGACATTCATGGTCTGCTACCGGTGGAGTGTAGATGTGGAAGGGGAAGTTTCCAAATGGAAGGGATTGGTAGGGGTGAGGCTGCCCATGGAGGATTTCAGGGAGGAGGAGGAGGAGCGTGTGATGTTGAATGTCGGGCCTGTGTGGTTTGATACCCTACTAGCCGTAATTGAACGTAAAGAGTTGAAAAACTTAAAAAAGAAATGAATAATATATATTAAAAAAAATGATGAAGATGAGAACTTTTTAAATTATGAAAAAAGGAAAAAAAGAGGAAAAATCTGTCCAAAATAATGTCTAAATGTAACCACTTCGGGGGTCGAGTGGGCGTTGCGCCTCATTTTATCATTTTCATATTTTCATTCGTTTCTTTTTATTTTTTTCTTCCTTACTCGATTTCTTTCTGTATTTTTATTTCCCCGTTTATGTGTTTTGTATTGTTTTTGTCATGTATAACCTCCATTTTTAGCCACATGTGGGTAATAAAAGATTAAGGACGTTCGTGTGTTGCCTTGGCGGAGATTTACACTCTTTGAGGGCTCTTGTTTATTATAGTTTTGGTTTGTTTTTCTTTACCCCTGCAGTAATTTAAATCCACTTTAACTACCCCTTTCTTCCTTCCCCCACAAAATCTGAGACTTGCTGGAAATATTAGAAATTATTATTCACTAGAGTGCCAGGGAGTCGAGCAGTTAGAATCATTCACCCGCTGCACAAAATTCTTCGCAGAATTAATTCCGGTTCTTTACGTTCAGAGTTCAAATCCTACTGAGTTCGACTTTGTCTTTCATCTTTTCGGGGTCTGTAAAATAAGTATCAGTTGAGCGCAGGGGTCGGTGTAAGCAATTTGCCCCATATGTAAAAACTGAGGAATTATGTTTTTGCACCATACGCAATATCAGGAAATGCGGCATACATGCAACAATTATAATTTAATTTTTATCAGATTTCTTGAGGCTTATACGAAATGATGAATTCTAATTTCTAAAAGAAAAATATTTATTAGCTTAAAATAAAATTTAATAAAACAAATTTCTAGTTTGTACAACTCCTCCTGCTCCTCCTCCCCTTCTTCCTTCTCCTCCTCTTCTTCTTCATCCTCATCTTACTCCTCCTCCTCTTCCTCCTCGCCTCTATGATTCTTTCCTTCCACTGATCCTGCACCTTTTCGTATGTCAACTCTGTGTATATCTCCTTTACTCTTCCTTAACCCTCTCTCAATAATGTAAAGCGCGACTGGAGAAATCAGTTGACCAACCAGTCAACCAATATTTATACTGACTATTACTATATTGAGATTAATCATTAATTAGATTCATAAAAAAGGTTCAAAAGTGGAGATGTGAAATAAACACAATGTAATAATTACTTAATGTTATGACTATAACATTAAAGTAAGAAATAGTTATACAGAATTCTATTCTCTTAAACGCCCGTTTTTCCCGATTTTGTCGAAATTTCGAGAAATAAGATTCGAAGAAATCTAAATGTTCTCCGAAGCAGATCTGATTATATTCCAAAGGGGAAATAGCTCAACACCGTTTATTAATCGGATTTTCTCAATTCTGTTTCTCAAATTTTCAAATACTGGGACAAAGGCGTCCAATATAATTTTACTTTATTAAATTTTTAGTTAAACGACTTCCAGCACAATAAATTCGCTTGTAATGTTTCATTTTTCTTTTATAGAAAAATACAATAAAACAGCTGCGTGGGCCTTTTCTCCAACTTCACTAGAAAAATAATTATAATTGAAAAAGAAAACCTAAAATCCTTCTCTTTATGAATATTATTAAAGCATTTTTTTTCCAGGAAGGGAAGCTACGTCGGTGATTCGGGTTTAAGTAATGATTTGCCAATGCTTCTAAAATACTGGAACTGAATTGCAAATGAAAAATAATGGTTTCAAGATGTCGACAGATCATTCACTTGGAATATAAGGATGTTGCAAAAATCATTATGGCACTTCAAAGATGAAGCCTTTGTGTAAAAATAATAAAACAGAAAATAGAGAAATTCAGTAGGAGATGTCTTTGAAGTCTCGAGAATGATATTAAATTTGAACAGTGGAGAAAACCAGAGAATCCGTTAAAGTGAAACGAGATTCGCCGAGCAAGAATGCATTTTCGGAATTGCTAACATTACGTGATGTTATATTATTAACAACAGTTTTGATGTAATATTACTAATTTGTTAAGGCGGCGAGCTGGCAGAATGGTTAGCACACTAGGCGAAGTACTCAGAGGTATTTCGTCCGTCTTTAAGGCGGCGAGCTGGCAGAACCGTTAGCACGCCGGGTGAAATGCTTAGCGGTATTTCGTCTGCCGTTACGTTCTGAGTTCAAATTCCGCCGAGGTCGACTTTGCCTTTCATCCTTTCGGGGTCGATTAAATAAGCACCAGTTACGCACTGGGGTCGATATAATCGACTTAATCCGTCTGTTTGTCCTTGTTTGTCTCCTCTGTGTTTAGCCCCTTGTGGGTAGTAAAGAAATAGGTATTTCATTTGTTTTTTCGTTCTGACTTCGAACTTCGCCGGGGTTGATAAATTAAGTACCAGTTGCGTACTGGGGATCGATCTAATCGATGCCCCCCCCCTCACCAGAATTTCGGGTCTTGTGCCTAGAGTAGCAAAAGAACATTGCTAATTTGTTACGTGTTCCCTACCAAGGGCGTCTCTACTTTTTATTGCTCTAATCTTGATAAAATTGGTATTTTTATTATAACAGAGTCGGTGGTATCTACTATAATTCAAGAATACGGTAAAAATGCTTTGGAGAAAGAAATAATTGATTGTATTCTAGGAAAAAATTTTCTGAGGTGTGTAATGTCTGTGTGGTGAAGATATTGGGTTCTGGCTCGTGGGTCTTAAACGTGTCATGTTGCACACCTTTAATTCTGCAACTGATTTTACAGAAACTGCTGTTGACCAAAAGCAAATACTTCGACTATAATCTGTTATGTTTGCTATGTTGATAATTAATATCTCACAAAACATTACATTGAGAATGTCAATCGAATCTATTTCTCTAATGTGTCACTATAAAAAATGCATTGAATTTTTTTTTAAAATCCATCTTTGCCGACAACTTTTATACGACGATGGCAGCTGTGTGCAGATTCTTATGTCACGGGAACAATATGAAACTCACTGCTCTTACTACATTAATTAGTGGGCGCATGATGGGTTTGCAATAAGCGTGTCGACTAATGGAAGTTACTCTGTAGAAACAAATATTGGCTTCAAATTTTGGTACAATGCCAGCAATTTCGGGGAGCGGGTAAGTCGATTACATCAAGCCCCAGTGCTCAAGATGGAAGACAAAGTCAACCTCAATGGAATTTGTATCACAACGTAAAGCCTGACGAAATGCTGCTAACGATTCTGGCAGCTCGCCGCCTTTGTAGAAAAAAATATTTATATCTCTTGAATCGGCACAAGGAGAGAGATATACGCAATAAAATCAATTTTATTGTTATTACAGGACAAAAGGTTAAATTGACTTTGGTGGAATTTGAACTTAGAACATAGAAATTCCATTCTAAACACTTTAAGGTATTTTTGGTCTGAAGCAAATGTTTATGGAGATTGAAAAACACTGATGTGTTTGAAGACTGTTGTTTTATCCAGACACTCCCGATGGTAAAATAAATCATCTTCCAATCGAAGACTATAAATTATTTATAAAAAATAAATAATACAAACTGAAAAGAAGAGAAAAACAATATAAATTCTTTCATTGATCGATATTTGGTTACTAACGTTTTTCTTGTGGATAAAAGTGTCGATTTCTCGAGTCGACTTTCTTTCTAAAATTGACATCTTTAACACCAGCAACAGAAGAGTTGACCATTCCTGTGATGCATCTAATGTCCAGACATAAAAACTAAATGTTATTGTGATTGACAGTCTCTGTCTTCCTGATTCCAAAATTATATTCTTTTTCCTAACTTTCCAAACTACGAACAACTCTTTGATCACTTTACTTCTTACACTGAGAACATTGTTAAATCTATAAAATTGCTTTATTCAATGATTGTTCACAACTAATCTGGATTTATTCATACAAACCAAACCAGGAGAAGAATAGTTTCTCTTTCCGACAAACTGTTTACCCCCGAAATTCTTAGTTTCAACCGTCTTTAGAACACAACTCTCAATAAACCTATTCCATATTGTCAAACTCGAATTTTAGAAAATAAATTCTATCGATACAAAATAACTGTCTCTTGGCAATAATCTTCACATCTGTGCTGATTAAATATGGTAAATAAACTTTCTTTGATAATCTAGCTGTTGAAAATGTCAAAAATAAAAGGGACATAATTTTCTTAGCTATGTCTCCCCCCCCATTATTATTTGAATATATTTCCCCCATAGAATACGATGACACTGTGTAAGTTCTGAAACTAAGATGTGTCCTAACGTATTTTAATAAACTTTTGTTTCTATCACAGTAAAAAGAATATTATTATCAATCATAGACAAAATTTCAAAATTCTTTCTTTCATATATAATTTATTTTCCTTTTCCCTCCATTCTGCTTAACCACTAAGGAGTAGATATTTCGAATCCTACCCTGAGTCAAGATATAGCTTTTTATAATGTAGTTCACTTAGTTATAAATGTTTTTACTCACTGGTAGGCTCCATCGCTGGTTATTTATTAAATGTTGCCCGACTTCATAACTGAATAGAAATACATTTTTTCCATAGTGGTAGAAATTGTAACTCCATTTACATTTCAAGATTGAAACTGAATTCCCTGCAATGCCAGGAGCAAAGGGCATGTTCCGAAGAACGTAAACTGCTTAGCTGTAATCAAGCTAATTACAACAAAGAAGTATTTAAACATAAATTTTTGGCATCGTTCTTGATATAATGCCCCACTTTTCTTGAAAAGGAACAGAATTCCACCGAGTATTAATCTTCAGAGTGAAGGATTGAGCACAACAGTTGATGCAAAGTTTAGTGGAACAGAAACATGTGCAATTAGTGAGAATCAGAGACAGGAGTTTCCTTGTGCTTCAGAAGTGGTGCGATATAGATTCTGAAGAGCAAACTCTTAGTCTTACGGGATATCAATAGAAAACAGAAGACTCATGGAACACAATTTCAATAATTCCAACAGTTATCAAGACTAAGCGTTTGTTTAATATAATTTGATAGGCCATTATTTGAAAGCGGTGTACCATCCCTGAGATAAGAATCCTCTACCGTGGGTTTCGTAGAGAATCTTGAATAACTCGAAGAGAAGAGATATTTCACTTGCTGCAAAAAAAGAAAAAAAAATTTTTTTCGCTAAAATAATTTAAAATCGTTAGTGAATTACTCAAACTCGCAATTTATAAAGTTTCAGTTTTAATAAATTTTACTATGTATGTATGGGTGTGCGTGTTTGTGCGCGTGTGTGCGTGTGTGTGTATTATTTTTACATGTCTGCACTAATATGTATGCATATTAGTGCAGACATGTAAACATAATTTAATATGTACTTAAATTATTACTACATGAAGAAGGCTGCGATTGAACCGTAGTCCTAAGGATGACAAGTGGTCACATAAATATATTCATCTCTCATACCTCTTGACTTTTTATGGTTTACATTAATTATATACGTAGGCACCAAAATGTTGGTGTTTTTTTTATCGTGAGCAATTAATGTTTTGTACTCATGTTATCTTCAAAGTAAACAAGGAGATTGTCGTTGGTATTGATATATTATTGGTATATTATTGATGTAATATTATTATTGAGGTGACGCTGGTTGATTGGTAGAAATGGTTGAGTACCCAACAGAATCAATATTAAAGTGCCTCTTTGGTCTTCATTCTCTTGGGAGTCGATAAAGTTAAAAACCAGTTAAGTAACGAGGTTGATTTAATCGATTATATATACCCCTGTCTCCGAAGATTGTGATTTTGTGCGTATACTCTTTTACTCTTTTACATGCTTCAGTCATTTGACTATGGCTATGCTGGGGCACCGCCTTTAGTCGGACAAATTGACCCCAGGACTTATTCTTTGTAAGCCTAGTACTTATTCTACGGGGACGTAAACACACCAGCATCGGTTGTCAAGCGATGTTGGGGGTACAAACACAGTCACACAAACACACACACACACACACATATATATATGTACATATATACGACGGGCTTCTTTCAGTTTCCGTCTATCAAATCCACTCACAAGGCTTTGGTCAGCCCGAGGCTATAGTAGAAGGCACTTGCTCAAGGTGCCACGCAGTGGGACTGAACCTGGAACCATGTGGTTCGTAAGCAAGCTATTTACCACACATCCCCTCATGCGTATGTAAGAAAACATTATTATTATTATTATTATTGTTATTGTTAAGGCGGCGAGCTGGCAGAACCCTTAGCACGGCGGGGCAAAATGCTTAGCGGCATTTCGTTCGTCTTTACGTTCTGAGTTCAATTTCCGCCGAGGTCGTCTTTGCTTTTCATTCTATCAGGGTCGAAAAAATAAGTACCAATTGAGCACTGGGGTCGATGTAATCGACTTAAAATTGCTGACCTTGTGCCTGTTGTAGAAAGGATTATTGTTAAGGTGACGAACAGACATAATTATCAGCTAGTCGGACAAAATGCTCTGCTGCATTTCTTCCGGTTCTTTACGTTCTGGGTTAAAATTTCGTGGAGTTCGACTTTGCTTTCATCCTTTCGGCGTTGATGAAATAAATATCAGTTGAGCCCTGAAGTCGATGCAATCGAATTCCCCTCTCCCCAAAAGCTAGAAACAATTATTATTATTATTATTGTTGTTAAGGTAGAGGAGTGACAAAATGCTTCGGTTCCTTACATTCTGAGTTCAAATTTCGTCGAGGTCGATTTTGCCTTTCATCCTTTCGGCGTCCATAAAATAAAATTCCAGTCAACTACTGGTATCGATGTAATCGCCTAAACCCCCTCCCCTAAAATTGCTGGCCTAGTGCCAAATTTTGAAACCAGAAGGCGGCGAGCTGCTCAGAGCTGCTCAGAGCTTCGGAAAAAAGTGCCTTGCAAAATTTGTTCTAGCTTTTCACCCGAGTTCAAATTGTGCAGAGATCAATTTTACCTTTCGTCCCTTCGAGGTCGACAGAATAAGTACCAGTTGAGTACTAGGGGGTGATGTAATTGACTAGTTCCTCCCCCACAATATCAGGCCTTGTGCCTTTCGTAGAAGTAATTATTCGTGTTATTGTTAGGAGCAGAAGCGGTGAATTGGCAAAATCATTAGAACAAAATGCATTTGTCAGAAAAAAATGCGTTTTGACATTGATTCCAACTCTGTACATTCCAAGTTCAAGTCCCGTCGAGGTCAACTTTGTCTTTCATTCTTTTCGGGGTCGATGAAATAAAGTTTGCATTATTACAAATACAACACAAATTAATTACCACAAAGCCAATTAAATAATAAACCTCCTGCAATTCCTAGGTGGAAGCAGTATTTTAGAATAAAGAGATGTTCAAAAGCGATGTTGATTCTTGTGCAAAATTCAGTCTCTCATCACATGTGATGCTCGAATCATAACAATAACTAACCGTTTCCAATAATATTACAATGTGGTTCTTTTTTTATTTATTTATTAAACCCATCTCAAACAACAGCAGCATATAACAAACAAACAAGAAATAAAATCATTACAAAAACAAAAATAACATAAACAGCAGGAACAAGAACATCAATAATATTAACAACAACAACAAAAATATATTTGTCGATCATGCTTTGTTTACGCAAGAATCTCGCCACATATTCGAATAACAGAGCAACAACGATAACGTCAACAGCAGCCGTGGCAATAAATTCCTCAACTCCGCCATCGGAAATACTGAAATAAGCAATATTGCAATAAAAAAAAGAATTACAAACCCAAAACCTACTCTGCTTTGGTCATTTGTTATTATGCTCCTCTCCCTCTCTTTTATATATATATATATATATATATATATAGACGGCTGCTGGCAATCCTCTTGATACTAACACATTGACTCATCACTGACCCATTAACAGCAGACGACATTAATTCATTCCCATGTCAGATTCTAATTGGCTGGAATTATTGTCAATTCCTACTCATAGTTCGATGGTTCACATCTGCTGATTGAAAGTGAAACGATTACCCACCCACCCACCCACCCATCCATCCATCCATCCACACACATACATACATAAATTCATACATAGATATACACACGTGCACACACATGCATGCATACATACATACGTAAATACACACACGCACACACACACAAATATATACATACACATTATGCATATATACACACAATTGTGTGTATATATATATATATATGATTTTATAAAATCATTTATATTTGTATATATCATTTATAATATTTATGTATTATCTTTATAACATATCTATTTACAAACAAGTAGGTATATACACACACTCACTCACATAGATATATACACACTCTCTTAAATATGTATCCTTTAAATATATATGCATGCATGCAAATAAAAGAACAAAAATGCCATTATGTCACATTCTGTGGAAGATCTCGCACACATGATAAGCAGTTGCCCAAAAATATCTTCAAGATATTACTTCTCAATGTGATAAGGCGTTGTCGCTAAAACAATAAACAATGCCATCCGATAAGAAGACTGCCTTGGTATATATCCTCTTGATAATGAATACATATGTAAACCTAAACATAAAGAATATCGATGAAGCATGTCCATAAAATTTCTACGAAGTGAAACATAAAAGACTAGATATAATAATAAGAAAAAATATGTACCGTCGTTCAGGTCAGTTGTCCTTCTTTGTGTGAATATCTCTTCCAAAATCAAAGAGGAAGAAAACTATGGACAACTACTTCGAAACCTCGGCTTCTATACCCAAATCATAAATTCAATTTTACATAGATACATACATGCATGTGGAGGCACATGGCCCAGTGGTCAGAGCAGCGGACTCGCGGTCGAGGGATCGCGAGTTCGAATCTCAGACCGAGCGATGTATATGTTTGTGAGCGAAACACCTAGGCTCCACGCGGCTCTGGCAGAAGGTAATGGCGAACTTCTGCTGACTCTTTCGCCACAACTTTCTCTCTCACTCTTCCCTCTTGCAGCTCACCTGCGATGGACCGGCATCCCGTCCAGGAGCCACTTTCCCAAACAATGCTCAAAATTGTTACGAATAGAAAAATCATTGAGTTTTTAAGATAATGAAAGCACCTATCCAGTTTGCTTTTTATAATGGCACCAATGTTCTGACTGAAAGAACATGGAAACATACTTTTTTTCTGGCAGAAATCCAGGTCTCAAAATGACACTTCACTATCTATGTCAGTAGGCTGCAGTGAATCTTCATCTTCAATATCCTGAGTCGATATACTACTCATATTTTTGGCAGATGTACTTGGGAGTGCAACTAGTTTCGCAAAAGAGACATTTGTTACTGAATCGTCATTAAATCCTAAGTTTTCCTTTTTCGAAGCAAAAAAAAATTATGCAAGATATTGTGTTCTTGGCAATGCAGTAGCATATTTTCACATCTTTCTTTCTTTGGAGACAGCTGAATATTCCGTAGTATATTGGATATTCCGGGTGGAAATATAATCCGAACAAAAGCAAAGAGAAAATAGTCTCAAGAGCAAAAGAGGAACCGACAAGAACCATGTACACGCACTTCATGTAATCTATCACAAGCATACTAAGCTAGGCAGTTTATACATACCTCTGTTACTCTCACGCCTGGGGGCAGATAAGTAGGCCGGGAACCAAAGTAAATCGTCAATAGAAAAGTGTTAAAGTGACTAACAGTAAATCAATGACTACAGATTAAAGATTTCGTTTCCATTAAATTACTTATCTTCAGAATTATGCATTACTTCCATGGGGCCCTGGAAACAAAGAAGCACCATAAACGCTTCAGAGAAAATATAGGCTTGTAAAGGAATTGTGTATTTCATAGATTCTTCTAAATTTTAAACAATCATGTGACGGTTTTTTAGCTACTTTCACTTTTGTTTATGAAAATGGCGTCTGCAGACGTAACGGTTCAAATCATTTTGTGAGGGAAGAGGGTATTTTGGATTGAAATTAAGATGAGTTGTTAGTAACATCCTTGAGTTTATTTTTTATGTTCCAACATTTTCTCAATTTTCTTTTTTAAATTCACCTATTTACAATCAGGGATTTATCGTAGTAGACATACGTTGGCCGAAAATTGGTAGATATAAACAAACTGAACAGGTACTAAATCACTATTATTGATGAAATTGTTTTTTGCGAACAATAACAACAGATTGGTAGGGCAATGCCTCGGGAGACTGACTGACATATGAACCTTAAAACACGAGGAAATATATCGAAAAGGATGAAAGTAAAGAATAAATAAAGAAAGAAAGAAAGAAAGGAAAAGATTTGGTTTAATGAAAAGCAAAAATTTGAACAAGTCATTTTCCTAAGTTCAAAGAGAGAAGAAAAAAATGTTTTTATCTGAAAAAGATAATTTCATAATTTAATCTGTAAAGCAAACATTTAAATTTTGGAAGCCAAACAGTCGTAAATATGACCAGCGTACCAAAATAGACTTCCATGTCAAGAACACTAATGAAGCTTAGGGACTGGCAATAGATGTGAGTGCGTTACAAAACCTAAAATTTATGGGTTGTTGTAGGGTCATAAGAAGAAAAAGAAAAACCTTGAACTATCTCTACCTTTTTATAAAATACATACATAAAAAGTATTGAATATTTCCCATTGTTATTCTTTGCTCGCAGGTTTAATGTTGAGCAACTGGTGTCGCTAAAATGGACAAATATTTTAAAAAGATTGTTTTTATAAGAAGTATATAGGAGAAGGCCCGCTTCATGAAATATTGTTGGGAAGTGTGGAGGGCCCACCGCCCGATACTGAGCGAGGGCCCGGGGCAATTGCCCCTTTGTTCCCCTATAAATCCGGCTATGTAACTTTCCAACAATTGAGCTTTTCTTATTTTGTTAGAAACCAGCTTCTTCCTTGCAAAAAGACTTAAAATAATTAAAAATACAACAGAACATGCATACACATATATATTCTTGTAATATATTCCATCCGTAAGCAATATATCATAACTCTGTATTCATAGTCCGAAGTTCTATTCAACAATCATAGTGAAACACAACACAGTTTTGCATGAATAAGGCTTACATAAAACTACCATCAAATGCAGAAAATTATGGAATGATTTTGAGCGCAAACTGTTAAGTAATTTAAAGTAGTGCTTTGCTCGGTACAGAAACCAGGAACAAATTTTTCTGTTTAAGATGCGTTCTTGAGTAATCTGCAATTTCATTTCAGATACACGTCCTTGCATATTTAGTGATATACTACATTTCTAGAAAGAAGTAGACTTTATGGGGAAAGATCCTGCTTTAGCCTGTATTAACTTCATTTATTTTCAACTGATCGTTTTTTCGTTGCGGTAATAAATCTAATATCTTAACTCAAAACTTCGATCACTGAGTTCAAGATATAACTTTTGCTGTCGACGTTCTGCAGTAAGTATAATTTTGCATGGCAGCAAGCGAAGAATATTTTTGTTTTTTCTCAATATTCTTCGAAAGTTAGGTAATTCTCAAGAATTACCTAACTTATTATGGCGCTAATAATACTGATTTCAAATTTCGGCACAAGGCTCGACTGGTAATTATTTTCTCGACTCCGAAAAGAGAAAAGGCAAAGTCGACCTCGGCAGAATTTGAACTGAAAACGCGATGGGCGAAATACCTATTTCTTTACTGCCGATAAGGGGCTACACACAGAGAGGACAAACAAGGACAGACAAACTGATTAAGTCGCTTACCTCGACCCCAGTGCGTAACTGGTACTTATTTAATCGACCCCGAAAGGATGAAAGGCAAAGTCGACCTCGGCGGAATTTGAACTCAGAACGTAGCGGCAGACAAAATACCTATTTCTTTACTACCCACAAGGGGCTAAACATAGAGGGGACAAACAAGGACAGACAAAGGGATTAAGTCGATTACATCAACCCCAGTGCAAAACTGGTACTTAATTTATCGACCCCGAAAGGATGAAAGGAAAAGTCGACCTCGGCGGAATTTGAACTCACAGCGTAACGGCAGACAAAATACCGCTAAGCATTTCGCCCGGCGCGCTAACGTTTCTGCCAGCTAGCCGCCTATATGGCTCTAATAACATTACGTTCAATTGTTTAAAATTATTATTGATTGATAAGTAATACTCTTAGCCACTTCAACATGACTGTCCGTTCGAACGGACTCTACTGCGATTTTTTAACCCCAAAATGACATTTCCTCTAGCTGGTTAATGATGCAAAGCTTGAGGAGACGTCCTCTTTGGGATAAAAAATCGCAGTAGAGTTCGTTCGAAGGAACAGCCATGTTGAAGTGGCTACAAGTATTACTTGTCAGTAGAACTACTGCGTTAATCTTCTTAGAACGATCATTTTTGCTTATTGTTAATTATTTTTGTACATCTTAGACACTTAGGTGTTTAACTGTCCGGGCATTTCAGTTAGTGAACAGTCAACAACAAGTTGGTAGCAGTGCCTTACTGCTACCTCTCCTGTTCCACACAAAGACAATACTTTCTTTAAAATGCTTGCAATGCCAAGAAGTGCTGTTTTATCTGTATGGCCTGTAATCTCGCATCAATTTTGATCGTATTCACACGGTCCTTGAAACTCTCTGTTATGCATCGCAATGCTCCGATCCCCACGAGAATCATTGGAACCATCATCCTCCACAACTTTCCAACCTTCTCCTTCACTGGCTCATACTTCTCCTTTTTTTGCATGCTCTTTCCCTTTCACTCTACAATCTCCTGCGATAGAGATATCGATAATTTGAGCCACCTCTTTCTTTCTTTCTTTCTTTCTTTCTTTCTTTCTTCTTCTTCTTGCGCTGAACTAGCAGAGTCGTTAGCGTGTGAGACAAAATGCTTTGCGGTATTTGGCCCGACCCTTTATGTTCTGAGTTCAAATTCTACCGAAGTCGGCTTTGCCTTTCATCTTTTCGGAGTTGTCAAAATAAGTACTGGTTTTAGAACTGGAGTCGATGTAATAGACTTACCCACTCCCCCCGAAATTGCTGGCCTTGTGCCAAAATTTGAAACCAATATCATATGAATGTTTCGTGTCAAACAGTTCAGTTGCTATCTTGACTTGGAACAGAAAAGAAAATATATTCTCTCAGAATATAGTATTTAAAAATTCAGCTCATGTATTTAATTATTTAACATTCAACTCTCAGATCAGCAAACATTTAAAGCACATCAATTTAAAGATATAAACAGATTTAACTGTAGAGTATGATGAGCAATACCCAGTAAACAATGGAAGTATGCACGAACATCCGTAATGTCATACAGAAGAATTTTGTTTCAACTGTTCTGATCTCTTAATCGTTGAAATAAATGCGGTTACTGTTTTGTTCTTATTTGCAATGGCCCAGAGCGTTCCAAATATGACTGCCCCGTCTTTTATTTAGATAGCGTATCTTGGCCAATATTATCTATTGTGTCCCTTTTTATGAGAGTACAGCAACTTTGCTTTTTAGTATAATCATTAACTTTGATATTGGAATTATGTTGAAGGATTTAGCTTCAATAATGGCCTGAGCGAATTTAAGACTGTGACTGTAGAAGAAATAAATTCGACAATTCCCAGATATTTCCCTCATCTTTAAAGCCTTCCCTCCACACTGCCAGGAAGGATATAAATAGTCTGTCAATAAATGGTAAAAAGGGGAGTCATTTATTCGCATCACGGCGTAATACATTTATCACCCAAAACTCACAGATTAAATTTTTCTCTACTCTTCTTTCATCTTAGAAGCATATTTTCAACATTAAATTCTTCCCAAATTTTCCTCAGCTATTACAGATTGGACAGTGGAGGCGCAATGACCCAGTGGTTAGGGCAGCGGACTCGCGGTCG
Source organism: Octopus sinensis (assembly GCF_006345805.1). Lineage (NCBI taxonomy): Eukaryota > Metazoa > Mollusca > Cephalopoda > Octopoda > Octopodidae > Octopus > Octopus sinensis. The sequence goes on along the minus strand of NC_043006.1, from coordinate 6,032,369 downwards.
TAGGATCGCGGTTTCGATTCCCAGACCGGGCGTTGTGAGTGTTTATTGAGCGAAAACACCTGAAGCTCCACGAGGCTCCGGCAGGGGATGGTGGTGATCCCTGCTGTACTC